>NC_083718.1:57942995-58248660 GCF_028564815.1 Eubalaena glacialis
TATCACAAATAAGAAAATTTGTAACTATGTGTCATAATGGATGTTAACTAGACTTACTGCAGTAATCACTTCAAAATATATACATGTATCAAATCAATATGTTGTACACTTGAAACTAATATAATGCTATATGTCAATTAAATCTCAATTTTAAAAAAGTTGTACCAAAAAGATAGAAAAGCCATAGCTAGTTATTAAAATACTATTGGAAAAATACAAATAGAAGGATAGTTGCTAAATACATGCTCTACTTCTGCTTAGAACTATTTATAGCTTTTTACTGAACATAGAGTAAAATTATAAACCTAAGCAAGGTTTGCATGAACTCACCCCTGGTTACTATACAACCTCATATCTCACCAATACCCTCTTCACTCTAGCCATACCGACCCATGTTTAGTTCCTTAAACACAAGACCTTTCCCACCTCAGGGGGAAAGGTCTTTGCACATACTGCTCTCTTTCTGCAATGCTCTTTGCCCAGTGCTTGAAAAGCCTGGCTTTTTTTGTCCTTCATGTCTTAACTGAAAAGGCATCAAAATGAGAGCAGCGATTATCTATCTCTACATGGTAGAATTTGATATAATTTATTTATATTTCTTTCTTTTTATTATTATTATTTTGTTTGGTTTGGATTTAAATTTTTTTTACTCCATATACATTATGTTTTAAAAAGCAAAAAGGCACAATAAGTTATTTTAATCTTTGGTATGCTTGAAATGTGCTTGGCAAGAAAGAAAATATTGATATTACATTTCTCCCTAATGCCATTTATCGAAAAAATAATTTCATCAAGAGTGAATTTGTGTTACAAATGCTTTGCTGGCTGTCTGTATTAGCTTTTTTTTTTTTTTAATTGAAGTATAGTTGCTGTACATGTATTAGCTTTTAATTTCTTTATGTATATTGGGATTTTGGTTTGAAGGCTCATTTTGAGTGGGAAGTTTTTTGTTTTTTGTGCTTTTTTCTCTCTCCCTCTTTTTTTATTCTTACCCCTCTCTATCTAGCTTTTTTGTGGTTGCCCTTACCTGACTAGAGCTGCCAGATGAAATACAGGATGCCCTGTTAAATTTGAATTTCAGCTAAATAACAAATGATTTTTTAGTGTAAGGAAGTCTTGAATATTGAATCAGATGTGCTTATAAAATTGTTCGTTGTTTAGCTAAAATTCAAATCTAAATGGGTAAGCTGCATGTTTATTTGCTAAATCTGGCAACCTTATACCTGACCTTCTATACCCCTATCCAGAACCAGATTTTATTTTTCACATCTTTATTGGAATATAAATGCTTTACAATGTTATGTTAATTTCTGCTGTACAACAAAGTGAATCAGCTATACATATACATATATCCCCATATCCCCTCCCTCTTGCGTCTTCCTCCCACCCTCCCTATCCCACCCCTCTAGGTCATCACAAAGCACCGAGCTGATGTCCCTGTGCTATGCAGCAGCTTCCCACTAGCTATCTATTTTACATTTGGTAGTGTATATATGTCCATGCCACTCTCTCACTTCGTCCCAGCTTCCCCTTCCCCCCGCCCCCGCCCTCAAGTCTGTTCTCTACATTTGCGCCTTTATTCCTGCCCTGCCAACCAGATTTTCTTATGGGGATCTGGGCTCCATATGATAGTTAGGGCATCAAATAAATAAATACATACATACATAAAGTAAAACAAAACAAAAAAAGCTGCCTTTTTAGGGTCATGAGAAAATTCTTGCTACCTGAGAAATGAGAATTTGCTCTTCCGGGATAGGACCTTTCTGCTGCTTACAACCTGTAAAAGACTGGTGCTGGAGGCTCAGCCCTTCCTCAGCTCTCCCCGCAGCCTCAGAACAGCGCCTTCTCTCTGATGTCACCATGATCATCAGTTGTAAATCCACCCAGTCAATAGAGCATTGTCTGGTACACAGGTCAAGAGAGTTAGATGTTGTGAAATCGTGATTTACAAAAGAAAGAGAAGAGGCAGTTCCTATCCCCAAAGAGTTTAAAATCTAGTTTGAAGTCCGAACAAACACAAGAAAAAAGACAAGAGGAAATTTTCAAAGCGGAAGCAAGAGTCAGTGTTGACCAGTTAGACTGAGTCTGATACTGAGGAAAGCAGTGAATTGAGACAGTGTTCCAAAAAAGGAACCAATATTTACTGAACATCTATTATAAGCTCTCTTGATCATCTCACTTAATTCTCATTACAGTTTTATGAGGCAGGACTGATCATCCTGATTTGATAGAGGAGGAAATGGAGGCTCAGAATTATTAGATGTCTTGTCCGATGTCACAGGATTGATCAGTAGGTCTTCTAACGCCACACGCCTTTCACTAAGCCATGGACCGGTGCTGGTTAGTTAGTGCTGGGAAATGTTGGGAAGGGAGGTCAAATAATAGTGGTCACATTTTAAGACCTTAAAATACAAAGTTAGAAAAACATTACAGCAAATCTTATTCTAAAAGGACTACCCTGCAACGTTTTCCATCAGTTTTTTCCTGGGCTTTCCAAGAGACAGACCTTAGATGGATCAAAAGGTATTGACCAAGGTCTTGGTAGAACAGGAATGGAGTTCAGAACTATGACTGTTGACTTTTTTGGTAGTCTGTTTAGATGTCTATCCCTGACTTCTTTGAGCCCTAGACTATTTCTGGAGGGCTTATAGTAACTTGAATCACCACACTAAATGCTGTTATGAAATAAACTGGATTTTGATGAATTCCCATGGAAAGTGAGTTATCATGTTCTGAGAGAGCTGGGTGCTGTAACGTTTATATTCCCGAGCTGGGAATGACTATGTTTCATCAGAGTGGCAAGGATACCAGCAGCTTACTTCTGTCTCCACAAATGTGTGGCAATGAAGTTTACGGCATCACCCACCGTCAACCTTTATGCAAACACAGCTCTTTTCTGGTGCCTTCTCAGCCTCTTCCATAGAATGGGGAGCACAAGACAGAGATAATATTTGCTACAAGTTGAGTTTGCAGCCTGCCCACAAGTAAGATAGAGATTTCACAAGTGCTGCCAATGTAGAAAATGATAATATTTATGTGAGGTTATTCTGAGGACTGAATTGGGGGAAGTGGTAAATTGTGCTGGAAACAAGTTGGGAAACCTTACAACTGTGTTTGTGGGCCTGAACTTTTTTCAAGTGTAGGAGAAATCGGAGAGGCAGAGAACGTTTTCCCATGAGCTTGCCCCTCCCCGCAAACAGCCTTGAGAAAAGCAATAGAGGGAATTAAGCCAGGAGAGTACAGACTTAAATTCTGCCCACCACTACTTCTCAGTGTAAGCAAGTATGATTAGGAGATACGACTGAAGCTAATCATAATAGGACCTGATGTTTGTGCTTATAATTTTCCATTTCCATTCACTCGTTCTCTTATGCATGCATTTATTCAGTAAGTGTTTATTGAGTGTCTACTATGTATCAGGCAGGTTAGTGAGGCCTTGGAGACGATGATGAGGAAACACTGATATGGTCCCCACCCTGATGAAGCTTATAATTCAGTGAAAGGGGCAGGTATTTATGCAGTCAAAAACCACTGTGAGATTACTACCAATAAGAGTTCATGGTATTCTAAAGCTCTATTCTATGTATCAGGAACTGTTCTAGGAGCTGAGAATACAGCAATAAACAGGGAAAAATCCTGTCCTCATTAATTTTATGTCCTAGTACAGGAGACAAAACACAACTGAACATAAAATTTCAAAATAAACAGAGAATGTAATTTCAGTGCTATGATATATAAGTGCCATGATAAAAACAAAGCAGAGTAAGTGGTTAGAGTGTGACTCTAGGCAGGATGGTATGGAAGGGCCCCTCTGAAAGGATGACTCTTGAGCAGGGAACCAGAAGAGCTGAGAGAGAATCCCACAGAGATCTGGAGGAAGATCATTCCAGGTGGAGAGAACAGCACGTGCAAAGGTCCTCAGGCTGGAAGGACAATGGCTGCATGTGGAAACAGACTGTAGGTGGGCAACAGTGGTGGGAAGGGGGTCAGCAGGAGCCCGTTGCAGGAGCCCAGAAGGGAGATGGTGGGGGCTTGGGCCCGGATGATGGTGGTGGAGGAGGTGAGATGGTGTGAGCTTTGGAATTTCTTCTATTATAAGAGGGTTCCACCTGGTTAGGGAGGTCAAGGCAGACTTTCCTGAAGAAGCAACATTTACACTGAGATCTGAAGGCTGAGTAGAAGTAGCTAGGTGAAGACGGGCGCAGGCCCTGTGAGGGAGCAAGTCAGGGCTGAGGCACTGAAAGAAGATCTGGGTGCCTAGGCAGAAATGAGCAGGGAGGGGAAGCTGGAAAGATGGGCAGCACAGACCCCGTGGGGCTGTGTGAGCCCTGTGGAGGACCTTGGGCTTTTTTCTAAGGGTAGTCAGGAGTCATGGAAGGGTTTTCAGCAGAACAAAACTAACAGATGTGTGTCTTGGAAGAGCTTCTGAATGCAGGAGGGAAGAAGCTCCCTTTTCTTACTGACATTCACCCTCTGAGGGAGGCTCTCCTGTACCCATTTTACAAACAAGGAAACCGAGTCTCAGACAGTTGATGGCACTCGGCAGGGCCCAGAGCAATGGCTGACTCTGGGGTCCAGAGCCATTGCCCTTTGTACCTGTTTGCCTTTATTGCCCCTTCCCCTCAGCCCCAGCAACACCCCTACCGGTGGCCAGAGCACTCAATAGTGACAATACAATTATGGTTATTTCTGCCTGTTCGTTCTCAGTCTGGGCATTACTGTGTCCCCCTTTCCACATTTCCAGGGCTTTGACTTCTTTCTCTGCGGTGGAAATTTCCAAACTTGCAGGTGTGGTCTTCATTTTCCTACCCCAATTTGCATTTTAGAATTAAGCATTATTTTTTTTATGGAGTCCAGGAGGAGTAACATACTGTTACTAACATTCATTCATTCCTACCAGCAGCACCCCTCTCACCTTCCCTTCCTCTCTCCCTCAGACTTTTACTGGACTCCATCTATGCACCTGGCATCAGGTTCACAGAAATTATTCTTGTCCAGTTTGGAGAAAAAGATATGAAAACCAACTGTCACAGATTAAACTGATAATGATGTGTGAAGAAGTTGGCCAGATGTTTCCCTTGCTGGAGACCCAGGGAAGGTAAGAGGTGAGGAGAGAGGCAAGATTGGGTCAAAAGAGGGAAAAGGATGCAGAAAGAGCTTCCCAAAGAAACTTGCAACTTGGCTGCAATCTAATCCAATAGGAGACACTGTATAGGAAAAGTCTCTTTAAAAATGTTCTCGGTCCTTCCTTTCCTCACAGATTGTGATAACAAGGAAGATGTGGGCTGACAGAGGATGAAATTTTCAGCAGCTATGGAATAAGAGGTCCAGAAACGGGGGCTAGTGCTTCTTGAGACCATGTGGTGAGAGAGACCCCGAGAACAGTAGATGATGGGAGGCATGGGGATGGGGTACCCTCAGTCTTTCCCACGTCTGCCTCTTCTCCCCTGCCCTGCCAGGCACGAAGATCAGTTGATCTTATGGGGTAAGGAGAGCCGCTTGGGTGTTATTGTTTCCGGTGGCTTCGAGTTGTGTTTATTTATTTACTGATTTATTTTGCCAGACTCAGGTTGATTGACAGGACTCAGCCAGCCCCTGGGCTCTTCCAGCCCACCGACCACAGTGCACAGAGAAATAATTAGTTGCTGAGGTGTCGGGAACAGATGTCCAACTGACATCTTCCCTTCACCAGAGTCAAATTCAGCAGTTTTCCTGCCTCCCGATAAATTACCAGCCTCGTGCTGCCTTCCTCTCCCCGCCGCCTACCTGGTAGGGCTTTTCTTGCTCATTAAGAGCAGAGCCAACCCCTCGGCCTGACCTTGATCTATAATGTGTCCCCCTTTTCCCCTTTTCAGCTTTTTCATCTTATTTATTCCTTTCTGATGGGCGTGGGAAGGGGAGAGTGCGGCTTGGGTAAGCTCTGATTCCCCCCCACTAAGAAAAGCTGGGCTTTCACTGTTTCTCTTGGAGACCTCGGGAATCGGTAGGCTGTTAATTACTTCCTATCGGGGCAGTAACGTTTGTCTCCTTGGGGGCATCCTGAGGCTTTTTTGCAGATGTGATCAAAGTAGGGTGCACTTCCGAAAGCCATGCTCTGTTCTGAAGAGTATACACCTTCTGTGTTCCGAAACCTCTAGAAAAGGCAGGGTGGAGTATTGGGGGGTAAGGAGAGGAATGACTGGGGCTGTGGAGGTGGTGGAGAACACTTCAGAATACAGAGATGTGCTAGGCATGTGCTTTAGAGATGTCAGTTGGGGCTGACAGAGTGGGTAATAACAGGGCTGGCAGGAAATTTGTTTATTCATTCACTCAGCTAATATTGGTGGAGCTCTTTTATGTGCCAGGCATGGAGCTAGGTCCTGGGGATGCTGGAATTAGCTGCGTATCGTCCCTACAGCTGGCCGGCTGGGGAGTCTGGGGAGTCATACTAAAGAAGTCGACCTTTATTATCAAGGCGCTGGAGAGCCTCTGAACAAGTTTAAGAAGGGGAATTATGTGATCCAATTTGCATTTTAGAAAGATCACTCTGGAGGCCAGGTGGAGGAGGGATTGGGGGTGGGACACTGAAGGACACCAGAAACCTCATGAGAAAACTCTTGTAATAGTCTGGCTGAGAAAGGACTAGGGTCCAGCAGAGGCTGAGGCAGTAGGTATAGAGGGAAAAGACGTTTTGGAGGTGCAGTCAGTAGGACTTAGAGGTTGGGGTTAAAATAGGTTTAAACCTCTTATCTTACAGCTTAGAGAAAGTTCAAGGATCTGTTTCAGGTCCTGTAGCCTGTAAGAGTTGGCAGAACCAAGATGTGACTTCAACTCCCTGACTTACCCCTGAGGATTCTTTTCACCACTTAGAAGCGGCTGCCTCCCCCCCAGACGAAGACCCGGAAGTTGCCTCCCCTTACCTTACCTCACAGAAACTCAGTACTGGAAGATGTTCTTAAAGGTGGTCTCATCCAACAGTTTATATAATCACCAACCCTGTCTGCAGTCTTCCCTCTTCCCACTTCTTGGGCTGCGCACTCTATCCTTGGAAAGCTTTCTTCCAAAACTATACCCAAGTCAATCTCCAACAGATTCTGCCCATTATTGTTAGTTCCACTTTGGGAGGTCACAAAAACCAAATAAAACACAACACACAGCAGATTGGAAAGCTCCTGATGGCTAGTGAATTCTCCTCCCAGAACCAAATCTACTCGGGAGAAGGATATGACTGCAAACTTTTGTCAAGCATCAAACATCAGGCATTGGGAGGGTGGGTAGGTCACCTTCTAAGAGCAGTCACTTGACTGAGCCACCCCTATCACTGGGTGAGGGCTCTTGTCATCTGGGCAGTGCAGGAAACACTTTGATAAAACATTGCACACTCTAACTCCTGGATTTCTTGATTTCACACCCAGTATCTCCCACCTCCTGCTGTCTGCAATGTACAAAACAATCCACCAGGACCTTGTTTGTCCCTGTGAACTATCCCCTCCTACCTGAGGGTGAGGAGTGAGCCCGTGTGAAATCAGAGAGCTGCAACTCTGCCGTCTTCACTAAAACTCTGCAACCAATCTAATTACCTGATTTATCGGCTTAGATACAAACAACAGTTAGGCTCCAGTTCTAACTTTTAATTGGCTATACAGTAGTGTGCGATCATGACCTCTTACTAAACTCTTCCCATTAAGCTTTCATGTTTACATAGCACCATAAATTCAGCTCATCAGTCTTCTGGAAACTTCTCCAATTTCTGCCTCTTTCTGTGGAGCCAATTATTTCCCTGTTTGTCTTGCAGGTCTATTTGAAGCCTGACTTCCTGAACTATAGACACAGAGCATGTGAATCAGCTCTTCCCTCTTCCTACTGCCCAAACTGGAGATGCTCTAGGTCTGCCCTTTGCCCCATCAATTTACTGCTGCAACCATCCCCTGGTTTCCTCTTCTTCAAGCATCTCTTGGTCAATGAACCCTTCTCCTCCTTGGGTCACTTATGACTTTCATTGCTTGGACCTCTTCTCAGCCAGGCAGTGATATATTTCAACTTTGTTCAAAGGACCCTGTGCCCCTCTCCCTCCTGAAGTAACCCAAACTTATTAATACAAGTTTTGCAGCAGAAAAAAAAGTAAATAAAGCGTTAAAAGCTCAGGAAAAACATAGTGACAGAAATGAAACCAACATATCCCCACGCCAGGGTTCAGGAAATAGAGAAAATATGCCTGGAAAAAAATAAAAGAAAATTTAAAGCTTATTGATAATAATAATAATAACAAACACAAATAGGTGGAGGCTATAGTTACATAATAGATATCATAAAAATGGAATATTTTTAGAAATGAAAAAGATACTAAAATTGACTCTGGATGACAAATGTGTGAGATGTAGGATAAGTTGGTAAATTAAACAAAAACATAGAAGGATTAAATAAACAGATAATTATAATGCATGAAAAAAATAATAGACTAGCTGTACAGGAAAATTCACTCTATAGAGAATAGGAATCAAGAAAGCTTAACAAATAAGGAAATAGTAAATAAAGATATAATGGTAGAAAGTTTCCCAGAGTTTTTTAATAAAGAATTTAATCTGTATAGAGTCCCTTTTAGAATTAATTACCAGAGAAAGATGATCAGAAAGTATCATTGTAAAGCTTTAAAGACAAAGAAAGTATATATCAAGTAAATAAAAAGGAGAGAAACAGAATTTAACATCTCTGGGATCTTGCAACCTAAACGACAGAAGCAAAGGGGATTAGGAAGGCATGTAAGATTATTAATTACAATGTCACATAGCTGCACTCTTACACTCCAATCAGAAAGAAGGAAAGCTCCTTTTTTTTTTACATATATAAATTTATTTATTTATTTATTTATGTTTGGCTGCGTTGGGTCTTTGTTGCTCCGTGCAGGATTTCTTTCGTTGTGGCGAGCTGGGGCTACTCTTCGTTGGGATGCGTGAGCTTCTCATTGCTGTGTTTTTTTTTTTTCTTGTGGAGCACAGGCTCTAGGTGTGCGGGCTCAGTAGTTGTGGTGCACGGGCTTAGTTGCTCCGCGGCATGTGGGATCTTCCTGGACTTTTGAATGACAAGGCAAGTACAGTAGATGACAGTATTCTCCAAGTTAACTTACAGTTTTGATCCTATTAAATAAACAGTGAAGATATGGAAACTATTGTAAATTATGATACATAAGAATAAAAATAATTTGGAAAGCTTTGTTCATTTCTTCCATAAACATTTAATGAGCTTCTACTGTATGTCATGCTGCTTGCTAGAAACTTGCACTCACAGGTATTTTTTATTTCACAGTGACAATTATTAAGATGCTATAGTACTGACTTAAAAACAGAATACAGGTCATTTCATTGGGCGATAACAGAGATTCCAGAAATAGACTGTAAAGAGGAAATATTTTAAAAATATGTGACAAGAGCAGTATAAGGAACCACAGGAAACACATAATTGTATATTTTGTTGGGATCACTAGAAGCAACGTGGAGAAAAATCCAGATCCATAACTTACACCATATAGCACTGTATGTCTGAGTGGATTAGAGGCACAATATTGAAAAAAAAAAAAAAGAATAAAATAGAATCTTATCCTTCCTAACTGTGGAGGGGAGCTGATTTCTTCCTTGCTTGAATCATAACATTTTCATTAATAAAAATGTCAGGTTAAGATCCATATAGAGTTAAAACTGCATGAAAAACAATAAAACCCAGATATTAAGGAAATGAATGGGAAATGCGTATCACAGATAACAATGGAGAAAAACCTGTGAAAAAGTTTTATATTCTACATAAACAGAGAGCCTACACACATCTACAAGGCATAAAACCACATGTCTATTGACTCTGTAGCTGGAGAATGTAAACAAATATCAAATGCAATAGTAAACTCAGTGAGGAAGATGACCCATGTCATATGTAGTTAATTTCTTTTTTTAAAATTTTTGGCTGTGCCACACGGCATGCGGGATCTTAGTTCCTTGACCAGGGACCGAACCCACGCCCCCTGCAATGGAAGCACAGAGTCTTAACCACTGGACCGCCAGGGAAGTCCCTGTAATTAATTTTTAAAAGAGAAAGATAAAGCAACTGTGAGCTCCCACTTCACGTCTATTAGCAAAAGCAAGCTAAAATAATAAAACCCAATGCTGGTGCAGCTCTCTGCAGACAGGAGTTCTATCACCAGTGTCAATGTTAATATTCTGGAGGACAGACCATAAGTAACCCATAGATGAGGCCATCTTCAGGCTTGTGTTTCCCCTTCTGGGAGAGTCTGTTATGTATGGGAACACTGCTTGTAATAGTGAAGACCCAAATCCTCACAAATCAAGGAGAGGTTAAGTAACTGGAACCTCAACCATTCAAAGAAATATTATAAAACCATTGGCCACAAATTGAAAGTTATTCAGATACCTGGGAAAAGTATATACAGAGATTTTAAGAGCAAAGTACAGAATGCAAGATCCACTGAGCATAACAAATTTGAAATTCCATGTATTTATGGAAATCCATAGAAGAGACTCTAAGAAGTGGTGATGGCTGGGATGATAATAAAAGCCAGTGTTCATTGACCCTTTATTTTTGCCATGCTCTGTCCTTCATATGCAGTAGGCATGCTCTCCAGAGCAAACATGCAAAGGTAAGTAACTTGCCCAAGGACTGTGGTGTGTCTCAGCTAAAAGCCTGGGGAGTCATCATCAGAGGGAACCCCACTTTCCTAACAACTCCCCCTCAGCTCTGTGGCCGAGGCCACATGGAATAACAGCCCTGTCCTTCTCCCTCCTTTCATATATACAAGCCCCCAGCCCCATGACTGTGGAATTGTCTGTGGTGTTTACTGTCCTGTGACCCCCTTTTCCAGCGAAGCCATTTCCAGAAGACTGGGCTCCACGGCATTCTCTTCTAACTCACTTCCCTTTCATGCAACCTCCTCTTTCCCAATGAATATTTAGCACCAACCTTCTTTTAAATTATCCTAAAAGCATTCTTTATAATCAGGCTCTCTGTCTGAGCCAAACATCTCCTGGAAGGCCCTTGGCCTCCCCACGCGCCTCCTGCACGCTTTCATCACATTCCAACAGGCAGAATAGAAGCACTTTGGAATACTTAGACAAGGTTTCCTCGCAGAATATTGCATTTGAGGTCAGGCGACCAAAGAAGCGTGAGCTGGGATGCAGCCCTCCCAGGGTTAGTCAGCCACCCCCAGGGTTTGGGGAGCTCCCTTTCTGCCGTGAAGCGTGTCTGGGCCTCGCATGCAAGTGCGGGAAAGACTCCATCACAAAGCTGTTCAGTCCACATCAGGGGTTGAGAAACTAAGGCCCTCTGCCTGTTTTCATACAATCTGCTAGCTAAGAATGCTTTTTACATTTTTAAATGGTTGGGAAAAAAAGCAAAAAGAATATTTCATGTGTGTGACATGAAACTAATGTGAAATTCAAATTTCAGTATCCATAAATAAAGCTTAATTGTGTACACGGCCACACTCATTCTGTGCCCATTTGGCCCATATGGCCCTCAAAGCCTAGAATGTTTACTACCTGTCCATTCACAGAATCTTTGCCAACTCCTGGTCTAAAGGAATGTCTGTTCTCCTTGAAGGCTGCCCCCGCGCCCTGACCTGCCAGCTCAGTGCCCGCCTTTGTAGGGTAGAAGGAGCCCGAGGCTGCTGTGGATTCATTGTGCCCCTGGCCTCAGCTCTCCTGTCTAGGTCTCAGTGGAAAGCACTCCTGCTCTCTTTCTTTTGGACCTTGCTATTCAAAAACCTCCCATCCCCATAACCAGGGAGTTATATATATTAATATACATGGTGTTTATTTTCCTGTGACTTCTTTTTTTTTCATTCTAGGGCCATGGAATGAGTCCCTGCAGAGGAAAAATAGTATTTGTCACCATACAGCCACTTATTTACCCATGGCCCAGAGAGGGGACCTGGATGGAGAGATGGAGGCTGGCTTTAAAGGGCTTAGATGTTGCCTCGCTGGTAGAAATGGAATGACTCGAATGTTCCCAGTGCAAGAGATACGCGCTTGGTGTCCAGTGGGAGTTGAATCATAACCATCAGAGCAAGCCAGCCCACTTTCTTCATCAAGAATGTGACGAGATCCACCCACTGGTCTTGATGTCAAAAGCTTGGCCTCTGTGCACTGGTGCAGAATCAAATCTCAGAGACAGAGTTTTGGGTGAAGTAGAAATGAATAGCTTTATTGCTTTGCCAGGCAAAGGGGGACACAGTGGGCTCCTGCCCTCGAAAACTGTGTGTCCCCACCCAGGAGGATTTGATGAGGGGTTTTATAGCAGTGGTTCAAGGGTGGGGTTGCTGGTAAGATTAGGGTGTGTGCAGGGCCTCCACTCCCTTCATCTCCTCTCAGGTGGTGTTCTCCTAATCTTAATGAGCTTCTCTGGTCCCTTTAGTCTTTCCTCAGGTGGTTTCTTGGCTGCTTCTCCCTCGATTAGCAACTGTTCGAAACTGCCCTTTGTAACTCAGGGAAGGTCATGGAGGCTGGAGTCTTGCCTACCAGAAACAGGCAACAAAAAGGCCTCCGGGCAACAAAAGGGCCTCCGTGCCCACGAGTCCCACAGGGCCTCCCTTGGTTTCAGTCTCAGCACACTAGAGGTCCTTTTTTTTTTAAAAAAAATCTCCTGTCTCCCAACCCTTTCCTTGGAACTCTCAAGAAGAGGTTTTCACTTTAATAAAAAAAAAAAAGTTAGGTCCTGCTCTCAGTCCAGAGAATTTATCTTACAAAGATGTCTCAAGAGAATAGAGAAGCACTATGACTCATTGCAATAAGGTAGATATTGTGACAAGAAAGATGTTAACATCTTCGTGAAGGCCCTGAGGGGAAATTTGCATAAAATAGTCTCTTTGTTGCTTAAAGAGCCACTGATGTCTTATTGAAAAAAATCAAAACCCAGTTTTGTTAAATATTCAGTCTGGGAATGATTTGGAGTATTTCCCTTATCTCCTGGGGGTCTTTTTTTTTTTTTTTCTTGACAGAATCACAGATGCTTAGAGTTGAAAAGGTCCCAGTCATCCCTCAGCTCATTTTCCTTGAGGGCCCTGGGATGGGCACACTGTCTTATTCCTTCTGGAACCCATGCTTCCTGAAGTCTTGGAAGAACCAGAGGACAGAGACTTGGAACTCTGAAAAGATAACAAGAAATCCCTTTGCTCAAGCCTTCCTCCATTTATACACTCATCCATCTCTTCCTTCAACTCCATTAAAAAAGAAAATCTCAGTTGGATTTGGAGTCTCCTGAAATTTATTTTTCATTTTTGAAATTTGCCTGATATTTTGGACAGATTGTTTCTTGAACACCCCCAGTGGCAGGGAGCTCACCACCTCTTAAGGCAGGAAATGTTACTTTGGGCAGGAATCTGCCTCCCACTTACCTCCCCCAGTGGTTTTAGCCCTTCCTTTGGGATTAATGAATGACTTCTTCTTTGTGGCTGCTCTTCATATGGTTGTAGACAATGGTTGTATATCTTCATAGGGCCCTACAATAGCAAAGTTTTTTAAAATTTTTATTTTGTTTTGGTTTTTTTTTCCCCAATCATATAGTAACATTAAAAAGTTCCACTGAGCCCCATCCCTCTAGCTGCTTTCTGATGGTGTCACAATGTCAATAGATGTTCCACAAGAGAACATCTCCATCCCTGAAAGCCAGGTGGTTCTCTTTCTTAAGCAGATGCTCCTCCAAAAGGAAAGACTGAAGGAAAAGCAATGGCTAGACCTGTATCATCCTAGGGTTTGAGGCAAGTCACCCGAGGGCAAAAGACTTCAGCTGCAATGGCATTTAATAAAGAGCTGAATTTACACTCTGCACCTTACTGGGAGATATGGCAAGTTCTTGGGGGAGCTGGGCTCTATAGCTGTAGCTGGTGTCAGGCATGATGGGAAGTTTGGGGGAAATGCTTGTATCCTCCTGGGTATCAGATACCCAGGCAGGGGACTTTGCTGAATGCCAGGAGATAAGGGGAGCCGAGTGTCCTTGCTATGGGACAGGGACATTTGATCAGTGAGGGATCATTGGAAAGGATGAGGAGGGGGAAGGTCCTAATCAAACCAAGTCAAGGTTTTTAGCCTTTGCCAAAGCCAGGAGGTGGCTCAGAAGTGGGTGGTGAGCAGAGGTTTCCTCCCTCATTCATTCACCCAGCCACATCCCCCTCCCCAGTCCAAGGAAGTCTATTTATCACTTCCACACATCCAGAATGTATTTTTTAGCAGAGCGCCAGCAGCACCAAAGGCAGCCTGACTGCCCGTGGGCACCAGGAATCGTTACTATGTTACCTGCCTCTGCCCCGGTGTCCCAGCCGTGCACCCTGGCCCACGGCTGCAATCATTATTCTTTGCAGAGATTCTAGGGGGGACAAGAAGCAAACAAAAACAAATGGCCAGCCCTTCTGTGGCCCAGTTTCTAAGGCAGGACATCTATATATAGCCCTTCCAGAGTAGGTTTGCTGCAGGGGTAGCTGGAGGCCGAGCCAGACCACAGAGGAGAGGTGAACTCCCAGTGGAATATTCTGGACTCCATTTTATTTCAAACCAACAGCCAATCTCAATGTGACTTTATGAATCAGGGAGAAAACCCTGTAAAATGATCCCTGTGTTTTTCTCCTACTTCATGGTCCTACCTTGCTCACTGTCTTATGAAGAGAGTACCAGTGTGATGGCCAGAGTTTGTCCTTTACACTTCCCTTTCCTGTTTCCTCCTTTTTACTAAATGAGCATCCAGGGGCACACAGAGCACTGACAGATATGCTTTGACAACTGTGGCTCTAGATCTGGAAAGGACTTCTAGACCTGGAAAGACCTTTGTGGTCATGTACTCAACCCCTGTGTTTTTTCAAATGGAACAAGGATGGGGGGCTGCTGAGAGCAAAGCCTCTCAGATGTTAAGAGAGACCTGGGGTACTTCAATTTTTCAAGGCTCCTTGTATATTAAAATAAAAGAAACAATTATAAATGAGAGTTATAAAAATTGTACAATATCTCAAATGTTTATATTTTATAAATTAGAGCTCTTTACAGAAAACAGACAATGCAATATATTTTAATAGTCACAAAACCTAGAAAAATATTAATTCACAGTCATCCTGCACTACAGGCAGTGTTGTATGGTCACAAAATCAAGTCTAAAAGTTTGAACCATGAACGTCTTCTTCCTTCAGTCCCATCAGTGTATCTTTAGGACTGTGTATAACTTTTTTAAGAGAAGGTCAAAAGTCTACTTTTAGGGCATAGTGAATGTAGAGGCCAACTAGCTCTCTTGCCCTCTTTGTCTCTTCTGAGTTCTTCCAGAAACCAGCTGTGTGATGTTGACCACCTCATCTTCATCAGGGTAGAGGACCTAACTTTGCGTTTTTGGCTTTCTTTGATTTAATATCTTACTAAAGGTCTGCTTGTTTAAAACACATAAAAATCGAAACTTTTATTTCATGCTGGAGTCATCAATGAAGCAAACCTGGGGCAGAGGAAAGATCCTGGTCATAGCAACCCACCGGTTTGTGGTAGTCACCTCCAAGATGGTACCCAATGATCCTAACTTCCCATATACCCTCCTACATTGTGTAGGACTGGCCTCATTACCAGCAGGATACTGTGGAAGGGAGGAAGTGTGAGTCCCAAGGCTGGATTGGCAAAGACATTGTGACTTCTGCCTTGCTTGCTCTTGGAGCCCTCACTCTGAGTGAAGCCAGCTGCTGTATCCTGAGGACACACAAGTAGCCCATGGAGAGGGAGGCTTAAAGGGTAATGAACTGAGGCCTCCTACCAACAACTAGCACCATGTGAGTGCACCATCTTGGAAGTGGATCCTCCAGCCAGCCCCAGTCAAGCCTTCAGATGACAGCAGCTCCAATGGACAGCTTGACTGCAACCTCCCAGGACACCCTGAGCCAGACCACCCATTGAAGCCACTCCCAGTTTCCTGACATTAAGAAACTGTGTGTGAAAATAAATGTTTACTGTTGTTGTAAGTTGCTAAATTTGGGAGTAATTCATTATGCAGCAATAAATGACTAATATCGTCATTTTACATACCATACATAAGCAACTAACCTGGGTCACCTAAGTTACTGCTTATAGTTATAAACCACCTTCTCCTTGTCTGGCCTGGTGTCTAAAATTCTTGCACTTGAAGGTCATTCTCTTCTAGACATCAATTTTCAGGAGTGTCATCTTAAAAGGCGAAGACCTCTGTACATGCCTTTATCTTAACCCTTAAACTGCAATGAGCTAACCTCTGAATGAACATTAGTTCATAGCCAGCTGAGAGGAGAGTGTTCCTGGGAGATGGGACTTGTGGGTAAGAGATGGGAACAAACTTTTGCTGTTGATTAGAAAATAACTGAGTATAGACTCAAAGTCAGACAACCAGCTTGAGTTCTTGCTTCATCTACAGGCTGTGTGGTCACAGGCAAGCCATGTAACCTCATGAGCCTTAGTTTCCCCATCTGTACAATGGGAATGATACAAGTATCTAATTCACAGTTTGCCCTCACTCTTCCCGCAACGAGGACAAGCAATAATAAGACATCAAAAACATTTTATAAGTCAGAAAGCTTTACACAAAAGTTAGTTTATTTAAGTATAATCTCTAAACAGAAAAGTCAGCTTCCCAAGATGGGTTCTTCCCCCATTTGTTAAGTGCCTTTTCTGTGCCATGAATTATTAGGAGTGGGGACATACAAATGAATAAAATAAGTTTCTTGTCCTCAAGGGGTTCACAGTACTTGGAGTTATAAATAAGAAAACAGGCAATCATTGTAGAGTGTAAAAAGTGCTAAGCACAGGGTAATTGATTCCTTTCTTCATCAAACATTTATTGAGTGCCTTTCCCCACAAGGTAATGTGTTGGATGCTATTGATACATGAACAATGATTAGGAAGCCCACTGAGAAGCCTGCCAGGAGACGGTATCATTGAGCACGATCATAAAGTTTAAGGAGGAGCGAGCCCAGTGAAGTTTAAGAGTAGGGTAATACAAGTGGGGTGCATCAAGGCATGAAGGTGAGCACCAACATGGTAAATTGGGGCTACTTCTCCCTTCTCAGCACCCCGGGTAAAGTCAACACCATGAAGAGAAACCAGCCCTGAAGGATGGCTGGAGAGTTTGGGGTGCCTGGCTGACCCAGAACCTTGTTTAACCAGTTTACACTGGTCAACAGTGTGCCTGATGCCCCCAGTGGGAGTGCCTGTCAACTCCCAATTACCCAACAGTGTTATCTCAGCCCAGCCCTCCTGCTTCTGCATGGTTATGGGTCCGTGTGCACTGTGAGTGACTTCGAGAATACCTACTAACTTAAATATTAGCCCAACCAATAATTAGGTTAATTAAGCTAATAATCAGAAGGATGGATTTATTATGCAGGAAGTCATCTAGGGTATGCCAAGGCCAATTAAAATTAAAATTAAAATTAACTGCTGTTTGGGGTTCCCTGTATCCCTGACCTCTCTGTTGGCTCAGACCATCCATCCTTGACTGTGCACATTAAGGAAGCCCCTTTTCCTTCATGCTCACATCTGCTGCTCAGAGCTTACAGCTGCCAAGGTGAAGTGGAGAGAGCAAGTGTCCTTTGGGGTCACAAGCCCATTATTTGATGCAGAGAAATGTCTCGTTGCCTCCAAATGAGCAAAGTAAAAGATCATCTGATTTCCTTTCTTCATCAAGATGGATGATTTCCAAGTGTTGAAACTGAACTAGACGCTTAAACCCATTTCCTTCCAAGGCCCAGCCCTGGCACCGTCGTCTCCCTCGGCTGCTGTACTCAGCCCTCGGCGACAAGCAAGATGAGCTCAATACGAAAGGGCATTTAATTTGATTTCTGGGATAATGTATCCCCCAAAGGTGCAGATTCCCCTAAGGAAATAAGATGAGCTTATTATTCACTGGATAGAGTTATCCAGACATCCCTGAGTACAGGAGGGAGCAGAAACAAGTCATATAAATGGGTACTAGGAGTCTGATATCTTTGCCCAAATAAGACTCATTTTTTTGAGGGATTGCCCTTCTGGGCAAGGAGCCTGAGGGTTCTGTGTCAAGACTCCTGCTTGTCTCTTACATACATACCAGCCTCTTCCAGCTATCGCATCCTGGTCAACATGCTGTGCTGTAAGTCATTTCTACTTAGGATAATAAAAGTGATGATTCTTCATGCTGATGGGGAAGAAAGGCTGTTAGCTTCTCTCTTTCAGTTGGTTCTTGTTGTAAGCTGCTCTGGGTCTCCATCTCAGCCTCAGACTAGCTTGTCCTACTCTCTTCTCTTTGTCAAAGTTCCCAAGAACTCAGTTTTCCCAAGATGGGCTCTGCCCACTAGCCACTCTTCCCCTGGGGTTCTTCTCCCATTGAGGTTCATTGTGAAGGGCAGTGCCGCCATCTCAGCTTCCTCCTTCCTTTTTACCTCCAGAATGACAAATACCTGGGCCCCCTTTGCCTTAAACCATTTGCTACAAATCCTGAGCTTTGGCCTTCAGTTTCCATTCCTGAGTGTATGACTCAGCAAACTCCAGGATGTTTGGCCCTCTCACTGGTAAATGATTCACTCACAAACAGCAGCCTTGTAGCATATGTGGATGAGATTTGTGTCTCTGCAAAATCACACATCTCCACATGTCAAAGATCTTTGGGGCTGCTGGTAAATGGTAGGTGATATTGTTAGCTTCTTGCATGCCAAGGGTCTACTGAATTAGAGTGTCTTTGGTCTACAAAGTATAAACAGGAGATAAGGATTTAATTGGGAATGGCTGCCATTATTATTTGTCAATGCAAAAGATAACTAGAATAAAGAGATACCAGTCCTGGGAATTTTCCCAAGTATATCTTATGCTCTAGTAGTAAAGCTTCAACCTTCTTTGGCATCCAGCAGTGCTTCAAGCCCTGTTGCTTCTGTATCCAAAGTCTCATTACATTGCACTGTCTGGGGTATATAGTTGTCAGGTGGCTGCTTTGTTTTAAGGTGACTTTGAATGTGGATCTGGTGTTACTTCCTTGGGAGAACCAATCACACGTGTATAGGAAGAAGAAGGAAATGTTAATTACCAGCTAAAAGATTTTTGTCTGGAAACTGATGATGTTGGACCAAATACAGGGAGATCAGACAAAATGCTGTCATAAAAACATAGGAGAGACGGCTAAGGCCTGAAATACTGCAATAGTAGTGGGGTTGGAGAGGAGGAGGTGCTTCAGAAAGGTGCTTAGTAAGTCAATATTTTCCTGGCAATGTCCTGGACTTGATCTTAGGAGCCATTTCTTACTTTTGGCATCCTTTGCTGTTTAGAGAGGCTGAGAATTTTCAGAACCATAAATTCCCAGTTCCTTCTTGTTTCACAGTCCTTTCTTAAATATATCCTTCACTTTTTACATTTCCTATCAATACTGTAGGCACTTGGCCTGTAGATATCTCCAGCTAGATCACCCAATCCATTGGGTATATTTTTTATTGTCCACATTACTGCAAGTGACAGTATTGCTAAACTTTCTGACACTACATAACAAAGATCCCCTTTCCTCCAATTTCCAATGCTCAATGAACTATGTGAAATTGCCTTGTTTATAGGTTAAAAAAATGGTTGAATATTGGAAATTTCATATAGTTCGACCTAGTAGATACCTCATTTCTGTTAGTTTTGTAAGTGGGAGGGGTTACTGACAGTTGGCTTCTATTTAACATGTTCTCAACCTTGCCTGCACTCTGGAATCACCTTGGGGAGATTTTAAAAAATCACGACACCCAGGTTGCTCCTCAGAGCAATTAGATCAGACCCTCTGCAGGTTCAACTCAGGCCTCATTGGTTCCAAAAGCTCCACCAATGATTCTAATATGTAGCCAACTTTGAGAACCATGGATTTAGGGTATGCAAGTAGCTTATTTTCTGGGAGAAGACTATCCGAATGTCCCTGTAGCCTTAAGTTATTTGGGACAGTACCCTGATTCTCCAGCGCTAACACGGACCTGCAAGTTAAAACGTTAAGGTTAGAACTCCCATTTTAGAGAGCAGCATTTAAAATTTGACTGAGGTAAGCACTGGAATACGTTGTTCTGAAAGTAAGAACTTAGAGCAGCTGTTCCATCACTCAGTGATAAATTAATTTCCCTTATGTGAGCCTCTGGTGCCTATGATTTTAAGGGTTCTCTGGAGGACTAATGGAAAATTCACTTTTTTTGAAGCGTTCCTTTTTCATCTGTTGGATTTGTGACTTCCTTAGTTTTGTGGGCTTTTTTGTCAATCTTTTCCCTTTCACTTTTCAGAAAATTCTTCTGGTGTGGACTACTAGTTGGCGCCTTTCTTGACTTTCCAGTGCTGCTTTGAATTTGTTTTTATATTTCTTTTGTCACTACCTGATTTTGGAAGAGAAGAGAGGCCATATTATGTGTTCAGTCAGTTAACACTTACTGAACATTTACTATGTGTCATCTTCTTTTCTAAGAGCCCTACATCTATCAGCTCATTAGCCTAACTTGTGAGGAAGGTGTCATTATTTGTATTCTCAGGGTTCTCCAGAGAAATGGAACAAATAGAGAAAAGATTTATTATAAAGCATTGGCTCACACGATCATGGAGGCCAACAAGTCCCAAGATGTGCTGTTGGCGAGCTGGAGACCCAGCAGTAAAACAGCAGAGCTGATGGTGTAGTTCTAGTTCAAGTCCAAGGGCCCGAGAACCAGGAAAGCCAAGAGTGTAAGCTCCAGTCCAAAAGCCAGCAGGCTCAAGACCCAGGAAGAGCCAATGTTTCAGTCTGAGTCCTAAGGCAGGAAAAAGCAATGTCCCTGTTCAAAGGTCGTGAGACAAGAGGCATTCTCTCTTACGCAGGGGAGAGTCAGCCCTTTTGCTCTACTCAGGCCTTCAACTGATTGCATGAGACCTGCCCACATTAAGGAGGGCAATCTGCTTTGCTCAGTCTACCAACAGAAATGTTAATTCCATCCAAAAATATACTCACAGAAACACCCAGAATAATATTTGACCAAATAGCCAGGCACCTTGCGGCCCAGCCAAGTTGACACATAGAATTAACCATCACATTTTTATCTTATTTTATAGATGAGGAAACCAAGGCCTGTGAGGAGTTAACTCAACCCAAGCTCATGCAGCTACTGAGTGGTGGAGCTGGGATTCAAACCCAGTTAGTCTGGTTCAACAGTACATGTTCTAAACCACTACAGAGATTACCTCTCTAACTATAATGCCTAGTTTTATGTGCACTGTGAGGTAGGCCAGGGTAGAGCAGGGAACTTGGGAGCATGTTGAATGTTTGGAAAAACTGCTCTAAGTAAGGAGAAAGAGAAAGTTCATTAGGGATAAAGGAAAATATTACCACCCACACTGAGAACACAGGTGAGGCTGGAGGGCTGGGGTCAGTAGCGCAAAGTAGCTTTCCAAATCAGAGCTCTAAGGGCTGACCATATTTCTAGAATGGGGTAGGACCAGTCTCCCTAGTTTCTCTCTTCACTGTGGTCCCTTAAAATAGAACTACAGAGCTTTTATGCTCTAAGGGTTCTATTGCCAATACTTAAGAAAGGGCAAGGATAAAGGGGTTTGAGGTATTTTTTTTTTTTTTTTAAAAAGCAAAACTGGGCTTCCCTGGTGGTGCAGTGGTTGAGAATCTGCCTGCCAATGCAGGGGACACGGGTTCGAGCCCTGGTCTGGGAAGATCCCACATTCCGCGGAGCGGCTGGGCCCATGAGCCACAACTACTGAGCCTGCGCGTCTGAAGCCTGTGCTCCGCAACAAGAGAGGCCGCGATAGTGAGAGGCCCGCGCATCGCGGTGAAGAGTGGCCCCCGCTTGCCGCAACTAGAGAAAGCCCTCGCACAGAAACGAAGACCCAACACAGCCAAAAATAAATAATAAATAAATAATAAATAAATTTAAAACAAAAACAAAAACAAAAAAACCCCACAAAACTGTAGGAAATAAAAAGGTTCTGGAACCTTACAGCATTCTTATAGGAACTTATCCTGTTTCTGACTCCTTTCCTATGTTAGTAACTGGAAGACCTGATAGTTTCCTGCTCTCGTTTTCAATTTATGAGGGTGGAACTCATCAAACCTTCTCTCTCCTTCAGTTCACTGGATTCTTTAGACCAGCAATTTAAAAATGTCAGAAGCATGATTTTTTCTAGACAAAATTTTACTCAGTATGCTAACATATAAAACACATAAAGGCACCATTTTATAAGTATAAACATATTTAATAAATTCATACTTACACCTTTTCCTAATTATTACAAAGTCAACCAAAGAGAGTACTGAATCTATTTTGATGAACGCAAAAACTGGAAATCATGATAGTGGCTGACATTTGCAGTCTTATACAAGTCTCAATATCCAATTTATTTCTGTAATCTGTTTTGGATATACAATATCAAGAAAATCCTGATTCAAACAGAAAGTAGCTTACCTTGCAATTCAAGATTCTCTTCGATCAAACTGATCCAAAGCATTAAAGAGGATTTGTAGGACTTTTTTGTTTCAAAGTTGAATCACCAACAACTAACAGCAAGCTCACTTCCTTATCATAAATATAAAAGTCATTCAATAAACACTCCACCCTTACAATAAACACTAAGCCTATCAATTTTATAACAGTAACACAATGAAAAGTGTTCTGATTTTGTTATTGCATATTAATTATGACTCAGTACAGGCTGAATAAATGTGCCTGAGCCTCGTTCATAGCTATAAAAAAGTGCCCAGAGAAGAACCAACCATTTACCAGACACAAAATCAATGTTTGTTGAATGAATGAATGAACAAACCAAACTTGCCTGGTCTCTCATGGAGTATTGGATTATATATACATTTTTATTTTTACTTTTTGATTTTTATTTGTACATGTTTGAATTTTAAAAAGATCGGTGCAGAGCTACAGACATCATAATCAATGACTCATTTACAAGCCCTTCAAATATATCCCCCGATCTGTCAGTACAAGTTTTTCTCCAAGGTCTGCATGAAAACAAGTTAACTTGGCAGAATGGAGTTAACCCATTGGTTGGTTGTCTTCAATATCAAAGTTAGCACAGAGCACATTTGAGATTGTGTTGAGTCTTATTAGAGTTAAAAAAAAATTAAATTTGAGTCAGAACATTTGTGGAACCCAAAACATGTCATGGAACTCAGGGTACCCTTGGGTTCCAAGGAGCATGGTTGGAAACCACTCCTGAAGTGTATGTAGGCCACTTTGTCCATGAAGGCCCCTCTCTCTACCATGAGAAGCTCTGAAGCCAGCGAGGGCACACAAAGGGTAGAAAAGAGTAACTATTCAATTGTCCCTACCTTGGATTGAAGAACTTGCCCATAGCTTACTAAAACCATTACCATTTCATGACTGATTTTTTTTTTTAAACCTCTCTCTATGTGCCAGTCACTGTTATAATAACTTTACATTTATTTACTCACTCATTTAGTTTTTGAAATAACCCTATTTAACAGGTATTATTATTATTATATCCACTTTATAGTTGAAGGGGCAAAGGTAGAGAAAACATATAGCTGGGCAATGGCAGAGCAGGGATTTGTCCTGTGAGGACTACGTCTGAAGTCTGTCCCCAGAACCATGACCTCACACTGACAAATGATGGAGCTTCCTGAAAGCAACTTGTTGGGCTAAAGAGGAGAAATTTGCAGCCTCACATTCACTTCTACATTATTTCTTTATTTTGACTTCAGTAATAATAATGACAAGAATGCATTTAAATATATTGGTCCAAACCATATTGGGTACATTCAGGGCCATGTTTGCTATTTCAGGACAATCGGATCTACAAATTGATCGAAACGGCCAGCATGTCAATCTCAAACGCCAGTTCTGAGATGTTATTTAAAAATTCTTTAAAGGTATTCTATTTACTTGAAGAAAAGATTCATATTAAAGATTTTATTTAATGCAGGAAATTAAATACAAGTTAAATGCACTATTGTGGGAGGGTAGGTGTGACGACTCTGCTCTTACAACAATTGTCTTTTTGTTTTTGCTTGTTTTTAGGATACATCTATAATTTTTATTACAAAACCATTCTTTTGACATCAGTGGGTTCCAGTGATAGCAAAATACTGTGAGTGTGGCATAGCAGCTCTAATGTGACAATTGCATTCCCTGCTTTCTGAACCGAAATTTAAGTTACCTCATATCCTTTACATACAGGTTACCTGCAATCGTTAATGCTGCAAATCCTGACACGTATACCCCTTAGGGAGGAGTTGAGGCTAAGGGATTGGAGACAATGATTGTTTTGATGTAAACTATTTGGAAACCTTTGTTCATACAGCGTGGCTTGAAGCAATTTGGCCTTCTGGTGGCACAAACCTGAACACAGAATCCCATAATGCCGCTCATAAGATGATTCCAGATTGTGATTTCGTTATTTTTGAGGTTATGATTAACACAAAAGTACAAAATTTAAAAAATGATGTAGAGATTTTGGGGGGTACTGGAAATACATCCAGGGACAGCCCCACCTCTAGGTATCCTAAGATTCTGGTTTAAGAAGCATACTCTTTGTACTGTTTCCTTGAGTTTCAGTTCTCCAAATGAGGGACTGACCCCAGCTCCATGGAAAGAGATGAGAAAAAGCTTCTATAGCTACATACCGTACATCCATCTCCTTTAGTGGGAGAATGGCAACACTGAGGTTCACCCTTGGATAAGGAAGCAGGGAGGAGTTATATGTGAGTCAGACAGGAGCTGGGAGATGAAGGCTGGCAGCGCCTCCATGGGCCCATCTGACGGACCCAAATGTCCAAGGATGCTGTTTGCTCTGCAGCTGTATAGGTGAGAGGGGAATCTTCACTCACCACCCCCAAATCAAAGAACAGATGGAGTTTTGACTTGAAAAGGCAGCAGAGAGGCATCTGAACTTTATTTTATTTATTTATTTATTTTAATTACCATTTTTCTTAACTGAGCTGGAAGTGGTACTTCTGTTTGATCACCTGGGAGGCCCTAATTAATGTGCACTCAGCACCGCACACGCCTCTGTGGCATCCTTGATTAGAGTTAGCTGTTGTTTATACCGCCCTCAGCCCAGTGGCTTGCTTACACCTGAGCAGTGCCCTCAGCTTCCTCAGCCTAAAGTCGGGTGTGCCACCCTGGAGGCCCTTTAAGCAGAACTGAACCAGAATGCAGGGAAAAGCCCAGCAGCTCCCTCCTTACCACTTCCAACCCCCAGGAGACTCCTAGTTGCCACTGCGGTCTGGTCACCAGGTCCACGGATCCCCTGGCTTCAGGATCGCACTCCCCATGCCCAGCTTCTGGCCTCTGTCATCTTGTTCAGTCTCAACTCTGACAGGTGCCTTCAACTTCAGATCTTCCTGCCTCTGGCGAAAAAAACACCACTGCTGCCACTTTGCGGTTTCCTAAAGCACGTCTTCCATGTCTTTGGTAATGGTATCCTTCTGCTGGAATATTCTTTCCCACTCTTTCTATTTGACCAACACAGCTTGAAGAAGCCTACCTACTATTTCTCCTTCACACTCCAAGGCTGAGTTGGATGTCTCTATTCCATGTTCCCATAATGCCACATCCTGTTATAATCATCTTTTTAGATGTCTGTCCCTCTCACTCAACTTTGAGCTCCTTTTCTTTCTCAGCATCCAGCACAGCATCTGGCATGTAGTAGCAAGTACCTAATATATGTTTGTTGGATGGGCAAACGAACGAATGAATGAATTAATAAAAAGCTGTCTTGGCCTAGAAGGCCCCACCTTCCTGGCCATATCTAGGTCTCTCAAACCAGGCAAGGAGAATCCAACCCTATTCTGGTCTATTTCATCATCTTCTCTCTATCAAGCATCTAGGCCCATTACACAGGCTTACCCTCCATAGGAAATATCCTGATATTCACCTTCACTCTCCTATAACTAAATACATTTGAATAATGGTGATGTTGATGAAAATAACTACTACAATAACAATCCCATCCATTTATGTAGCATTACATATTTTAGATAGGTTTAATGTGAATTATTTAATGTTATAGGCTTTTTAAATGCCTATTTAATTTAAATAAGTGGGGTTATTATTCTGTCTTCGTGGAGCAGGAATCATTCGAGGTCCTGGGAGGTTAAAGTGAGTGTTCCAGTTCATACTGGAAGGATGTTTTATGATTCCTTATTTTGGTTTTATTTCAATGGAATCACACCACATGTGATTTTAGGTTTTTAGCTTTCTGTCACCTAATGTGAATTAGTTTTTTGGATCATTTCTATGAGAGTTATTGCCAACTTTTTCAAATATAAAGATCACTTTTAAAAAAATTATATATACATGTATCTATTCTTTTTCAAATTCTTTTCCCATTTAAGTTATTACAGAATATTGAGCAACATTCCCTGTGCTATAAGTAGGTCCTTGTTGGTTATCTATTTTAAATATAGCAGTGTGTACATGTCAATCCCAAACTCCCAGTCTATCCCTCCCCCCATCCCCCCCGGGAACCATAAGTTCATTTTCTAAGTCTGTGAGTCTGTTTCTGTTTTGTAAATAAGTTCATTTGAACCATTTTTTTAGATTCCGCATATAAGCGATATCATATGATATTTGTCTTTCTCTGTCTGACTTACCTGACTTAGCACAATAATCTCCAGGTCCATCCATGTTGCTGCAAACGGCATTATTTCATTCTTTTTAATGGCTGAGTAATATTCCACTGTATGTATGTACCACATCTTTTTTTTTTTTTAATAACATCTTTATTGGAGTATAATTGCTTTACAATGGTGTGTTAGTTTCTGCTTTATAACAAAGTGAATCAGTTATACATATACATATGTTCCCATATCTCTTCCCTCTTGCATCTCCCTCCCTCCCACCCTCCCTATCCCACCCCTCTAGGTGGTCACAAAGCACTGAGCTGATCTCCCTGTGCTATGCGGCTGCTTCCCACTAGCTATCTATTTTACATTTGGTAGTGTATATATGTCCATGCCACTCCCTCACCCTGTCTGTACCACATCTTATAAAGATCACTTTTGTCAGCCTAAAAAAATCTTTATAATGGAAAATTTGGCACAAAACAGAGAGAAAAAATAAGGAATCCCTATGTACTCATTACCCAACTTGCTAACATTTGCCAAGATGGTTTCATCTATCTACGTGCCCTCCTGTCATTTTTTAGCATAATTAAACACCAAAACCATTATCCCAACTAATGAAATTAACAATAATCTCATAATATAATCTAGTGCCCAGGCTGTGTTCAAATATCCCCAGTTACCTCAAAAATTTACTTTTCTGTTTGTTTCAGTATCCAATCAAGGTTCATACATTGCATTTGGTTGATACCTCTGTAAATTTGTAACAGTTCTCCCACTTGTTTTTTTATAATGCCATTTATTTGTTGAGAAAACCAGGTCATTTCTCTACTAGATATGCTAAGAAAGAATTATATAAAATGCTCAATTAAAACCATGAAAGGCAGATAAAAAGTGGAAGACAAAAATAGAAAGAAAAAATATCCAACAAGGGCAACAAATAGAAAACAGTAACAAATATGGTAGTTATATTACTAATCACTTTGAACATCATTGGTCTAAATGCACCAATTAAAAGACAGAAATTGCCAGAGTGGATCAAAAAACAAGACCCCACTGCATGCTGTCAATAAGAAATCCACTTTGTATATAATGACACATATAGATTAAAAGTAAATGGATGAAGAAAGATATATCATTCTAACAGTTTTCTGGGGGAAAAAAAAATTGTCAAGAAATAACTAAAACAGCAGTAAAACTCCAAGGGGTTGACCCTTGGATTTATGTCTCTAGAATAAAGATCCCTGGAAGACTGCCCCATCCGGGGGCTTTACGCTGAGGATTCTGACCATCTTCAGAAAGGAGGAAACAGCATATACCCGATACCTGGATCAAGCAGACAATGGAGTAAATTGTTCCTGTAAATTTCCACCCAAGACCCACAAAACAAAATCCAGATTTCCTAAGCCATGGGTGATCATGGTTTAATTTGCATTTCTTGTTCTTTGTTCTCCTAGCTAGTTATTCTTTCCTCTCAGCTAGTTTAAAAAATCTGCTCACAGCTACTTGTTAACCCTTAACTGTGACGCCCATAGGCTCCTGTCTTCATACTACTCTTTGCATTTTAGAGTCTAATATCTGGCTATGATTTGCTTAGGATTTGGCTAAAATATACAATAAAACCAATTGTTGGCTTTATACTCATTTTTCTTTAGTTGCCATCCATCTTTTTTCAGTACCAGCCCTTTGTAATGAGGCATTTGGTTTCCTCAGCCATTTGGTGACTTTTTAGATGGCAAACATCAAAGATGGCCAAAGAGCTAAAAATCTAAGACTTGCTGTCACATCACACCTGGGAAGGAAATTTCCTATTTCTGCTGAAACAACACCTGGGAACCTTTTATGGGAACTGGCCTATGTAACTGAATGCTCCCAGAAGCAGACCTTGGAAAGAGATTATGAAACATATGGGCCAGGGTACCATAAACGTTTGGGAGCTGCATTACTTTTGCAGACCCTTCCAGAAAGGCTCACAACTTAAGCCCAATTTCCTGCTCTTTTGTTTCAGCTCAACCTAATGATCTCTTTTCTATAAATCTCACTGGCTTATGCCAGACCACTCTTGTCAAGTACTGCCAAAACAAGATTCAACAACTTCATAGGGATATTTTGGCTGATTACTGATCATCGGGAGGCTCCCAATAGCTAGGACTGAATTTGTGGCCAAAAAGCCTACAACTCACAAGCCAGATGGGGATTTGTTATCCTGAAAAACAATAGTCTCTGTTATCCTGCCTTCCAATAGTCTCTGATATCACCCAGAATTTGTTTTGGCCCATCCATTTTTCCCTCTTGGAAGAAGAGATTTTTAGATAACTCAAAAAACTAAGCCTTGATTTGATACCCCAAATTTTAGTCATTAAGGAGAATTCTGAACTATTTTGTTTTTCTTCCAGCCTCTTTATTTCATATTTTAAATAAAGGCCCTCAAATCCTGGAAATTTCTATATATTATGGCCCATTCATTGACTGGGGCGCTGGATCATTATGAAAGCCATAGAAGTCCTGGCTCAAGAAGGTTATAAGATTGGACAGATGGTGATTCACAACAGAGAAACCCCAGATATAATATTGGCCTTTCAAGGTGGAACATGGGCTATCTCAGGGGGAGAATGTTGTATGTAAATTTCTAGAGATCTGGGAGACTAGCATAAAAAATAGGAAAGTAGGTAACTAATAACTCCATATATGGTTTTGTAAGCTGTTCCATCTGTAATGGGTCTTTTCTCTTGGACATACTTGGCTCCTCGCTTAGCAATGGACTGATCATAATTCCGTTCTTTGCATTAGTTATGCTGCAGCGCTCAAATACTGATGTGCACTTGCTGTTCCATCAAAAGACCCAACAAATGATCAGCCAGCAAAAAGCAGTGTATCAGTTTTCTAGCACTGCCATAACAAGTCACCACTCATTCAGTGGGTCAAAACAATACAACTTTATCATGTCGCAGGTGTGTAGGCCAGAAGTCTGGTCTGCTTTGATTGTTTCAGCTGCTCAGTTTTCAAAAGGCTGAAATCAAGGTGCTGGCAGACTGGGCTCTTATTGGGGGACTTCAGGAAGAATTTGCTTCCAAGGACATTCAAGTTGTTGCCAAAATCTAATTCCTTACAGCTATAAACCAGAAGGTCCCGTTCCTTGCTGGCTGTCAGCTGGAGACTACCCTTAGCTCCTATAGGCCTCTCTTTGGTCCTTGCACATGGACCCCTACATCTCAGAGTCAGCAAAGGCATGTCAAATCCTTCTCACACTTGTAAACTTTCTTACTTCCCCTGCAGCTGCATCTCTTCTGCTTCCAGATGGAGAGAGTTTTTTTTTTGGGGGGGCTCTTGTGATTAGACTGGGCCCACCTGATGATCCATAATAATCTTCCTATTTTAATGTCCGTAACCTTAATTACATTTGCAAAGTTTCCCTTGACACGTATGGAATATAACCTACTCACAGGTTCCAGGAATTAAGGCATGGCCATCTTTGAAAGGCCATTTTTCTGCCTACCAGAAACAGGAAAACCTGATGTTTATAGAGGTAGAAATAGCTACAATCAGAATCTGACACATGATCATGACACCTCAAACAGCAGGGCAGATCTGGGTAGATCACAACCCTAGAAAGTAATGGTTTATTTTCCAGCTTAGGCTGGAGAATGGCCATGAGCGGGGACTAAGAAGTGAGACACCTGTGACTGCAGCCTCACTACATACCAACTTAGGCAAACAGTTTTCTTATATGCACAAACAGCTCTCTTATCAGAATAATAATTTGCTTACCTAAATAAACAACTTACTTATCAAACAAGAGAGTGCCTATCAAGATTCACATCAAAGCCCTCTCTTTACTGTGTCCACTAAACTTAAACTATTATGTCAGGAGCTTTGCCTAATTTTGTCTAAGTCCTTCCCTTAAAAGACCCACCTTAAACTCTTTGAGCCCAGACCCCAAAGTGCTACAGATACTCTTCCTTCACTTCCCCCTTTTGGAACACTGCTAAGGCCCTGACAAGATGGTGCTCTTCTTTCTGCAGTAAATTTAATAAATTCTGGTTTGTTTGTTCAACAGTTTTATCTGATGGGCTCTGAGGGGCAGTTGACACTCCTATGAACAGCCCATTTCTCCTTGATTCTTGAGAAGCAGGAGTGGGCTTGGGAGGAGGATACAGCAGAGACCCATCCAAGGCCTAGCCAATATCCGTAGCTTTAGCTTGTGTCGTTGGCAAGATGGAAAGCCTGAGGGGCCATTTCTGGATAATCATTAAAGCTCTGCCATGCTTTGACAGCTCTGCGCAAACTCTCGGAACCCATCTTATCTGCACAGCACCGTTGCACTGTAGCCTAGGGCAAGCCTTCCATTGTCTGAGGAGAATGCCGTTGCGTAACTGTGTCATCTGGGCGCGGGAGTGCTGCTCAAGTCTGGCTTCCCCCCGAAAGCCGGGTGAGTCTGAGGGAGAAAAATGAGAAAACAGTCCTGTCTTTGGGACAACACCCAATTGTGGGGGGCTGGGAGAGGGTTGTTCACTGGGCTATGAGCTTGAAAGATCCTTAGTGTTTCCAACTTCACTCCTGAAGGGGGACTCAGGCAAGAGTTCAAGAAGTGAGGCAGAGGGTCTTAGGACAAGGCCTGAGAACTTCCTTGAAGTCTGGAGGACGTGGATAGTGATGGCTGATGGAACTAGGCCTTGTTTTCACCTCTGAGGACTCAGGGATGCAGGTTCCTTTCAGAATGTTCAGATCTTGGGGGCAGGGGAAGTTGGGTATCTTGGTGAGGGGAGGAAGGATGGTTAGAAGCTTGACTTCTGTTCATGGACTCCTGACTACTCCCTAGAAAAGAGGAAGTTCATTTCCTTAGTGGTCTATCACTGAGGAAACCCATCTCCCTCATCTTTTGTTAGAACGAGATTCTGGTCCATTGTTCCTGAGAGTTGCGGGCAGCTGCACAGCTCTCTGGGCCTGAGGTGAGGCCATGTGGTCCCTGCTCGGCTGGGCCTGTTCTGAACGGGAGGTGCAGACAGGGCATCCACACCACTGCCATGATGGAGCCAGCCTCTTGGGCACCATTGGCTCTGCACGCCCTCTTCCTTATTCCTCCATTCCAGAATAAATAGCCCAGAAAGGAGGAAGGAAGAAGACAAAGAAAACAAAAGTTCAGAGATCCTGAAGCTTCAGGGCTGAGACAGGCTGTGTCCTCCAAAAATTCATCAGTTGAGGTTCTAATATCCAGAACCTCAGAATGTGACTCTGTTTGGAGATTGGGTCTTTAAGGAGGAAATTAAGGTAAAATGAGGTCATTAAATTGGGGCCTAATCCAGTGACTGGTGTACTGATAAGAAGAGGGAATTTGGATGCAGGCACATACACAGAGAAGACCGCGTGGAAACTCATGGAGAATATGGCCATCCACCAGCTGAGGAGAAAGGACTCAGAGAAATCAACCCTGCTGAGACCTTCATCTCAGACTTTTAGCTTCTAGAATTGTGAGGCAATAAATTTCTGTTGTTTAAGCCACCCAGTCTGTGGTCCTTTGTTATGGCAGCTCAAGCACACTAATACAAGAGCTTGAGGCTGTGGGTACCTGGAGGAGTTGGTAGAACGGAGGGGCATCATCAAACTATCAATTAGGGCTCTATTTGTAGCCTTTTCTTCTGTTATTGTGACTTTTCTTCCTTCCTGTCTCCTGCTATTTCTTTTTTGTCACCCTTTCCTTTTTATTACCAATGTTTCTACTTTGAGATTGGAGTATACAACAAGTGTTGACTCAGAGATTCAGAGAACTGATTTATTCTGGTTTTTTTTTGGTTGTGTTGAGTATTTGTTGTGGTGCGTGGGCTTCTCTCTAGTTGCAGTGTGCGGGCTTCTCTCTAGTTGCGGCATGTGGGTTTTCTCTCTCTAGTTGTGGTGTGAGGGCTCCAGGGTGCATGGGCTCTAGTTTGCAGCACACAGGCTCTCTCATTGAGGCATACGAGCTCAGTAGTTGTGGCGCACGCTGGCTTAGTTGCCCTGCGGCATCTGGGATCTTAGTTCATGACTTGGGATCGAACCCGTGTCCCCTGCATTGTAAGGCGGATTCTTTACCACTGGACTACCAGGGAAGTCCCTGATTTATTCTTTTTTTTTTTTTTAACATCTTCATTGGAATATAATTGCTTTAAAATGTTGTGTTAGTTTCTGCTGTATAACCAAGTGAATCAGCTATATGCATACGTATATCCCCATATCCCCTCCCTGAGTCAGAAAAAAAAGGAAAGAAAGAAAATAAAAGTAAGAAATGAACAATAAGAGGAAGAAAGGGAAAGGCTAAATACCACATAAAATTAAACTTAAAATATAACATAAAACTTCCTTTTGACTGTAACTGTGGGCCTTGGCAAGTTGAATGGGGACAGGGAGAATGGATATTTAGGCTGAGGGGTAACAATTCTTAAGTGTTAACAAAACATTTTGCTGGAGGAAATCTTAAACTCATCAGATCCAAATTTCTTGCTTCTGAACTGTTGATAAGATTCCCCTCAGGTGGTTGACCGCATTTTTCTTCCCTCATCTAGCTTGGTTGGAACAGTGTTGGTAGGTAATAGTGTTTGGAGGTATCAAGCCAGGCCAGAACCATAGAAATGATCCTGTTAATCACAGCAGTGCTATACTCCACCGCTGGCCCCGCTTTTGTCTGGCACCTTCCTGCATCACCGATGTGCTCAGTGTATCTGAAGAGGGTGCAGAAAGGGACGAGAGGATTTGGGCGTACCCAGGTATGAGGATCCCACTTTGCTACTTCCCCACCAGGGGGGAGCAGGAAAACAAGATGGTACATTCAGTGGAGGCCCAGGGGTCCTTCAGTTGACTCTGGTGGAGACCAACCACACCACCTTTGAGAACCCCTCCCCTGGCACGGTGGCCAAATCTGAACCATCCCGAACCAGGGCAGGCTAGCTGTAGAATGTTCATCTGAAGTCAATCTTCACTTCTTCCGGGTCTCTGCTCAGTGTCACCTCTCTGAGCCCACATTGACCGTAGCGTATAAAAGATCAATTTCCTCTCCACTTCCAGGGACTCCCTTTTCTCCTTACCTGGCTTTATTCACCTGACATTTTATGTGTGTGGAAGTTTTTTTGGTTGTTGTTAATTTTGTGGGGGGGGAGGGGATCCGGATCTGGTGGTTCCCTCACTGGAAAGTAAGTTCCATAAGGGCAGGATCTTTGTTATATTTACTGCTATATCCCTACCATATGCCTGGGACCTAGTAGTCAGAAACGTTTCCTAAGTGAATGAACTAACAACACTGGAACATTTATTCAAGTTATTATTTCAGCTAACCTTACAGACAGGTAATCTAAGGGAATCAGAAGCCCTGAAAAACTCCACTGTGGAACTCCATTTCCCCCTACTCCACTGTAGGGGAGGAAAAAGCTTTCTTTAATTCTTGTAGGGTTCCTGGCTGGGTCTGAAAGTTAAACGAAGACAGATTAACAGGAGAGAAGCATACAAATTTTCATGAATGTTTACAGGTACGTGGGAGCTGTCACAAGAAAATGAAGAACTGAACAAGTGACCAGAGCAGGACGCTTTTATACCTTTCAGACAAAGAAACAATAAATGTGTGAAGTATTGACAAGACAGAGGGGTTTGTGCTAGAGGTAGTAAATGGTGAAGAAGTAACCACGAAGACAAGGGTTAGTTCGACAAGCTTTGTTTGTACAGATTTCTCAGCCCCCAATTCCCCATTTCTGGTAGTAAGAATGTCTCCCTTCCTCCTGGTACAGGGAAAGTACTTTTCACATGGGAGTTTAATGATCTGTTTCAGCGAAAAAGCGTTGAGGGGGTGTCAGAATGACTTTCCTGATTCTGCTGCTTTCTCAAACTTTTTCAGCTGAAGATATTTAATATGCCAAGGTGCCATATTTGGGGATAGTGTGTCCTGAGCCCCATCACCACTATGTATATGTTTATGCAGGTGAAATCAGGTTAATTGTTTAATAGTAATAATAATCTATGCTTCTTTATTTGAAAAATTTGAAAAAAATTTTTTTTTTTTTAGTGTTAGTGAATCTACATCTTTTTTTCATTGTCTACTCCTTGAATCTCAGCTGCAGCTTTCCAACCATTCGAGAGAATTTACCAAGTCATAGGACTAACAAAAAGCAGCACCAAGATTGCACCCTTACCTCCCACCAGCCAGTGCTTTTTCCACTCTGTGTCAGGATCCCAGCAATGTGGAGGGGTCTAGCAGTGCACAGCTCCTTCCCCAACCCAGTCCTTAGATGCTGGTGGACCCAGGGGCCTAGGAAAAGCATCAGTCCATTCTTTATTTATTCAAAATATTTTTTGAACCTCTACTAGTGGTTCATTAATAGAAACTAGGAAGTCACTAGGTGGTCCTGATTTTGGGGGGCAAGTCATAAAATCCAAAACGAGGCATTTTGAGTTTTAATTTAAATATTGGACCCAAGTGGGAGGATCTCATAGGCAGTGGGGAGTAAAATGCTCAGGAGAAAGATCAGCCCTGAAAATGGAGAGTGGGGCAGGATCCTTCTGGAAGGCGATGGATTTACAGGAACAAACACGCTTTCCATCTGTGAAAGCCTGAAAACCGCCACCACCTTAAAAAAAAGTTTCCAAGGGGAAGGTTTTACAAGTTATTTTGTATACCAGGTAATTTCTAGACAAGGTCAAAATAAAGGCTAAACAAAACTCCAGGCCCTTTTGAAAATTACCATGCTCACCTCACCACGCCTTCTAGCCTGGGATTTGTGCCTCTCTGCAGGGTCCAGCCGAGAAAAGCCAGCCTGCCAGGAGGGTGATCAGGTTTCCGGGCAAACAGGAGGCTTATTCCACACCACAGGCTCTGTGTGAACAAGCATTCTCCCAGAGACCAGAGAGGTGGGAGGGAAGCCAGAATCTTAACAAGGGCTCGGGGGAGGGAGAAGCTTGTCTGAATCCACGGTGGTGGGGGTATTTTAAAAACGCTTAGGCCCTCGAGGTTTCAATAGCCTCTCCCTCTAGTGAGGACCACTCTTAAGGTAAGCTAGGGCCACTGAACTGAGAGGGTGGGTCTGTCTGATGTGTTGGGTGGGTTCAAGATTGCAACTGCTGGAGGCCTGGAGGCTGAGCAACGAGTGGTGAGGAGGCAAGAAGAGGACAATCAAAGGATTCAGAGCAGGAGGAATCAGAGAAAGGCTCAGGGATTCCGAGGGAAAGCCCGACTGGTGTGGAGGCAGAGTGCAGGGGAGTCTCATACAGGAGGGTGGGGTTAAAAGTCTTGATGCCTGGAGAGGACGAGGGGAGTGAGGCTATGTCAGGATGGGAAAAAAACCTTTGGACTGACTGCCCCACTGTGGTTATGCAACCACCTAAAACTTCACTCTTTTGAGGATGAGATGCGTTATAAATAATTTATTTTAGGAATTGGTTATGCGAGAGTCAGTCTTAAAGAGAGTTAAAGCATTTCACTGAAAAGTGGTTAGTTTAAGGACAATGTGTGGCCGCATCCTCAATGAGCAGGAAAAAGAAAATCAATGGGACAGAAATGAACTATTTTCCATTCATTGATTTTGTTGCCCTTCAGAGTCACGTCCACTCACTCAGTTACTTTTCACCCTTTTGTGGGCTCCTTGTGGGGAGTCCTGTCAACACCAGGGCACCTCGGAGACACGTGGGGCCAGGACTTCTCCCCAGAGAAGGCGCCAACCGCTCACCAGGCATGTGGGTGTGTTGGCCACAGGCCTGCCACCCTGCATTTGTGAGGGGAAGGAGGCATGCGTGCGGGACCACTGGCACAGCCCTGACTTTGCTGCTGCTGCCACTTTACCTCATTATCTCCTGCCAAGCCCCCACCCAGCATGTGTCTGCCCCCCTCCCCAGGCCCTGGGTGGCCCTGGGTGGCCCTGGGTGGCCCTGGGGCACTGCTTCCTGCTCTCACCTTGTCCTCACTGTATTCCTAGGCAACCCTTCCTCTTTTGCATGTAGGCTCCCTCCACAAGACTTACAGTGGCTCTTTCAAATTTTTCTCATTCCTCTTAACCTCCAGGTCTATTCTATTTCTGGGGGACTTGGGCAAATCAAGACCTTGTTAAAAAAAAAAAAAGACCTTGTTGTGACTTTTTTCACCTTTTGGTCTCCTTACCGACGCATTTTATCTCCATGTTTCAGAGAAGATGAAGTCGAGGAGACCTTGGGATATTGATTGCAAAAATGCCCTCAAGTCTTTTCTTTCCTATATCTATCTGTGCCCCTTGCAATGTGCTTTTGTGCTTCCTCCACAAGAGGAACCACCCTGCTCCCCTCGAATCGCGAATGGCTTTGTGACTTCCTTAGATGGCATGTTAGCTCGAGAACAGGCCTTAAGAACTTGTATGGGCTTCTACTCTCTCTCTCTCTCAGAACCCCTCTACTGCCGTGAGCCCAGGTGAGCCTGCTGGAAGATGGGGGACGAGGAAGAGGGAGGGCGATGGTGTCCCAGCAGAGTGATCTTAGACCAGCCAAGCTCCTAGCCAACTCAGCAGCCGACCACCGATGTCTGAGCAAACCTAACTGATACCAGCCTGGCCTGGTCCAGAAAACAGAACTCCCCAGCCTCCATGTAGACAGGTGATACAAATGGAATGGAATGTTTTAAGTGACTGAGTTTTGAGGTGCTTGTTTTGCAGCAATAGCTAACTGGTACAGAGAAGAATTTCCTTTCTGGGCCTAATCTGTTCCCAGACACCTCCTTTTTCATCTCTGGAGAAGCCTGGCTTGCTCTATCATTTCTCCCTTTTCTAAGAGCCTCTCCCCTAGGGCTGCCTCCTCTTTGCATGCCTCTGAATGCAAAGACAGACACACAAGCTGGTGGTGTGCGGGGACAGCACACCGCCTCTTCACAACTCCTGCACTCCTTTGTGTCTCCTTCTTATTGATGAATCTGATGACCTCTGATCTCTAGCAGGGTGGCCTCCATCCTCAGTGTCCTTCCCAAGGGCCACTGACCAGGCCACTTTCTCTCCAGAGCATCAATCAAGGTCATTTTGGAGTCAAGGTTTGAAGGCCTCCCTGTGGCCACTGCCACACTCCCAAGGCCTCCGCTGCACAGCCCTCTCCTCTCCTCTCCTCCTTCTTCCCAAGCTGGGCCTTCTCTGACCACCCTGTTCCTTCCCCTCCTGCAACGGCAGACACTTCCAATTTTCTATCCCATGCTTCCCTCTTGCAGTTTAATTTACTTTAGGCAAATGACTCACAAACTCAATCTCAAGTCCTGGCCTTAATTTCCATCTTATGATGTTAAAGGTCTAATTAGACACTTTCACTTGGCTGCCCGGCTGTCACTTCAGACTCAGCATTTCTGAGATGATCTTGCCTTATCCTTTTAAAACTACATCCCCCCCACCTTCTTTATTTCTACCACTTTCACTAGCGTTTTCCCTATCAGGCAAGCTTGAAATCTTTGCTTTCTCTCCTGCTCTAGGCCCCATACAGTTTGTGGAGACTTTGTGGAGGTGCACCCAGTTTTATCTTTTCCACCATCAGCATGGGCACCTCTCTCATTCAGGCGGTTATGATTTCTGGTCCGACTATCAACAGGAGTCATCCAATGCCTCTCCCTACATCTAGTCTCTTCACCAGCAACTCACGCTGACATTCCGGCCAGATCATCCTCCTAGAACATCGGTTTCATCTTGTCACCCTTCTGCCCCAAAACCTTCCATGGCTCCTATTTTTCTTTCTCCACCTGATTTCCCAGTACACTTCCTTGGAGAGCTATTTAGAACTAGGCTATGGGAGCCCCCCATGTGGGAGAGGGGGATGCAGGAAGATGTAAGCTGCCCCAGCTCCTCCTTTACACGGGGTCAGGTTCTGAAGCTTTCATCCTATTAAACTAGCCCTGGAAGCTGAATCCCACAATGAAGTTCTCAGTGGTGACTTCTGAGCTACAGACCCCTGCCCTCCATGATGTCCTTCTCTGATAATGAGTCTCCTTTACCCAGGGCTCCCCATGTGTCCCTCTTTGTCTGCACTCTGGTCTAACTTCTCCCTTTCCTCATAATCTGCCTGGACAACAGGTGGATCTCCCCAGCCCTTAAGGTTTAGCTCCAATTTCTTCCAGCCGCCACTGCAGGCCCTGTGGAATTGCAATGCCTGCATCAAGATGGTCCTCCTTTCCAGGATGTGTACATTTTCATTGCTGCCTCGCCCTGAGTGCCCGCCTCTGTGGAATGAGCTCATTTTATGGATCATCACGTTGGTCCATGGCATCAGCTGCTTCTCTCTGTCCCACATTGACCCCGCTGGGAAATGCATCTATTTTCTTTGATTCATGATCTTTGCCTGTAGAGCAGACTTCGATGCCAATTTGGAAGGTGCTTATTTATACTGCAGCATCCACATCTTCAAATTAAACAGTAGATATTTCCTGTTCTGAAAAGCTTGTTGGCCATCTGCCCCTCAGGCTTTTTCGAAAGCTTCTTTGCCTCTCCAGAGCACCCATCCATCCTCACCCCTCACTCCAGGCTGGGCCCCTGGACCTTGAACTCTTCTTGCTCTGTTTATATAGAGCCTGACAGAAGGTGCTAGAGAAGCAAGGCTCACCCTTGCTTTATCCATATCCATCAGAGGCTCAGCAAAACTGAGAGCTTTCATTTAACCACACACACCCGCCTTGGAAAGCTGCTGTGGTCTAAATCCCCACTCTGTCCTCCCCCCACCATGCAGCAGTTCCTTCCCAGGTTTGGGGTTTACCCTGCTTCTTCCAGCCCTTGACTGATAATCCCATTCCTCATCCTTCCAGGCTGGCTGCCACTGCAGCTCTGAAAATCATGTACTGCCACCAACTGTGAGAATGATCTGCAAGTTCAAAGCTTCTATGTAGACCTGGGAATTTGGCCTCCTGAACCTGGTCCTGTTTTCGGGCCCTGCATCTTTCTGAGGCAAGCTTGCTCATAGGGAGAAACATGCCTTCCCATCTGCAGGCAGAGTTCCCCCAGATTAATTTACTGCAGGTTGAGAGCAACTTGGCTCCCTGCCTCTGGCCCCTGACATGCTTGTATGCCTGGCAATGGGCTTAGAACATGGGCTCTCACCTCTGAGTCCCAGACAGTGATGTCTCCTGCAAGACACAGTGAATTAGGCTCTTTGGGGGTCTGGGAACTTAGCGGACTGGCTTCTTTCAGAGTGTTCCTATGACGTAAACGTACGTGTTTTTCTTAGATTTAAAATAGTCATTTACTTGGATGAGCTCATTTTAAAAATGGCTCTCATCTTTTGGAAGGCAAGCTGCAGCTTTACCATTCATCGTGGACACTGTAACAGGGACAGAGTGTGGGCCAGTTGGACTGTGGTATTGTCCCTGCTTAAAGGGACTCCAGATCCTTGGCCTTAAAATGAACATTTCTAGCTGCTTAAATTTAGAAACTGGTGTTGGGTTTGCAAAGTAAGGGCTCACAAATTGCACAGTGGAGCACGAGCTGTAAGTCTAGCCTACGAGGTGCAGGGAGATCACGGCCTCCGCACTTAACCGGGAGCCAGTGATGGGGGCTCCGGGCCCCTCCTTCCCCTTCCTTGGCTCACGACTGCTGGTGGGGAGGTCTAATGGATAATAATAGGTCACACACACAGCTAGTCTGTTGTCTTCCCATGCTCCCCACACTAGGAACAAGATGGAGGCCCTTTTTCTCCCAGTCCCTCCTATGTGGATCCATATTTTGCTCCTGCTGTCTTTGTGACCTGACTCCCAGTTGGCCAGAGGGCCACTGCAGCTCCCACAACTTCACTGGGCAACAGACAATGATGTCATGTGCTGTGCTTGTTTTTAACGGCTTCTTAAATTTCTGGTCCCATCCTAGCACTTACACAGCTATTTCTGCTGAGTGCTTAATCGGTAGGTCCAAGATGTGGGATAGAGGCCATGCGCAAAGGAGCAATCCTGCTTGTTGGCTTTTTACATTGGATGTGAACTTCTGTGTGCCCCATGCCAGCTCATCCTGGTGCCTGCCTTCCTTTACCTCCAGAGCAATTCAATAGAATTCAATAAAGAACGAATGTTTACTAAGGACACACTCTGCGTCGTGGGCTGGTGCTAAAAATGTGCACCTTATTCTTTGTGTTTTAAGAATTTAGAGTCAAGCCTGGGAATGGAGAAATACAGCTGTCAGAAGCACTGAATGTCAGGCCCACCAGACTCTGCCCTTCATTTCACAGCCTGAAACACTCAAAGAGTATGGTTTTGTGGGCCTGGACATGACCTTTAGCTGAAAAAAACATGTATGCACATACACACATGCATACAACACACATATTTATATATGATGTTCTTTTTTTCTCAACTGAAGTGAGTAGAACTGGAAAGAAAATCTGATCGCTCAATGAATTATGGAGGGAATCACCACTGGTATGATGTCAAATTGGTTTATCACATGAGCTGGTCGTCACCTCGGAAAGCAGATATCTTGGTCTTTGGAGGAAAGAAGATCAAGGGTCAAATTCCAGCTTTACCAGTTATCAGCTGGGACATGGGGAGAGTTAATAATTTTGCCAAGCGAACATCGACCCGGTGATGACCGCTGTTATAAGCCCTATACACAAACCATTGCATTTCATCCACAAAACAACCAACCAGGTAGATACCAGAGCACTGGCTTCACTAGGCAGTGATGGGGGTTAAAGTTGGCAATGCTGAGGGCACCAACACAGTGCCTGCAAACCCACGGTAAACACAGCTAGTCTTTGCACCAGTAGGGTGGGACATAGGACAGGTAAACTCTGATGGTGTACACAGGACAAGCTGCCACTGGGGCCTGGGGTGCTGGGGTCAGCTCTGAGACCCTGGGGATGAGGGTGGGAATTGGAGGAGACGGCTGTGGTCAAACAGGCTCTGGGCAGGCACTCAAGGCATCCTCTGCCCACGTCATAAGTTTGTCTATCTTTGTGCCTTGCCGGATGCTGGCCTGGTGTATCAGTCTACTCAGGCTGTCATAGCAAAATACCATGTCTGAGTGGATTAAACAACAGACATTTATTTTTTTCACAGTCTGGAGGCCAGAAGTTCAAGATCAAGGCGAGGGCAGTGTTGGTTTCTGGTAGGACCACTCTTCCTGGTTTGCAGACGGCTGTCTTCCCCCTGTGTCCTCACACAGCCTTTCCTCTCTGCATCTCTTCTTATAAGGATCCCAGTCTTATTGGATTAAGGTCCTACTCCTATGTCCTCCTTTAATCTTAATTACCTCCTTAAAGGCCCTATCTCCAAATACAGTCACATGGGGCATTAGGGTTGCAGCATACACATTTGGAGGGGGACACAAACATTCAGCCCATCACACCTGGTGGTACCAGGAACAGACCAGCAGTCCGCATCTACACATGCTTTGCCTCTTCAGTAGAAAGTACTGGTTAAGAGCAGGAAGTCTGAGGCCAGACTGCCTGGGTTTTTATCCCATCTCTACCACTTACTCTCTGCATAAACATGGGCCCATTTCTTAACCTCTTTGTGCCTCAGTTTCCTCATCAGTGAAATGGGAACAGTGATATTCCAGCCTCATAAACTAATTGTGTGTATTGCATGAAATAAAGCATTTCAAGCTATTGGTGCAGAGCTGGGCAAGTATTGAGCACTCTGTGAATGTTTGTCAACAAACCTGAACCCAAGGGAATGGGTTGTTATTCACTCAAATCTGTTTTGACTGAGTATTCTCCCAGCCCGTGTAGCTGCCTGGCCCTATTTCAGATTATGCGTGTGTATGTGTGTGTGTGTGTGTGTGTGTGTATGTGTGTGTGTGTGTGTGTAAGGAGGGGGAGATATAGATCAGTTTAAAGACACAGGCTCTTCCCTCAATAACCTGCAAGTGAACATTGACCATGTTTTCTCTGGGCACTTTATATCCAGGAAACTATTAAAGAGGAACAAGGATATTGTTCAGCATCTGTGGCAATTTCCCTGATGTCATATCCAAGGGCTTTCTAACTCTGCAAGGTCAGTCCTTCTTACATTTCCCTGGGAAGGAAGTTCAACAGGGCCCACTTACAGTTGAAGAAATCTTGATTTAACCCCCCACCAGGATCTTATGACCCAAATCCTCCCTTTAAGGAGTTTTCTGAGTGGAGATTTTCTCTTTCTCCCCTATGGTTTTGTTATTGACTTTTGCCTGTAGCTGCATAAAGATATTTCATTTCTATTCTAAATCTTTCCAGGGAAGATACCCTACATCTTTCCCAACTTGCTTTCTTATTAGGGCCACAGAGCAGGTCTGTGCATGTTTTCTAGTGCACCTGGTCATTTACTTCACTTTCTTTTTTCCTGGGAGTTAAGTGTATTACAACCCTGGGCAATTGTATGCCTTGGCTTTTGCCACCCAGCCACCACCCCTACACACCCAGGAAGCTTATTCCCCATGCATTTTGTTTCTAGTTAATTAACTAATTATTTGAGCACTTGTTGAGCATCTGTAATGAGCTAGACATTGTGCTAAAATGTGGGAACACAGAGGTGAATCAAGGCAGTCCTTACTCAGAATCTCATGGGGAGACAGAAAAGGCAACAGATGCAGAAGAGAATGACAGGTCCTATAATGAGTGTTGTGGGAAACCGTGTGTGGGGAGGGAGCAACCAAATGAAACCAAGCATTCAAGGAAGGCTTCCTGGAAGAGCTGATGCTTGAGCTGAGTTTTAAAAGACGAGAGTAGTTTGATCACCAAGGAAAGAAATAATGGCAGGAGTCATTGCAAATACAAAAGCTTGGAAGCACAAAGGTTTAGCATGGCTGCAGAAGACGAGGCACAAGAGATGGCCAAGATCGGCTTTTTGTTGCTCATGGTGGAGATGACATTGTTCTTATTTCCAGATGGGACCACGAAGAGGTTACCCCTGGTCACGAAGTTAGGTAGTAGCAGAACTGGATGGAGGTCCAGGAACTTGAGCATAAACCAGAAGCTAGAAGTAGGAGGAAAAAGGAATTCTCACTGCTTCTGCATTTCCATATTATTCAGGATGGCCTTTCTTCCCTCCTTACTTGACTTCCTTGGCTTAGAAAAATTACCCTTTTATTCTCTTCTGAGGACTTACTACTTTTTCTCTATAAACTCTGCTCTGAGCAATGTACAAACCAGCTCTTTCTCCTATCTCATCTTAGGCACTGCCATCAAAGGCACTAAATACTTTTGGTGGACTTAGTCATGTTCCTGTGCTCTGGCCCAGCACCCACCCTCTGGGTAAGATATATTATAAAATAAAGGTGCTAACTGTAGTTCTGCATTAAGAATTCCTCCAGTTCCCCCAGATACTATTCTCAAGGGCGAATGGGCACTTTCAATGTTCAAACAACATTCCTCAGTGCCTCCCATGTTCCAGGAGCTAGGCTAAGAGTCTGGGATACAGAGATGAGCAAGGTATATTTGCTTCCCTCAGTGAATTGACAGACAGACCCACAAACAGAGCATTTCCATGAAATGAAAGGTGGAGGCCTCTTCTCAGACACACTGAATCCGATGGTCATGAGTAGAGGTGGGTCTTGGAGGTGGTCATGGACTCTGCATTTTTACCAGGCACACCGGGTGATTTTTCTGCTCACTGAAGTTTGAGAACCACTGTTCAAATGTCTAGGAAGGAATTGTCACTCAATCCTAATTACTTTTCCTGTAAGAATTATACATATGTTCTTCATTTGAGATGCTGGATGTTTAAGTTCCAAAATAATCCCCAAATGTAAAAACAGGGCTAGTCATTTCTTAATGTTTACTCTGCTCCAGGCGTTGGACAACATGCTTTACTTTAATCCCAGTTAATTGTCCCAACAATTTTGTGACATCTGCATCATTACCCCACTTCACAGATGATGGTTAATGAAGTTAAGGAAATGCTGGTAAATGTCTCTGACTCAAGCCCCTCTGTAATATACCAACCAAGGCACCTACCTGTCTTCCTGGAGCTCCTCGTTTCTGTGTATAACTCCAGGTCAACCATCCACATCCCTTTCCTGCCCCGAGGCCTCCTGGGAGGATGAGTCAATTAGCCTAGCAGTTGCCGGTGTGATGGAGACATGGCGGAGAGCTTGGTGTGTGGCAGCAACGGGCTGGAAAGCCAGTGGCCGAGGCGACCATGGAGAGGGGATCCAGTGACCCTCAGCTTCCTGCCCTCCCCTGCCCTCCCAACCCTGTTTGTTGTCTTCTCCATCTCTGTGTTTACATTCCACCTCGTAATTAGCAATCAGCCTTTTCTCAGTGATTATTCACCGTCTCAGCTGCCAAAAGTCACTGGCTCTTTGGCTCTATGCCTTCCAGTCAGAATGTCGCCCAGCGCACGTGCTGATCACCCAGAAACCCCTCGCTTTGCAGCCAGCTCAAGCATCGTGCCCTCAGGTGCAGCTGCCCTGCCTGGCCCGGCCAGGGGGACTGTCACCTGAAGTCTCTCCATGGGACGCCAGGCTTTGTAGATTTTGTTGAGATCTGCTTGTGCCCACTGGATAGGGGTCAGGACGGCTGCCTCCTGTTCTCACTCAGGAGGAGTTCGGCAGGTAGGGCTCCCACTAGCGTGTCCTTGCGGAACTTGCTCTGTTCAGGACGGAGCACTGGAGAACATATGGCGCCAAGAGAGCCCCTGGGAATAGACTTATCAGCCAGTTTCTCGCCTGCTTACTAAGTAACTGCAAGGTGGAGGGCTTTTTAAAAATATACATACTAAAGGTTTACAATGTAACCATTTAATGACTGCAAAAGCCATTCTTTCTTCTTGGTCCTCTTTCTTCTCTCTCCTCTCCCCTATCTCTACATTTTATCTTCCTCTTTGCCAGTGCAGTCAGTTTCCATCTCTGAGCTTTCTCTCCCTTCCTCCCCCACCTTTTAATTATACTTTGACAGTCCTCGGATCCTTGTGTAATCTGGCCAGGAGCTCAATTTGATTTCGTGCCGTTCCTACAAGAGGGCGCGCTATGATAAAAGAAAAGCATCAGAAACAACTGAGGTATTTTAGGACACATTTCCTGGGCTTCTGCAAGCTCCTAGAGGGCATACTTTATTTCTTAGTATTCTGTATATCTTTTTCATCCCCTTCCCTGTTACTAGTGTTTCAAACGTGTGCATTTAATAAAAGGGTGAATGCAGAAGCAAACCAGAGCTCAGGTTCTGTGTCACTTGGAACCAGCATTTGTTGTCCCTAAAAGGATTGTCTCCAAGTCATTCTTGGGGCCCTCATCACATCTGAGGTTTTGCTGGTTGATGAGTGGAGAAGACAGTGATGGGAGAGTGAGAGCTTTCCTGTTCCATGTGAAGGTCCTCTCTGTGGCTCACACGAGCAAAGCCTACAGCACGATGCCATCTTCTGCTGGGGCCTTTGAGCCACCTCCAGCAAGCTCCTCTCCTACACACCAGTCTGATCCTGTCCCCAGTGGCAGAGGAGGAGAAAAAAATGGGAGTGGGAGGGACAAGGTGAAGGGATGTGCAAGGGGTACAAATGTGTCAGAGGGCCTCTTAGAAGAGGACATAGTACATGAGGTCAGAGAGAAAAACCCAGAGATCCACCTATTCAGTTAATATTTATCGAGGCTCTACTATTTGCCAGACATAGTGGTCAGTGCTGGGAATACAATGGGGCAAAAACGATCCCCGTGTAGGCTGTCAGGAATGCATCTTCTAATTCAGAGTGGAGTCGCCCAATCTTTACTGTGCACACAGATAATCTGGGCATCCTGCTGTCATCAGGATTCTGACTCCGTAGGTCTGAGTGGGGCCTGAGACCCCGTATCTCTAACAAGCTTCGAGGTGGTGCCTAGGCAGTTGGTTTGCAGACAACACGTTGAATACCAAGGAGCAAGAGGAGAAAGTGAGTCTTAAAAGGGCTGAAAATCCTGGCGAGAGGGGGAAAGCCCAAACCGAGTCAGCAGCCAAACTAGACGGGAGAACAGTTTAGATCCAAAGGAAGGGTAAGCATTTGAGGAATCAAGGAAGCAGTAAGTAGTCATGGAGGGAGACAGAGCTTGATACAGAAAGGAAAACAGAGAAAGAGAGTGGTGGTAGGAGCAGGGCGGGAGGTGGAGTTTGTGAATTCTGGAGATGAAGGTTCAAGACCTAATGCTGCTCTTCCTCCTGATACAGGTTCATAATAAAAGCCGGGCCAGGACTGACAATGCCATCGGCTGAAGTCAGACGACCCAGGATGCCAGGGATGGAAAGGCCTTCTGAATTTGGGCCTGGCATGTTGGAAGAAGAAAGGGAAACACAGAAGATGGTCATGTCAATAATACCCTGCAAATGTATGCCAAGTGTAGGGGAGAGCCAGCACGGATTAGTGCGAAGCACCAGTTACAGAGAGAAACGATGCATCCTTCTATAGCCAGGGAGACTGGCTATAGAGCTCTGTAACTCAACATCGGTGAACAAAGTCTAACTAGTTCTTAAGGGACCTCCTTAAATGAAGAGATGAAAATGGTTTGTAGTCAGCCTGATAATATACAGGTACCGTGGACCTTTCAAGATGGCTAAGGCTACCTGAAAACAGCCCTTCCTGACACAATTGAAATATTCTTCCCGTGGTTTAAGCCATGAATTAGTGGCATCTGAAGGAATCAGGCTCTCTTGTCTCCCCAGCTCCATCTCCATCACTACATCTCTGGCAGAGGGGGTAGTGGAGCCAATAGCAGTTCCAGAAAGTGGACCAAAGATGGTTCTATATGAATCTTCCCTCCCCAGTTCTCCCTCCCCCTTCTCACTTCTCTCCCGCCTCAGTGTCCAGTGAGCCCATCTGGCAAAAATAACACAGTGATGAGATTCGGGGTCCTGTGTCTGGCTCTCAATAATCAGAAAAGTCTATGCAGCCAAGTGTGAGATCAGTGCCTCTGTCACCTGAGCTCATTGCTGTTGAGAAAGCGCATCATTGACTTGGGGAAGGAAAGATCGCATCTGTTTACATCTGTGCCTGACCAGTCCTATCTTCCTAGAGCTCTTTGCTCTTTCTCTCCCTTGCCTCCCAGGCGGATTTTCTCTGGGTCTCTTGCTCTCATCAGCAAATGACACAGTTGTCACTAGAGAAAGAACAGCAGGCAGGAAAGGAAAAGGCCAGGGTTTACTGTGCCGGCAGCGAGGTACACAGACACTCCAGTGGTTCCTGAAAGAGGCCTCCCCTAAAGTAGAATGCAGATGGGCCTGCTGTCCTCTGTTCCCTTGAGGAGAACGCTGGAGCATGATGGAGACAGGTTAGATGAGAGGGAGATATTCTGCAAGGGCACGAGTTGTTGGGACTGTAGCAGACCATAGGATCATTCTAGGATCTAGAAAGATAGGGGGGGATTTTCATTCCTCTTGGGGATACTGGGAGTGTGATCCCACCTAGAGACCACATGAGGTTACTTCCTCCTCTGATGCTGGGTTTCTCCTACCTGCATCCTTTGGAGATGGCCAGAGATCCTTCGTCAGCTGCAGGACTTTTGGAATCCCTGCCCCCCTGTCAGGCTTTGTCCTCCTTGGTGCAGGGAAGCATGCCCTGGAGGGGCCACAGGGGTAGGACACCTGGTCCTGGGCACAGTCCTGCTGTACTTTCTGCTCAAGCTGCTGAGGTGGGGCACCCCGTCCCAGGGGTGGGCTCTCTGGGTTCGGGAGCCAGACAGCCACTGAGGACAACCCTCTTTAGTCCCTGCTATTGACTCCTGTCCTTCTTCTTAGGACCCCAGGGTAGCACTCAATCTACGGGTGCAGGATTCCCTCTGCCCATGTGCCAGACTCTGAGTTAGGAATTATGGGGCCCACGGAGGAGCAAGAGACCTCATTCTTATGTGAGCACCTCAGGAATATTCAACCTACCTAATAAGACCAACCGTACTCACTAATAGGCAAAATCCAACCTGCCAAAGACCATGAGCCCCACACGAGGGCGAGATGTTATCAGAACATGAGTGGCTGGGTTGGAGCCAGCTCTGGCATGAAGGACGTAGACAACCATTGGAGTCATAGCACTTCAGTTGTGTCAACCAGCTGACGGTTTAGGGCCTCCAAACCCCTTGAAATGTAGTTGAAATTGCTTTGAATAGTCTCCTATTTCCATGGATTATTAAAGTGAAAGCCTTTTCCAAGATCTTGACTAATCTCTGAAGCAGTGGATGGGTAGACTTTTGGCAAAATGAAATTTGTATTGTCCTTACTCCCTTTACCTCTCGGATTCTATTTTTCTTGAAGGACATCTCCATCACTCTTCATTAATCCCAATGTGAAACTTGGATCTTTTTAAAGTCCCTCCTCTCCAACTAAAAAAGTCACTCTCTCTATTTACTGTGCTTTTGGTAGGTTGTACTACGGACCTTGGACAGCACCACCGGACAAGACGGACCTGCCATCTCTGGGCTCCCTTTTTCTCCCCTCACTTTCTCTCTCCCCTTCTCACTCCCTGTCTCTGAGGCCTCCTATCCCCACTTCCATCCTCAGAGCAGCCTCTTCTTCCTCAGAGCCTGATGCCATTTGATTTCTAGGACATGGGGAGAAGGACCTTTTTCCTATCAGAAACACTTACCTAAGTCTATTCCCAACAAAAACTGCTCTCTTCTGAAGAGAGACTCAGCTACCAGCTATTACAGGAATACAAATTCCTCCATTCTGCCACCTTTTAGTTGAATGGACTTTGGGGATCATTCTCTTTTCAGAAATAAGGAACCTGAGACTCAGATTGTTTGGTGAGATAAGAGGTGACAGGGATGTACCATGTATTGGAAGGATCACAAGTTTGGGGACCAGGCAGAATTAGTTTGAATCCCAACTCTGCACCTTACTAGTTGTATAACCTTGGGTCAATTACTTAATATTTATGAGCTTCAGTTTCCTCCTCTGCAACTCCTACCTAGCCCTCTTATTGGGAAGAGTAACTAAGATAATACAATATCTAGTACAATGCCTGGCGTAGAAAACGTACTCTGTCCGCAGTGTATTTGGCCCAGGGTTACAGACTGGTAGTGCAGGCCATGTTTCCTGATGGCCAGGGCACTGCCTCACCGTGGCATCCCTACTGTATCAGCAATTTATTGCATGGAATTGGCTTATGCAATTGTGGGGACTAGCCGTGGAAGTGTGAGATCAAAAGGGCAGGCTGTCCGGGAGGGCAGACTGGAACTCCCAGGCATCGTTGGAGTTCTGTCCACAGATGGAATTTCTTCACCCAGGAAGCCCCAGCTCTGCTCTTACGGCCTTTCAACCGATGGAATCAGTCCCACCCAGATCACTGAGGATAACCTCCCTTACTTAAAGTTAGCTGATTATGGACTTCAATCTCACTTACAAAATACCTTTGCAGCAACGTGCAGGCTAGCGTTTGAGTGAATAACTGGAGATTGTCGCCTAGCCAAGTGTGACACATAAAACCAACTGTCATACCCACGAAACTGCGAGCCCCTGCAGCGCAGGGACCATGATTCCATTTCTGCATTCACAGGCCTGGCGTCAAGCTGCCACCGGGCAGGCATTCAGTCACTGTTTGTTCAAAGAAAGTATTAGTGGAGGTCATATTATAGAGTCCCTGAGGGTCCTTCAAAGTAGGTTGAGTTTTATCCTAAAGGCAGTGGGGAGCCATTGCAGGACCTTGAGCAGGAGTGGAAGGGATGTCACTGCTGCTTCCTCTGTTGAAGCCCTGTGCCAGCAGAGAGCTCCTCTCCAAGAAAGGGAGGAATGATGTCTGATGCCCGCATCCCTCATGGGTGTATTGTTCCTGCTCGGGAGACATTTCTCTCCAGTTCTTTCTAAAGGGTAGAGACTCCCTGGGGAATGTGTTCCAGACAGGCTGCTATATTTAGCCCTCTGTCTTTTTCCAAAAGCAAAACCAAACCGTGATATTTTACCCTACAATTACGCCCGGGGTTTTGAGGAGAGTGAGTCCCCCGTGTGGCTGAGGCAGAGAGTTCCCTCTCAAACGTGACCGTGGTGGCTCCTTTCTCACGGCTACTTCTCTGGGAAGGGGGGTAGTTAGATCATTCCCACTGAGGGCTGGATCGTGACTTGGATAAGGCAGCCCGTGGGCACGCAGGCCCCACGTGCAGAAAGGAAGTGAGAGCAGATGCCGGCCCCACTGGAGTCCCCGCCCTCAAGTCTCCTCTCAGGGTGAAATCAGCCACGCTACAGTAGACACGAAGCAAGGGCTCTTCACATCTTGAGCAGAAAGCAAAGAATAAGATAGCTAACTTATGGCTGTACCTCCAAGCACCTACACAACCTTCACCACCTCAGAGCCTCAGGACAACCCCATGGGAAAATCCCTGGCTGCACGGGAGAGCCAGGGATGCTACGGGAGGATGGAGTAAAGTAGAGGAGAGAAGAGCATTCAAGGCAAAGGGACTAGAATATGCAAAGTCACAGAGCTGAAAACAGCATGGGATGGGGCAGAAAACGAGACTAGATCCATGTGGCTGGAAGGCAAAATGTGAGACCACATGGCCAGCGTCCTGGCCTTTATCTGGGGAAGGGAGTGGCATGGTCAGACTTGGTTTTACAGATACTTCTGTCTGCTGTGTGGAAGAGTGGAGGTTGGTTTGGAAGAAAGCAAGACCAGAGGCACTTAGGACTAACTCTGCTGTGTAGGTGAAAGTTGACGTGTCCTTAACCTTAGAGAAGAGAGGGCCAATTAAAGAAAAATTTGAGAGAAATTATCAGGCCTTGAGGATTTGGATACCATTTCCTTAAACATTTTGAAACAGCACAACTGATATTGTGACATTCTTTCTTCTATCTAGCCTAAATCCTTCCCCATGTGATGTAAGCAGATTCCTAGCACAGCCTTTTAGTCTTCCCACTGAGTGCTACCTCTTCACAGTTTCAGGGAAGCCTAGAGCTGAGGCCCTCAGTGCAACCTCCATTCCATTCTGTTGGAGCTGATGCTTGTCTCCGATTCACTAAAATGTGCCAAGTATAGCTGGTGTGGGAAACCTTGGCTCAGTGCCTGTAAGTGTCCCTGACTCTTCTCCCAGGCCTCTCAACCCACGCTTGGCTTCTCATCGGAGCCCTTCGCAGTGTCAGATGAGCATGCCTGCAGGGTCCTTTCAGAGTCGGGAGGGAGCTGTATTCCATCAGATAGATTAACTGCCTAAACTGGTGTGCCGAAGCCCCAGTTAGCACACGTCTGCCAAAATCCCCACGCGTGATGCAGGTCAAATCCTTACCCTTGGTGGACATCTTTTGCAAGCCCCAGTTAGCACACATCTGCCAAAATCCCCACGCGTGATGCAGGTCAAATCCTTATCCTTGGTAGACATCTTTTGCTCAGGGGAGCTAATAATACTCTCACTGTGTGGTTCTCACTGGAATCTGGTGGATCCAGAATGTGCCTAGGGAAAGCTAGTCCCCAGGTAGGGTGATTCACGGGGCGTGGGCTGCTGGGGCAATGGACATGATGTGACTGCTTTCAATTCTGTCCTCTGAAACCTCCCATCCTCTCCCTCCCACGCTTGGGAGGCTCTGGAGCTGAACGTGAGGGTGTCCAAGTAAGGCACCTGGACCCTGCTAGATGTCCCTCATCTCCAGACAAGCGAAAGGGGAGGAATCGGCTTTTTCTTCTCTGCCCATCCCCAGCCCTGAGGATGAGACCACAGCATTCCAAGCTCACTTCCACCTTACCCTCGGGAAGAGATGGAAGGCTGCTTGCTTATAGCGCTGGTCCTATCAGGTGCTAATTGAAGCCCTGGGCAAGGAACGCTTCCTCTTCTGGGAGGCAAAGAGTGAGATATAAAGGTAATGCTTAATGGAGGGGGCTGAGAGCTAAGTAGGCAGCCCTGAGGTACTTAATGCAGCTCCTCACAGCAAAACAGTAAGGAAATGGGACTTCTGAGAATTTCCTGAAAAACCTAAAGCTCTTTTTTAAATAGCAAGGAGACGTTCTGACAGCGGGCAGGAAACTTCTCGGATGCTGTGTTTCCTTCAGGGGCATTGAGCCTCACTTCCAAGGCACCTACCCGCCCTCTGCACCTAGAGTTGGGGACCCTCTTTATGGGGAGCCTCATATTGGTCTTTAAGCCCAAATCCTCAGTTTCCCTTTGCCCACATGGAGGTGAAAGAGGAGTCTTTGAGCAAGAACAAGGGATGTTGAGGGAGCATCAGGGAATACAATCTCCTTACTCTAGAAAAGCAGTAAAAGAGCTCTAGGATTTTCAGTATGCTTTCACATGCATTTGATCCTCAGAGAGCCCCTTGGTAGATGGGGCAGATATTATGGTTCTATCCCCATTTTAAAGCTGAAGAAACTGAGTTGAAAAATGGCAAATGTTGTGGAAAGAGAATTGGAGTGGGGATGAGACATGGGTTCCAGTCTTTGCCATGGCTAGACTTGCCAAGTCTCAGAACCCTCATTTATGAAATGAACAACCAGTTGGGTGAGATCTGGAGCTTTCAGACTGGAATTCCAGGAACCATGAGTGCCTCTGAGCTCACTCAGGGGGTGGAGTGGGAGCCAGGAAGCCAGAACTAAGAATTTCTATGCCTGCTTCAATCAGAACATTCCAATTTTATCTGTTATATGTCAGGATTCCATATGGAATGCCATTTGAAGACAGAGTTTCTGAGTTTTAAAAGTTTGAAAACTGCTGGACTAAGCAGTGTCTAAGGTCCCTTCACTTTTTATTTTTGTTTTTTATTTATTTATCTTTGGCCGCACCGTGTGGCCTGTGGGATCTTAGTTCCCAGACCAGGGATCAAACCCATGTCCCCTGCAATGGAAGAAGGGAGTCTTAACCACTGGACCGCCAGGGAAGTCCCGGTCCCTTTTTTAATTCTGTGACTCTCTTGAGTCAGGTGTCCTCAGCCATGATCCAATGCCCTTTATATCCCTTCTCTCAGACAGGTGGGTGACCAAGAAGCAGGACAGCATCTCCTCCCCGGGTGGGAGGTCTGCCTCGGTCTGGTCGCCTTCACTTTGCTCAGAAGCACCTTCCCCGTGGAGATGGAGTGTGGACTGATTTTTCCATCTCAATGTCTCCCATGCCTATTACATTGCAGGTGGTCACTTATGAGGGTGGGCAGCTCTGTTCCAAGCGGAAAGGCTTTTAGAAGGACCCGCTCTTCAAAACATTCACTTGATTTGACCCCTGATCTGGAGCGGAGAAGACAGTAGAGCAGTCTGTGGGGCTGAGAAGGGGAAAAGCCACTAGGGCGCTGTCTTTAAGGTCCAAGACCAATAAGTTAAGACTAAATTGGTACTAAATTGGTAGCCAGTGAGTGGAGGTACCATTTGTGAAAGTTTTCTGCTAGTAAAGGGAGGTACAAATAAGGTAGTGGGTGGTCAAAATATCTGTTTAGCCCCATGGTTCCCTGGGTTTTGCCGTCTTTACATCTTTTGTCACTTGCTTTCTTCTTGTTCGAAAATAAAGGGAGTTTTAGGGCTTCCCTGGTGGCGCAGTGGTTGAAAATCTGCCTGCTAATGCAGGGGACACGGGTTCGAGCCCTGGTCTGGGAAGATCCCACATGCCGCGGAGCAACTAGGCCCGTGAGCCACAACTACTGAGCCTGCGCGTCTGGAGCCTGTGCTCCGCAACAAGAGAGGCCACGATAGTGAGAGGCCCGCGCACCGCGATGAAGAGTGGCCCCCGCTTGCCGCAACTAGAGAAAGCCCTCGCACAGCAACGAAGACCCAACAGAGCCAATAAATAAATAAATAAATAAATAATAATTAAAAAAAAAAAAAAAAAGAAAAGAAAGGGAGTTTTGATAAAGGTGAGATCTCCTGGATTTCTTCAGTCATTGGTGATAGGTGGTGAGAGAGTTAGGTGACTTCTCAGGGTACTCTCTTTACTTCCTGTGCAGCTGTTCTCAGTCTTGCTTTCCACTCTAGAGTAAGGTGATGATATTGAGACGTGGGAGGTAACACTATGGCACTGGGAAAAGAAGGATCAGCGGAGTGGGTGTGGCAGACAGAAATGAAGACATCAGCCTGGGCTCTGCTTACGACACTGGGAATGTGAATGCCCCCCAGAGGCCATCACCACCACCGAGTCCCACTACAGTACAATAAAAATGACCTCAAAGTGCTCTCTCCGTCTCTTGTGGCAACTTTTGTGTCTTGTTCAAGACTCAAAGTCCTGATGGAAAATATGTGATCGGCTGAGTTTAAGTGAATGTTTGGTCCCTGGCTATCCAATTAGTGAAGAAGTTTCTTGGCCCCTCGGCTTCCCTAGTGGGAGGTGGCCAAAGAAAAGGAGACCCAAACATTATCCTCTGTCATGATTTCACAAGATAAGGAAGAGGAAAGTCCACCTAAAGAATTTGGGACGTGCAGCAGAAACTACTAGCTAACTTACAAAGTTCTTTCCTCTTATTCCTGGGCACAGAGTCGGACTGTTTCCCAGCCTCCCTTGCAGTTGGGTGTGGCCACGTGACTGAGTTCTAACCAATGAATATGAGGGGAATTGATGCCATTCTGCACACATCACTTCCAGGCAGGCTCCCACACGTGCTCTTCCAAGTTCCTTTCCCGGCTGGTGGCTGCAGTGGACATGATCACCCAGTGTGATCTTGAGAGCCATATGTTAGAGACAGCAGATCCATAAGATGAAAGGAGCTTAGGTCTCTGAATTACCTCCTGGAGGAGAGGTGCCTCTTTCAGCTGTTAGGTGGAAAAGACACATTATGTTAAGTCATTGAAGTTTTGAGGTTTCACTGTTACAGCTAACATTACCTTAAATGAATATAGGGTGCTATTAGGAAGCGGGATGGAAGCCAGACAGTAAAAAAAATTTACACATCTCCACCTGGAAGAGAGGCAAGGTCGATAAGGGTAGTTGGGATCAATCAGACCGTAGAGGGCCTTGAAGGCCTAGATATCCAACAATAAGCACAAGACGTTGGCTCCTCATTGGTCATGATAACAGCAATCAGCAGAGCAGCAGTGCTCTCTGAATGTAAGGTGGCCTCCTGTAGGACGGTTCAGACAGCTTTATGAACCCTCCAAGAGATGCTTTTCTTAGGCAAGCAAGAATATCAGCAATTCATCCATGTGGCTTGGCAACTTGGGGATGACCTAGCAAGGATGAAAAGGGGCTACTGATCAGAGCCATCAAAGTGATGCTTTAGAATGTGCCAGTTCCTCAATGACCTAGGGTTCCCTATACCCCTGTCCTTGCTTTACCACAATACATATTATTTTCCCTTCTCTGGTTACAGGTCCAGAAAGAGTACTAGGCTGGGAGTCAGGGAAACTGGGTACAAGTCCTTATTCTGTCACAAGTGGTTGTATGGCCTTGGGAAGTGTTTTCACTTCTCTGGGCTGTAAAATGAAGGTGTTGGACCAGTTGGTTGCTCAGTGATTTTTTCTTCCCATTCTATCATTCTGCCAAGATGGATTTCTAAACATGATGCAGGTCTCTTGTCCCAGGGAGGTAAATAAACAAGCACCTGGCTCTGTGCAATACCTCCTTGGATGCAATGATCCGTGCTGCCCCAAAACTCAGGTCCCAAAGTCCGTTTGGCAGCGTTACTGAGCTTTCCCCGAGGCATGGCACCGTGAGGAATTACAGAAGAGGAAGGCAACTATTTCTTCAAAGAGCTTGAATTGAATGTGAGTCTCTTGACTTCTAATAGTGCTGTAATGGGTTAGGAAATGGGTTGGTATTTATGAACTGCCAATTTGGGAGGAGGGGAATAGCGATGTAAATAAATTCCACAAGGGCCCTAAAACCAAACCTTCTGGGTCTAATCAAGTGTACAGGTGGCTGGGGTTTTGATTGCTTGAGTTTTTTTGTGCTCTAAGGCATCCTTACTTCAACTGAGCCTGTGCTTTCATGAGAAGGCATGGATGGATTGGAAAGAGAGAGCTGAGAGGCCTCTGGTGCCAAGTTCCCGCTGAGAAGGAATCTGAATGTCTCCCCCTTCAATGGCATCCTCCTTCCCAGGTTGTTTGGCTTGCTATGGCGTGGGGTGGTACCACCCCTAACAGTGGGCTCTCCCAGCTTACAAGGGGCTGAAATGGTCCTGGGAGGCCCAGCCTGGGGCTGCGGCAGCCTGGAGCAAAGAAAGTGCTGTTCTCTCTAGAGCCTTTGCCCTTTGTGTCTTCCCTTCAAGCCAGTAGCAGTTTGTTCTCTGGGGGCGTCTCTGCTCAGCGTTGTCTTTAGTGTGTTTGCTCCGCAGGCACTTTTGGGGTGTCTCTTCCAGCTTCTGTGTCAGTCTTAGGGTTACTCTGCCACAGGAGACTTTGCTCTAGGATCAAAGGTCCAGTGTTAGGAATGTGTGGATCTTGGTCAGGCAGGAAGCAGCTCCAAGTCTAGGCTTTAAAATAACTTCCTGTTTTTAGAAGTGTGTGTGTGTGTGTGTGTGTGTGTGTGTGTGTGTGTGTGTGTGTGTATTGGGAAGGCAGGGGTGTGAGAAGGGCAGTGGCTATGGGGGAAAAGTAGAGATCAAGGAATCGTATTCTTTCTCTAGGGCTGCCGTGACAAAGTATCACAAACTGGGTGGCTTAAAACAACAGAAATGTATTCTCTCACAGTTCTGGAGGCTGGACACCCAAAGTCAAGCGATCGGCAGGGCGTGCTTTCTCTGAAGTCTGTAGGGGAGGATCCTTCTAGCCCCATGGTGGTTGCTGGCAATCCTGGGTGTTCCTTGGCTTGTAGACATATCACACCAGCCTCTGCCTCTACCTTCACAGGGTGTTCTCCCCAGATGTCTCTGTGTCCCAATTTCCTTCTTTTTGTAACGACTCTAGTCATTAGATTAGAGACCACACTAATCCTATATGACCCCGTCTTAACTTGATTGCATCTACAAAGACCCTACTTCCAAATAAGGTCACATTCACAGGTAGCAGGGGTTAGGATTTGAACATATCTTTTAGGGGGCTACTATTCAATCCACATCAGGAAGGTACCTACTTAAGTAGGGTTCTCACCAGTTAAATCCTTTGAATGAGGTGAAAACTCTTTGATCTTTTATTTCGCATAGGTATTTTTTTTAATAAATTTATTTATTCATTTATGTATTTTTGGCTGCATTGGGTCTTCGTTGCTGCACGCGGGCTTTCTCTAGTTGTGGTGAGCGAGGGCTACTCTTCGTTGCGGTGCGCAGGCTTCTCATTGCAGTGGCTTCTCTTGCTGCGGAGCACGGGTTCTAGGCGCGTGGGCTCCAGTAGATGCGGCACACGGGCTCAGTAGTTGTGGCTCACGGGCTTAGTTGCTCCGCGGCATGTGGGATCTTCCCGGACCAGGGCTCGAACCCATGTCCCCTGCACTGGCAGGCGGATTCTTAACCACTGCGCCACCAGGGAAGTCCGGAATAGGTATTAATAGCAAATAATTTCCTGGTGCCAACTCCATATCTCATTCCTCAAGGAGTCATTCAAAATGAATCAAGAACTAGAAAAGTGAGAGAGGAAGCTACTTTTCTGGTTGTGGTTGTTGTTGTTTGCCGAAACAAATTCTCATGAGTAAAAACCGAAAGGTGAGTGGCTGGCCCTTCCGTGTGTCCATTATTCATTCATTCTCTCTGGTGTTGCACGGCTTACTGTCGGTCATTAAATTTGCTCAAGAAGATTCCTGTCCTTGAAGACAAGAGCCATGTCTCAAATTTCCTGCATCTCTGAAGCACATAACCTAGTGCTGGATGGACACAGTGGATTCTCCGTGCCTGTGAAAGGATAGATTTATTACGAATTCTTTCCACTCCTGTTCCCATTGTGCCTATGTAGTCATTCTCTCCCCTTTGAGGGCCTCTTCTGAGTGAAGGATGAGGGTCTCGGAGTCTTCAAGCCAGATCCATGGGCTTCCTGTGCAAGTGAGGTTGGGGGAGGGGATGGTTTGAGTTTGGTCCCATTATTAACAGGACGCTGTATTCCTAGAGCTCTTCCTAGCTCCTTAGAGCCCTTCATTCACGTCGCACTTAGTCTTTCAGATCAGGACTCACCAGTCCTCAGTGAGTTCCAGGCAAGGACAGCCCAGGAGATGTCTGCATTTCATCCAAGGACCTGCTGTGGCCTTGAGATCATAAATGGAGGTGAGGTGGGGACTTGTAGGATATTAGAGCTACCTCATCAAGAAAAAGTAAATAGATAGAATTTGATAAAGCCAATTGTGTTCTGCCTTGGGAATGGTTTTGACAAAGCTAGCAGGCTACCTGCATCATAACCTTTATCTTATCCCACACCATTTGGGGCATTTCTGTTTGTCCCTAGCCCCAGGCTATTGTTCTTAACCAATCTCCCAAAGCAAGAACTGTGGCTATAGTAAACACATTCAGAGCTCCTGGAAAAGCTGAGTGGGGAGGAGAAAATGAAACCACAGGGTTTCTGTCTTTGCCCTCTGCTTAGTCTTTGTTAGACCGGCTGTGTGGCTCTGTCCTCTTTGTTTTAGGCCCTGCCATTATGCTTTACTTTCATACCCGCAAAAATACATGGGAGGCCAAAATTAAGTTTTAATTGACCTATTTGAATTTGTAGCCTCAGTTTTACCTGAGTTTGGTCTAGCACTCAGGCCTGTTGGGATGTCCACTGAAGCAAAGCTCTGAAAGGCTTGCGGTAGGAAGGCTGGGGACTGACTCTGAGCGGAGAGAGAACACAGCACCCGCACTAGGTTCAAGGACGACGATCCATCCCCAGAAGGGAGGGGCCATTTGGAAGACAGCCGTGATCCTCCACTCAGATCGCCTCATTTGGCCCCCAGAGTCTCACACCTGAACCTCAGGGGGATGAGGCTGCCAAGTAGGCATTGTAAATACCCAGAGTTATTTCTAGATCCTCCGAGAGGCACAGAGAGCCCAGCCCGACCACAGCCTCGGGGCTGGTGACGGATGCTTTGGCAGAAGCTTTGCTGACAGCGTTGGAGGTTTGGGCCATGGTGTTGGCTCTGTAGGAAGCAGTGGTGGTGGCCTTGGTGCTGTGGCTTGGCCAGGGCAGCCCTGCCCGTGGAGGTGAGTGGTGCAGCAGAGGCGTGAGCCCAGTGTCAGTGGCCGCTTTTTAGCTTCCTGGTACCAACATTGACAGAAGCATCACCTGGAGAACACCAGCCATCCTATGGGGACAGAAGTGGGAATCAGTGGCATTGCTGCCATTTGGAGGGCGACTAGAGACACCACCCTAGTGAACCAAATGTGAAGCTGAGGGAAATGGCACAGGTACATACAACTAAGATGTTTTCTTGGAATCTGTGAGATGCCAACTGACGAGGCCTGGATGGAGGGTAGAAGGAACTAGAATTCCCATGAATGCAAGGGTGTGGCGTGAAGAGAGCCCTGTTTTATGCCTGTGGCCACTGTGCTACCCGTGGAGGCTGGTGGGTCACACTGAAAAGCTGGAGCCTTCCAGCACTCAGCTTGAGTGGACAGAGACACGCTTCAATCAAACCAGATGCCAGGGATCTCAAATGGAGATGCCTTTTTGAAAAAGGTTGACATTGCTGAAAATGTAAAGGAGGTGTGGAACGTACATCCTTATTGAGAGGTCAAGGAGCCATGGGGCCCTTGCAAAGATAATAACGTTCTAGAAGAAGAGCTGGGCATGTCCCCTTGATGCCCACCTGGTGGCCTCATCAGAAAGCGGGGGAATAGTTTTCTCTTCATCCCAAGCCCTTGCTCTTCTTTTAACAAATTCCTTTCTGTTCACTTTCCAAGGCCAAAAAAGTATTGGCATGATTTTTTTCCCCACAACTCGATTTCATTCCATTCAGTTCAATTCAACAAATATTTACTGAGTGAGGCAGTCCTGAGCCAGGGATGCGGAGAATACACATATGAGCCAGATGCTATTTTTGCTCCCAAGAGGTTTATAATTTCTGTGGGGATGGAGGTGGAATAAGATGAGTGCACACATGTCAACCACACACACACACACACACACACACACACACACACACACATCCCTTTCAAGGGTCATCTCCCTCTAAAATATATTGGGAAAGAGAAGGGGTCAATGAGGAAATTGCTGCTGCTCTTCTCAGCATCCCTCAAGGAGGCTTAGATAGGACACCTTTCTCTCCCCACTGTAGGGGGAGGGATGGGAGGCGGGAAGCACCCTGCTTGTTCTGTCCCTTTCTCCTCACAAGATAGCTCAAGGCCGTGTGAGGTTTACTAAAAGACTAAGATAATCAGATGATGCTGTGAATTGAGCCAGAAAGATATGTTCAAAATCTAACCCCAGCTTCTTTTGAGTGTGATCTTATTTGGAAATAAGGTCCAAATGTAATCGAGGAATCAAGTTAAGGTGTGGTGGCCCTTAATCTAATAATTAATGTCCTTCTAAGAAGAGGGAATTTTGGACCCCGACAGACAGACACAGAGGGAAGAACTCCATGTGATGACACAGGCAGGGGTTGAAAGGTTGCAGCTGCAAGCCCACTAAGAGGTGAGGAAGGATTCCCTCTGGCACTTGCAGGGGGAATCCTTCCTCTCCTCTCCCGAGCTCCTGGGGGTTGCTGGTTCTCCTCAGCGCGGCCCTCTGATGACTTGATGTTGGATTTATCACTTCCAGAACCAAGAGACAATACATTTCTGTCGTTTTAAGCCAACTGGTTTGTTACAGCAGCCCTAGGAAACCAACACTGGTAGAATCACCACATAGCATGGGCAAAGTTAAAGCTGTAGCCAAGTACCACTTTTCAGCTAGCTGAGGAAAGAAAATTACTCAAGGAGCGTAATACTTCCTCAGAATCCTGTCGTTGGCGCACCTGAACCCCACTCTCACTACCTTGTCCTCAGGACTGTGTCTTTGTGAATGTCCCACCTTGGTTATTATTCTTTTGGTGGCTCTCCACACATCCAGATGTGGCCCATAAGGACCAGTCTTTCCCCAGGATTTGTCACCTCCCCCAGTGGTTCATTACTTCACACTTGCTTTATTCACCGTTCAGTGACATCCTGGGTGAGAGCCTTTAGCAAGACAGTCACAAGACCTGCCTCCCTGCAGGGATGGTGGCTTGGATGGACATACACCCCCGGTGTGTGACACCTTTGGGCTGGCGCCCCAGTGTCCACTGCAGACTACTTCATATTTGCTGTTGCCTATGGGTCCCACACACACACACACACACACACACACACACACACTCACACTCACACACACACACACACACACGCAATCAGTAATGCTCAGAGCCCTTACATTCTCTCAACTAAGGGTGGCAAACTCTTGGCTTGGGGTTCTGACTGAATTACATATGCAGTGCTCTCTTCACTTGTCCGGAGCCCTGAGCCTCTTACCACGTGAGCAATTGATAAAACAAAAAATAGTTAGTGACACATTTGGAATGTGAGCTCTTTGGAGGAGAAGACATTTTAAAAACCTGCCAGGGTTTTAGTCTAGATTCAGGGTGCATATTTCTTCCACTCTACAAGCCTAAGAACTGAGCAGATGCCAGGGGTCCACCATGATGGGGAAGTGGGTGATCCTATTATTATTGGACATAGTGATCTGGGATGGGAGAGAAATGAAAAGAATTTTTTTTTTCATTTCTTAATCCGTCATTTCTATTTCCATCCCCTCTTCAGGGATAGTGCCACACTCGTGTCACCAATCACAAGATACTGTGGCCCTGAGGCAGCCCTTCCCCAAAGTACAGAGTCCCAGAGCTGGAGAAGCAGAGGATGGGGCCCACCATCCACCGTCCTGAAGGCTGGCGGGTCCCCACCTGCTGGCCTGCCTGGAGAGCTGACATCCCAAACCATGCTGGGCTAAGGAAGCCAATGCCATTCCCACCCCCATCCCATAGCCCAGCTCTGTTCAAATACCTCATTTTCTCTCCTGGACTTTCTTGCAAATCCTCTGTTTATCCTGCTCTTTCTCTCTCTCCTACCTGTTGACTGGCAACCTTTCCACCCTGGATTTCTCACTCTACCGCCCACCCCTTTTCTTGCTTGTACTTACTATCTACTTAGTTGCTCTTGATACCAGATACTTTGGCTTTTGATTGTAGGGCATTAGATGGATTTATAGATATCAGTTTACTGCTTTCTAGATTGCAGTCAAACCCTCTTAATATCACTGTTATTTAAGCGCACTGCCCCTTTCTGCCCAGCCTATGGGAGCCTTGGGCCCTGACACTTCCCCGCTGGCCCTCTGGGGGGCGCCCTTGGCGCTGCCTGGCTGCCCCGTCACCCCAGATCCCCTGGACATTTCACCCAGAGCACTAGGCTGCTGCGTGCTCACCTACAGCGCACCCGGAACAAGCACTGCCTCTCACTGAGGGTTTGCCCCTCTCTTAAGCGGAATTTTCTTTCCTCTTGTTGTTATTAAGCTTAAGAAGGGAGATTCTGGATGACCCAGGAGAATAAAAAAGAGGTGCATGGAACCTCTTCTGGGCTTTGGTCCAGCTCCCTTTTGGAGTAAAGAAAGTATGTGTGTGGGTGGTGCGGAGGCGGTGAGGGAAGGAGCCTTCTGCTTATCGTTGGATGAAGTCGTCTGATAAGCAGTGAGCTGGGGCCAAACTCCACGAACGGAAAGCCCAGAACAAAGCATTGCTAACTGAATACGGCTTTGTTTTCAGCTTTGTTTCAACCTCTCCCTCCCTCAGTATTTTTATCTATGAAATGGGGATAATAGTGCCTAATGAGCCTGTTATGAAGAAAGAATGAGAATATATATGTATATATATACATATATGTATATATATCCTTTCTTTGGACTTTCTCTCTCTCTCTCTCTATATATATATGAACAACAGTATCTGGTAAATGCTAAATAAATGTATTTATCATCTGACTATGATTGCATAGGAAACACAGCCCTAGAGACATAGGCCCTCAGGTTCCATAACTTACTTGCTGTGTGAATATAGCCCATTTTTTAATAGTATATTGCTATCATTTATTATTTATATTAAGCTTATATTTTTAACACATTATTCTTTATAATCAGTGAAGTGTTATCTCCGAGCCCACACATTCTCCCCAGGAAGTGGGGTCGAAGAGGGCTGCCCTGCGTCCTCCGCAGGGTCGTGTGAGATATCCATGCGCGTGCAGTGAGGCGAGGGTCTGGGCAGATGCAGGGACCGCTGCTTCTGGCAGGTGTGCAGTGGACAAACATTGGCTGCGTGGATGCAGCCCTTTCCCACGCCAGCCCGTGCCCCTCCGTCCTCGTGTGTCATCCTGGCAGTGGCACCGCCCCCCGCCCCCCAAGACCCATCAGTGCCGGGAACCTACTAGAACTCGTAACTACTGCAGTCAGCACCAGTGCTTTCCTATGGGAAGCGAGGATAGACACCGGCATCAACTAGTTCTCTGCTAGTTGTGTCACTTTGGGTAAGTCTTCTCACCGCTCTCTAGTTGTTGGGGTTGAGCCAGGTGACATGTGGGCTCTGCCAGCTCGAATGTTCTGTGAATCTGAGGACAGATTCAAAGGACAGATGCTGAGTCCGGCTTTCTCAAGTTTGGGGACTTGTCCTCAGTAATGACACTGAGGCCCTAAGCCTGGACGAAGCCCCCTGGCTGCACGAACAGATGCACATGGAAACCGGGGGGAGCACATCATTCAAGGGCTGGATGGTAGCCTGGTGGTCAGCAAGAGCCCTTGCCAGGCAATGGGCCACAAGGACAACAAAGGGTAATGACCCATTCATGGGTTAACGATGACCCTTCCGTCCATGGAACATGGTGACTTAACCTGGCCAGTGGGGGCACAGGGATACACCGTTAGATTTCCCTGAGAGATCCCTGGCCAAGGAGGGGACATGACATGACCAGTTGTGCCAGGGTGGCTGTGTTGCTTCCCTTCTTGGGACCTCGGCACCTTCATCTGTAAAATGGAACCAACAGTGGTTGGAAAGATCCTGAGGCTCTTTCCAGCTCTGACATTCTACAATTTCATTACCTCCTTTCTTCTAGATACCTCTGGCTAGCAGCCCAGACTAAAGTTGGTTTCTCCGTAGGATTTTTTTTTTTTTTACCTACTTTCTTACCCAGTCTTTTCATTCATCTTTATTCTCTGGTACAGGATAAATGTATACTTTTAGCTACTTAGAAAACTCTTTTCCTCCATTTTTCTTCTTAAACATTTAAATAAATGAAATCTAGTATGTAAAGTGTTTAGCACAATGCCTGGCTCATAATAATGTATTCTTATGTGTGTGTGTGTATATATTCTCCTAATATATATATATACCTTCCTCTTTTTCCTCTAACCTAAATATCTGTGTCATTTAAAATACTTTTTATTTTTTAAAACCCAAGCCACTTAGCTTGTTCTTTGCAATAAAAAGATCTCTTTTGAAAGCAGCTCCTACATTTACGTTCCCAGCATGGTGGGCCCCGGTCACTTCAGGGTACCCAGCACTGTGTCCGATTCTGACAAAGGCAAGTCCCTGTCTTCAGATTTGACAAAGTTTCCAGGAGCATGTGCTTTCTAGAGATGCAGCCTTGGCTCAGTTCAGGTGTGATGTGTGAAGTTGGGATGTTGATACAGGAAGGAACGGCTTGCCTATGAGGTCAAAGAAACTCAAAATCTGACTTTAAGCTGTTGAGTTAACGCTTTCCAACAGCGTTATTCCAAGCGAGAAAATACAACTCCATCTCAGATGGGGCTTAAGCTTGCTTCTCTGAATCTGGCCTACCCTCAAATTCGCACACACAAAAAAGTGATCTGGGCTCCAGTTCCCCGGTGTTAACAGTGAGGAAAACAAGATACCTTTATAGACTATTTCTGAGGTCCTTTCCTCCCTAGATGCTTAGACCCCCCCCCTGCAGCCTCACATCCAATCCTCAGAACACATTCTAAGCGGTGCAGAGCCCAGAGGAAAGATTATTGTTCTCATTTTTCAGAAGAGGAAACGTAGACTCAAGAGGCTATAAGTGGATGGTGAAGGGGAAGGAAGCGAAAGGAGACGGGCCTTGGGGAGAGTGGCAGGTCCCCGGGTGGACGGAGATTAGAAGTCGTGCCCTGTGAGCCGCCTGTGTGTGGCTTCCAAAAGTCTTACAGACTGACTCCTGGAAGGGGTGGGAAGACTAAGAAATAAACCAGCCTGGATACAACCAGCCTGATCCCCTTCTTTAGAAGCCCCACAGAGAAAGCACATTGCCTTTGTATTTCTTCTCACTGAGCCAGCTTTTCTACGTATTAACAGAAGCATCTAGAAAATGTCATGGCAGGGCAGACCCAGAGCTTACACTTTGACAGCTGAAATAGGGAGGGATGGGGGGTAATAGGGTTCACTGTCTCCCATGACAAGGACCTTCTATCTCCTCCCCAACTGAATCTTGGAATCTTAACACACTCTGGCCATATAGAGGGAGGAAGTCAAAGAAAGCAGGGTGGGGTAGAATGTGGGAGAAGACTGAAGAAACAGAACTGGAAATAGCCCGAGAGGGGCTTGCTTCTTAAGGAAGGAAGAAGAGGACAAAAGCCACCAAAGGGAGAGGGAAAAACAGAACAGCGGAGAAGAGGATGGCTCTTAAGAGTGATTGATAGATAAGAAAGATGAAAAGAGATACCGGCAGTGAATATGAAAGGCCTTACAGAAAAACAAAACAGGAAGTCAAAGTGCCACTGGGTGCTGGTGATGCCTTTCTGAAAATTGGAAAAATGTTCTTTTGGCCAGTCTGGTGCCTCCAGCAAAATTTGTTCCATATTTATGGCACTCGAGCTAAAGTAGTGGCCGACCCTTGCTTTAAAGGGTAATAACTTCTAAGGCTGATCCAGATTGCTCCTGCCAGAGGGGACTCAGAGACAGAGGCCCTGTGGCTGAGGGATTAGCAGGGGTCCCAGCATGCCAGCCTCAGGGAGGGGAAGGAGGGGAGGAAGCAAAGAGGGATAGAAGGGTTGGAAGGTGGGCGATCAGATAAAAGGCCGGTTTGTGCAGTCTTCCTTCCTTCACTTATTCCTTCACCAAGGATTTGATGAGCTTCCTCTGTATGTCAATCACTGTTCTTGGTGCCATTATCTCGCTTCATCTTCACTATAACCCTACAGTATAAATATTATTTTCTCTGTTTTACAGATGAAAAAACAGGAGCTCAGTGTACATTTCTGAAGGTAGAAAAGGGAAGGTTTAAATTCTGTTCTGCCTGATTCAAAACCTTATTGCTCACAATAAAGCATGCTATGAGGGAGCTAAAATGACTAGGATATAAAATATGCTCTGAAGTGGCGATATCTATTGAACACATTTGCAAGAATCAGGTACTGTTCCAGGCTTTGGGGGGACAACACAGGCAGAGGCCCTGCCCTCCTGGAGAGTAGCAGGCAGAGTGGGGTATCGGACAATAAGCAAACAGAAAGATGGATTATAAAATGCCAGCTGGGGGCTTCCCTGGTGGCGCAGTGGTTGAGAGTCTGCCTGTCAATGCAGGGGACACGGGTTCGAACCGTGGTCTGGGAAGATCCCACATGCCGCGGGGCAACTAGGCCTGTGAGCCACAGTTACTGAGCCTGCACGTCTGGAGCCTGTGCTCCGCAGCAAGAGAGGCCGCGATAGTGAGAGGCCCATGCACCGCGATGAAGAGTGACCCCCGCTTGCTGCAACTAGAGAAAGCCCTCGCACAGAAACGAAGACCCAACACAGCCATAAAATTAAAAAAAATTAAAAAAAAAAAATGCCAGCTGGGGTTAAGGGGTATGAAGCAAAGTAATGCTGGGAGGGGGCAAGGGAAGATGGCAATACCGCTGGCCATTTGAGAGGTGGCTTCCGGGAAGCCTCTCTGAGGGGTGGCCTGTGAGCAGGGGGCGTGCAGGACCAGGCTATGCAGATGAGACAGATGCTCAACAAACAGCTGTTGAGTTTCTCCAGCGTTTTCAACACTGCTCTTGAAACTTTCATACATTATTTCATTTGATCTATACGTACAGTACTATGGGGAGGGAGCTGTCATTATGCCCGCCTCTTTTTAAAATGAGGGAATTGAGATGTGGAGAGTTAAGTGACTAGCAGAGGCCACACACCTTATAAGTAGTTTAGCAGAAGTAGGTCTGTCTGACCCCAGGTCCAGGCTCTCATCTTCAGACCACAGAGGCCTTCCCCTCTCAGGGCAGAACCTGATGAGGCCCCCAGAATCAACTCCATAGGGTCCCATCAACATTCAGCCAAGCAGGAGCCAAGGGGCAGGTGCTAAAACTGGAAAGCATATTTATTCATAAAGCCAGGACCAACCAAAGCAAAGAGCAAGGGGGATTTTTTTTTTTTTTTTTGCCTGCATTGGGTCTTTGTTGCTGTGCGCGGGTTTTCTCTAGTTGCTGTGAGCGGGGGCTACTCTTCATTGCGGTGCACAGGCTTCTCATCGCGGTGGCTTCTCTTGTTGCGGAGCATGGGCTCTAGGTGCACGGGCTTCAGTAGTTGTGGCACGCGGGCTCAGTACTTGTGGCTCACGGGCTCTAGAGTACAGGCTCAGTAGTTGTGGCGCACAGGCTTAGTTGCTCCGTGGCATGCGGGATCTTCCTGGACCAAGGCTCGAACCCGTGTCCCCTGCATTGGCAGGCGGATTCTTAACCACTGCGCTACCAGGGAAGTCCCAAGGGGGATTTTTTTTTTTTAATGTGTGTATTCAAAAATGTTTGCTAAATAATAGCTAGCATGATGGAGCGCTCACTGGACAGTAGGTGCTGTTCTAGTGCTTTCCGTGAATGAACTCACACCCTGCACAGCCACCCTATGATGAAGGTACAATGATTATCCCCTACTTACACTTGAGGAAGCCGAAGAGGAAGGTACCTTTTCCAATCTGATAGAGCACAAGGGCCAGAGCAAGGATTCAAGTCCAGGCAGGCCAGGGTGGGAACGAGCTTTCACTCTTACTCTCCACAGCCCACAGGGAAGGTAAGGGCTGAAGAGAGGGAGGTGTGAGCTGGGCCATCAGAGGTGGGAAAGTTTTGGCTGCCACAAAATCAGACTGAGAAGCAGAGGAGGGTGGAAGATCTCAGAACAGTGGCAACGAGCCAGAATGGCCCCTGGCCCCCCCAGCCCCTTATGCTGCTGCTGAGGAACCTGGGATGCAAAGCAGCAGGGGGACAGCGGTTGGAGAAGGGAGGAGGCCTAGTCTCTTGGACTAGAGCTTTCCCACAGGGGAGAGGACTCAGGGAGGAAGGTGGCCAGGGGGGAAAATGGGGGACAAGTATTTGAAGTGTCTAATATTGCCAACACAAAGGAAGATGAAACCTAAGATAAGGCCTTCATTTTCCTGTTCGGAGACCAAAGGAAATGACTCTTAGGGTTACAAGAACAAAATGAGAGTAAGAAGTTTGGGAGGAAGGAAATCCATACCTGGGACGGCCAGCGGTGGGGAAGAGTTGCAGGGGGTTGGGGGGTGGGAGGTGGTTTTGACCCTAGGCTGCCCCACGTGGTGTGGTCTTGGAGCAGGAAAGTCACCTGCCCTGAGTCCCTGAACTTGCCCTTGTCTATAAGGGAGGGAAAGAGGCCAACTGTACCCCATCTAATCCTTTGCTGCACGGAAGGGAGATGTCTGCTTTGCTCTTGCTAATTCAGTGTGGGGAGGCTGGCTCACTCTCGGTGTAGATAACGATTCCCGCCGGTATCAGGCAGGCTGCAGGGCCAGGGGCCTAGCCGCATCACTCCTTGGCTGGCATTCCATCACCCAGCGGCTCATCACCCCAGGCAGGTGGCAGCTGGCCAGGCACCCTAGACGCAACAGTCGAGGCATTGGGCAGGAGGAGGGGCAGGGTTCCTGCCTCACACACGCTCAGGGCTGCAGCCTCCCAGGATCACAGGACTCTGCTCAGAGCCCTCTGAACCAGTTGTGCCCAAGCAGGAGCCAAAGGACAGGGAGGTGTTTGAAGGAAATGTTCCAGGCTGGGGTTCTGGAGGCTGGTGGGGACGCGGGGGGAGGTGAGGGGAAGAGCAGATTTGTCAAGGAAGGACATGGGCCCTGGGATTGCCATTCTTACCCAGGTAGGCACTCCACTAGCAGGGCAGCAGAGCCCTGTGATGCCAGAGGTCCTGGGCACAGCATCTTTCCACCCGGAAAAGCACAAGTAACCACATGGGCTTCAGAATAAGCGTGTACTTAGAACACCAACAAGCCCACCCCATGCCTCCCATGTTCCACCATCTTCTACACTGACATAGCAATGGCTGCCTTATCATTTCTCTTTGCACTCCCCAAGAAAAGAACTCGGGCCTCATACAGTCTGTCCTAGCAGATTGACGAAAGATGTGTTTATCCTCCTCCCGCCCCAATGCCCCAGAGGCATCTTCACTCATCCCCCATTCCCACTCCTGCTCCCATGCTCCAAGCTCTTATCTGTTCTTAGGTTTCAGTCAAGTGCTCCTTACCCCAGAAGAAAGCATACTGCTAAGAGGAATTTGAATTTTCCCAGAAACCTTAGAAGATTCAAACGTTAAGCCAGCTTGACAAAGACTCAGCACAAATTAGCTTAGGCAAAAGAAGAATTTACCAGCTCATCTAATTGGAAGGTTCAGGACTGGCTGGATCTAGGGGCTCATACAACATTATCTTGGCTCCCTTTCTTCTCATCTTTAGCTGTTTCCTGCTGGGTATTGGGATCATGGTCTTTAATTGTGGATGGGATTCCTCCATAAGGCAAGGGAAGATGGGCTATAGCCAACTCCAGAATTATATGCTCCCTGTTTGGCAACTCCATTAGAAAGAGAGCTCTTAATCCATTTCTAAGAAAGATTCTGATTGGCCCTGCTTGGGACATGTGCCCAGCCCTGAATCCATCACTGTGTCTAGAGTAGGTCAAGTGTCCATGTTAGTGCCTGGGGTTGGGGATGGGCAGGTTCTCATTCTAGAAAAAAAAAAGAATAGTTGGGGGAGAGGTATTCAACAGGCAAACTATTAACTACCACTGTCCTCCACAATGATATCTGCTGTGGCACCACAGTAGGAGAGAGATTTGGGGAAGGGGTCCCTTCCCACCCATTCCACTAACACATTGGGCAGATCCTGACTCTTCAGTGGGTTGACAGCTTGGGATTATCCAAGCTGCCTGCCTTCTTCTCTAGTTCAGACAAGCCACCATGTGCAGGGAAAAGCTCTTCTTCTAGGCTCCTTGTACCCATCAGTGCTCTAAAAACTTCTTGAGGCCACTTCCACCTGCTCCCTTCCCAACCAGTGTCTGCCTGGAACTCCAGCCTTCCTGTCTGTGTGGCAGCCAGCTTGCTCTCCAAGACCCTTCTCAGACATCATCACCAGTGTGCAATGAGGTCACCAAGACCTGATGAGTCAGGCGGGGACCGAGCCCAAGCCTGCCCTGGCTTCAGGCGGACAGAGTCTTCTCTATCTCCTTGTGAAGGTCAGCTTTGAGCTGCATTATCCTCAAGGTCATCATTAAGATTCCTCCCTCTACTAGTCTCAAATCCTTTGTCAGCAAATCCCTTAGCCATTAGGTCAATACGATCCCGCATCATCCATTTGGAAGGGAATGGACGAGTCATTTCTTGCAACCACCCAGCTAATCCTTGAATCTCCCTATAGTGTCCTAAGAAGTGGCTGTCCTTCCCGAGCTGGGTCACTCTTAGGAAGTCCCCGTTATCAGGAAATTCTGAGTGCTGGCAACTTCTACTCTCTTCTCTTCCTTTTCTCCATGGGCTCTGGGAGCAACGTCTAGCTGCAGACCCTCACTTTAGAGGCCTGGGGGTCCCCAAGGCAGCTTTTTCATGATAGTCTGAATATTTGATTCCAGATTTGGTGAGCTCCCAGCCATGGCAGGGTGCCCCCTAGTCCACACATGATCAGAGTCTGTGGTGTAGGAGTGGGGACAGGGCTCCATGGGAGGCAGTGGGACCCTGAACCAATACTCTTGTCCTCCTTCCCTCCAGTGCTGGGATAATCTGACCAGGCTGAGCTGCTTCATCGCTTTAGGGGAGCCAGTTATTTCCAGGGCTGCTGTGTCTAACACTCCTGGGCCCCCTATGTACAGAATGTGGCCGTGAATGGTCTGTTTTAATTAGATGTGAAGGTGCATAGCTCACAGCAGGGCTCTTCTGGAGGGTAGAGTCATGTTAAGATTGCATGGGGTGGCCAGTGTCTTCACCTCTGCCAAGGGGAAAAATTTAGGGTGAGAAAGAGAGAAGAGAAAAACAGTGTCTCCAACCTGGAAGAGACATTATTCTATGTGTGATACTCTCCCCCTCAACCTACCAGACTTATTTGGGTCTTCAGTATCTCTCTCTCTCTTTCTCTCCCCTCTCTCACTCCCCTTCCTGACTTTCTCCTTCTCTTAGACCCAGTCCTGGCGTGGGAGTGGACAGAACTCTATAATGTATTGCTAGATGCTTCCTGAAGGCGAATCGTGTCCTGGCCCTGAAGGAGTTTACTTCTTTATAGAAGGAAAGGGCAATAATTTATAATCCTATGTAGCTGTGACCAGGTAAACACAGACTTTGGGAAAGGAGAGAAGGCAAGGTCAGAAGTTGTGTAGGAGGGATGGACTGGGAAATAGGAAAGCTTGCTTGGGCACAGTTCCCTGAATAAGATGGGCTTTGAGGTGGTGATTAATAATCTAGATTTTGCCCGCTGCTCCTCTTCCCTCTCTCCTCCATGGCCAGAGCCCCAAGGCCATCACGTATTATTTGGTGTTTACATCAAAATTCCTTCCTTCTTATGCTCATTGAGGTGGGGTACGATGTTGGTTTAGGTCAGCCTGGGAAGTGAGGGCTTCCCATGTCTATTCTGGACTTGCCAGATTCCAAAGCAGAATTCTAGGTTCCCTTCCCTTTTCTGTAGAAAAGCCACAGCTGTACCTTCTGAGTCCCTGTGTCCAGACCTCGAGTTCTGGAAGGGTGGATCCCAGAGGCCTTCTGGAATGCTGACCGTGGTATAGATTTTCCTTGGGAAATCACATCATGGAGGTGGACCACACTGTGGCTCCTGATCTCTGGAGACAGCTGAGTGCCTGAGGAGATACTCAGTTTGGTCTAACAGCATGGATGAAGAGCTAACACCAATGTGAAGGAGGGCTTGTGGGCTGGAGTTTTGGGTAGAAAACAAACACCAGGGGCCAGTGGTTACCGCCTTCCAAGGAGGAGACTGTGATGGTGTGTCTTTGTCTCTAAGAGTGCATCAGAAGCTAAGGAACCAACAATTGATCTCAGTCCCCACATCAGCTTCAACTAACACCTGATTTGAGTTGTTATGAGTTGTTGAGTGTTTTGTGTATCTACTGGATACAAAGCAGTTTAGCCACAAGGACTGACTATAAAACTTGATCCAGGGACCAAGGAAATAGAGTTGGGACTCTGTCCTCTGTCTCCTGTTGATAGTTTCCATCCGGCCACTATCATGTTCACACAAATGGCTCCAGATCTATATCACCAACCCCAGGTCTCTAATCTGAGCTCCAGAGACATACTCCAACCACTGTCAACATCTCTATTATGATATATACTAACATCCTCCCCAAACTTGACACATCCAGAACCAAATGTATCCATGAACCTCACTTTTCCTCCACCCCTCCCAAACCTGTCCATTTCCCAAAGTTTGACATTCTTCTGTCTACAGTGATCTTTTACTCTCTGGTCCCTATGTCTCCCTCTTCTTCAAGACAACTCGGATCTTCTGTTTTCTATGTATGAGATGCCTGAGTGCCATAGAGCACAGCCTGGTCTGGCTAGGCTCTGTCTCCTGAACCCCTAATCTTTAAGGTCTTGATGAAAATCCACTTCCCATGTGAAGTCTCCCCTAATCCCTGCCAGGCAGAAGGACCTCTCCCTCCTCTGGGCTCCCATAGCACTTATTCTAAACTTCCTTTCTAGCCCTTGCTGCATTCCTCCTCCCTTTCAAATACGAGTCTCTAACATCTTAGTATCTCTGAAATATTCCTACTTCCCTGTACATTTAGTAATCTCACATCTACCAGAAACAGTTCTGTTGTTCTGAATTTTTCCTTTTTTTGTACTGACTAGTGCCTTCTTGGGCCCTTCTCATTGAATAGTAATGGATCACACTTCCAGCTTCCTTGTAGATGCCACCAGAGCACTCAGTTACTGGAAGCATTTTATTGAAATCGTGTGTGCACTTCCCAGGGATGAGAGAAGACAGCGTGGAGCTTCCCAAAGAGAATGACTTTAGAGTCACATAGATGCACAATTCATTTGGGTTCTACGCCTACTAGATATGTGACCTTGATCAAGCCACTTAACTCTCTGAGCCTCAGTTTCCCCATTTATAAGTAGAAGGATAATGCTGACCTTGAAAGTTCCACACTGTGCTCTCTCTCACCTCCTGGCTTGCACATGCTATACCTTCCACTTAACTCTCTCCCCTCCTCTTTGCTGAGATAACTTCTCATTCTTCAGGCCTCAGCTTAGATGCCACACTCCTCAAGAAGCACCCCAGTCCTCAAAGATCAGGTTGGTTGTCTTTTCTACATGCTCCTTTATTACACTGCATTTGCCTATGTCTCAGCCCCTGCCCTCTGGAACTGAATGGTCTTTCCTACCCCTCCCTCTCCCATTGAGGAACCAGAAACTCCATTAGGACAGGGACCATGCTTTGTTAACCATCACATCCCATCTTGGTCGTGCTCCATTCACTTTTGATCCAAAGAAAGTCAGAAAAAGTAAGCCACATTAGGTAAGGAATTCGTAATTTTGAAATTCTGAAGAAAATGTTAACAGCTCAGTAAGTGTTTGTTACCTGAGTACATTGCTGTAGATCAGGTCATCAGATTGCTGGCTCCATCCTTGCACCGTGTTAGGCACTAGGCAATAGTCTGCTTTTGGTACAGAAATCAAATAAAATGTCCTCTGAACTGATGTTAAAGCCCAATGGTGTCCAACTTTATGAGATTTACATTCAGTTTTGTATATGTGAAACTAGCCACATCACCAAGAAAATTAGTTTTCTTAGAGGATTCTCATCACTAATAGCAATTTCCACAGTTTGTTTGGCACCCACAGTTGTAAATAATTTTAAAAACTCAAGCCATGTATAAAATTATTTTAACTATCTAGACACTTCATCATAAACAAAAATAATGATAGCTATGGTGCTATCTTCTATTTATTTCAGATGCTGTTGCTTCTGAAGTGTATATTTACTGATATATTGGTTAATAACATGAGCTCTGGGGTCGGATGTCTTTCATTCCAACACCACCATTCACTAGCTGTGTGATCTTGGGAAAGTCATTTCATCCCTCTGCACCCCAGTTTCCTGGTCTATGAAGCAACAATAGTAACATCTGCATTATAGGGTTATTGTATGGATTGAATGAGCTAATAACTCTAAGGTCTTATTACAATGCCTGATACCTGCTAAATACTCTATAAATGCTAGCTATTATTATTTGTTAGGGGTGAATCAAACATAAGAAAAGTGTTTGGCTAGGATACCTTTAAATTCCCTGTCAACGCTGCAGTTCTACGTCTCTATATCATTCCAGTCCCTCCGCATTCCTATTCAGTAGGGAGGGGGCAGCATTACCCACATTTTACAGACAGTGAAATTGAGCCATAAAGAAGCAAAATGTCCAGGAAGCAAGTGGCAGTCTGAAACTAGAACTCAACTTTGTAGATGTAAATACTAGGACTCTTTCCAGGAGACTGTGAGACAGTACATTTAAAAAGGAGTGTAAGACATCCCTTGGGAGCCTGTGAGAAGTGACCCCTCATTGGCCCTTCTGTGCTATGGTTCTCCATGGATGCTCAACAAGGTCACTTCTATCTCCATCTCTGGGTTGATCTCAGGCCAAGTCTCCCCAGGTGGTTTTCTTATCTGCTTTCAAAAAAGTCTTGTTAGGGCATTAGATGAAGTGCTGGCTAGATACTCTCTCCTTGGTTTCCTACATTCCCTGACTCTTTAAACACTCCATTCCTGGGTTGTCCTGTGTGTAGACATAGCTCACCTGGCTGCAGACCCTGGCTTTTTGGAGACTGTCTTTTGCTGAGTCAGGACCTTAAACTACTTGGGAACCCTACAACTGATCTTCTTCCAAAACATCACTCCCCAACCACTCACCCCCACCCGATTTCACATTTTTACTTCTGCAATCATGAGCAAAGGATTTGCAAAAGCTCCTGTCCTCTCCCTCTTCCTCCACCCCCCTCTCCCTTCCTATCTGGGTTGGCTAGAGGGAGGACCCTGGCTCTACAGGACCTTGTCTGTGTGGAAGCAGCCCCTAAGAGTTTGTGGGTAGGGAGCTTGTTCCTGTGTCTGAAAGAGGACTCAGGATGATTTCCTCTTCTGTCCACTAGGGGGCTGCTTGTAGGGGGATGGAAAAAACAGAGGCTTAAAAAAATATATCATGCTGCTGAAATTTCAGCAAAAGAGGAAAAGAGAGAGCGCGTGAGAGAGAGAGAGCGAGAGAGAGCAAAGCCGTCCCAGGCTTCCTCGTCTCTTTCACGTCAGAGGCAGGAACCGACTGTACTAAGGCTGTTGGCTCAGCACGCAGGGACGGAGAAAGGCGCCGACACAGAGTGAGAGAAGAGGGGTCCTCCCTGACCCAAGGAATTACCACGAGTGGAGTAAAGCCACCTGACTTTTCGAGCTTATTTTGGTTGCCTCCTCTTTCTCCTTCCACTCTAGCCCTGCCAGCTTGGGTTTCATTTCTTTCGTGGAGCCTCCTCTCATCCTCCCAGGAAACGAGGAAGGGAAGAGAAGAGAGAGAGAGGTGGGCTCTCTAGGTGAGCGCATCAGCTGGCTGCAGCCCGAAAAGACAAGAATTCTCTACACAGGAAGCTCCTCTAGCTCCCGTGCCACCCACCCCCAGCCCGGGTAAGTCCAGCGCACTTGCTCCTTCGATTTCCTCGCTAGTGTGATTTCAGCACCACGGAGAGCTATGAGATGCATTTTGGTTCCTGTGTGTCTCTTGTGTTCCTGCAAGGCGTTTGGCACTAAGGTTACATCTATCTCTCTGCTGCCAGTCGAGCCGGGTTCTGCGTAGGGAAAAGAAAGATGCCAAACTATGTCTACCAAATTAAAGGGGGATGTGGACTCTGGCCTTAGGGGTGTGTGTGTGTGTGTGCGCGCGCACGCTGTTGCATAAGACAGGTGAGGTCTGAGCTAAATCGCCAGTGGGTTTCTGTGTGTCTCTGTGTAGGGCTGTTTTTCTTTTTCTATGTAGATAAGAAGGAGGGTTTGGGGAATTAGTCGTGCACCTTCTTTAACTCTTTCCCGACAAGCCATCCATGGAGGGGAAGTGTTGCAAAGGAAGCCTGGGGGGTTGAGAGCGGAGGTAGAGTTAAAAGTTATGCTCCTCTGAGAGAGGTTGAAGGAGGTGGTTTTTAAAATGTCAGTTTCCCCAGGATTCTCTGGGTTCTTGCTGTGAAGAGAGCCCAATCTGACCTTTTACTTTCTCTCCTGGTGTGAAACCATGGCACGTGGGCAGGGGCAACAAGTAGGCATCAGGCTGGGGTGGTTTGGGGGCTGAGGTCCCCCTGCCTTCATGGTGATAGGAAAGTGTCAATAGCTTGAGCTTTGCAGAGGTTGGCCGTGCGGATTATACTACGTTTGCAAGGAGGCAGGAAGTGCCCTCCACTTTTCTGTCATACTTGACTATGTGTGGTTGGAAAGAGGACAAAGTCTGTTCTGCCTTGTTTTCTGCCAGTGAAAGATAGCCCAGGAGAAAGATTTGTCCCTACATGTCTGGGGAAGCAGAAGTGAATCTAGACTGGTCCTGACTCAGGAAGGCTTGAAATAGTGCTATGTCCTCCAACACTGAAAGGCTCCACAAATGGGCTCGTCATTACTTTAGACTTCATTGCTATGACTTTTTTGCAAGGTACGGCTTTGTCTCCTCTGCTTCTGGCCCCTCTGAAATATGTTCAATTAATTCCCCGCAGCTGCCTTGGTTTTGCCTTGGAGACACTATCTGCCTGTCCCTGCCCTTCAGTCCTGCCCACACCTGCTCAGGTGGGGCCATTCAACAAGTGTTTTGAGGATTTCCTTCAATCATCTGACTCTCCATGGAGAGCATCCCAAAGGGGGATTTTTAAAGACGTGGTTTCTTGTAAGAGCAAAGCTTGCCTCAAGTTGGCCCTTGACTGTATAAGGTTCCATTCATTTTCTTCAAGCATGTTGAGGCAGGAGAGAGGCAGAGGTGGGAGGTTTCACTCCTTCCAACTGCCAATAAACTCTAGGGTGGTGACTCTCTGTCTTGCTTTTAATTCAATACCCTGGGTCCCTCCTCCAAGCTGAACAAAATACTCTCTGCCTCTGGTTGGGGAGGCTTCTCGGTGAAAGACATAGCCCTCAGTGACATGGCATCATTGTTTGTTTGTTTTTTCTTAAACTATGCTTACCATTGGATCCAGAAACCTCAGCATCTCCTTAGAATGTCAGAAAATAGAATAATGCAGTGAGGAAAAGAGTGAAATCAGAGGTTGTAATGGTAGGGGAAAAAGATTGAAATAGACAAAGCAGAGTATCAGAAACCAGAACTGACTCATTCATGTTTCAACTCTCCCAACCCCTTCCTTTCTCAAAATCTCCCAGCTTGAACAAGAGAGTAGATGGCTTTCTGCATGACTTGTCTCTGAAGGTTTAAAAAAATCCATGCCCTTGCAGTGGACCCTATCCAAAGCCACCATTTATTCCTGAAGTCACCATACTTAGTGGTCATTATTTTATTAATGCCCTTATATTCTCTCTTAAAGAAGTGCTCAGTGCCATTACTGGTCCCATTTAATAAATGGGGAGACGTAGGAGTTTAAAGTGCTAAGCCAGAGGGTAGCAAAAGCGGAAACAGAACTTCTAGTCCCCTAATATCTCATCACCTGTGAAATGCAGAAATGCTCATGCGTAGGAGAGAGCAGGGATGAATTGCTCCCCAGCGGACAGATTTGCAACCAGAGCCTTTTAAAGTGAATTCAGTGTGCAGTAATGGCTCCTCCCTGGCGAAGAATGAGAATGGACCAGGAGTCTCAAGGTGTTGCTGGCCTTTAGTTCTCAGCCAAGAAGATGGCCATGAGCCATGGCCAGAAAAGTGAGGAACTCTCTGGACTTACTGTGAAGAGAGAACCCCAGGTTGGTGGCCTCCAGGCTGAAATGATGTCACGCACCTGCTTGCCACACTCACTTTGCCCCAGAAATCCCAGCTGAAGGCACCCTTCCATGCCTTGGATTACCATGGTGTCTTGGTAATGACATTACCAAGGTGTCTGATGACTTTTCTCTCCTATGAGCCTCCTTTGGGAACACCTCCATTGAGTTCTTTGGGGCTCAAAATGTGGGAGGATGACTAAGAAGCAGGAGAGGGTTGGGCTCTAAGCACCTACAGAAACCCATGGAGAGGAGTGGGGGACTGGACATAAACCCACCCTACATATAAAACCTCCACTCCCCTGGCAGCTCTAGCCCTCACATCAGGCCAGCATTCTGGAAAGAAAGCCAGTGTATTTTCACATCCAGCCATCTTTCACTGAGCAGGAGAGACTCTGCTGGGCTGTCTCTGAGATCTGGGGGGACGAGAGATGTGGGAAAAGGTGGAGAGAAGGAAAAGGTCGGCATCCCACCCTATTTTCCACAGCCATGGGTTGCCATCTTTTACCTGGAGAAGGCCACTGTTACTTTTTTAAAAAAAAGTTTTAGGTATAATTTGCATATACTAAAATTATACTGGTCTTAAGTGTCAAGATTAGTAAGTCTTGACAACTGTGTATATCCATTTAACCACTCCCCCAAACAAGATATACAAAACTTCCCTTATGCTTCTTTCTGATAAATCTTTCCCTCCTCCAACCCCATCACTTTCTGACGTCTATCACCATAGCTTCAACTGCTACATTTTGCAGTGGAAATGTATTGCTTAATGTGTCATGTAGACACTAGACTTCTCAGAGAACATTTCAGAGGTCTGATGCTACTGTTACGGGGTGAGTAGCATAGAGGTGGGGGAGGGGTTTATTCCTTGTCCAAGTTTATGGTCATGGTGTTGGAAAGTCAAGTGGTCATTTCGAGTGGTGTGTGTAGAAGCCAACAAACAAGCCCAAATAGGAACCATGGAAGCCCCTGTAGGTCTCTGCCTCCGAGGTGACCTGAGTTATTTGATGGTACAGTGCATGGAGAAGATGTTGAAAATGTCTATTAAAAACTTGGAATTCAGCATTCAGGTGGTTGGGCATGAGTCATTCCATCTGGGTTCTAGGAGAGTGAGGTGAGGTAAGAGTACCCGTGTGAACTTACTAGGGAAGAGAGAGTAGAGTTCACTGTGACAGTGCTTATGCCAGGAAATTCAGTCCCATCCACAAAGCTTGTGGCTTAGGAGGTTGCGATTTCTCCTTATTTAAGAGTGGCTTTAGAAGGTACCTTGCAGAGACTCATGTATTGATACTGTCACATCATCATAGCTCCATCAAGAGATGTCACCATTCATCCTGCTCCCCTCCCTGGTTGTAGGACAGAGTAGGAAGTCTCTATTCTATTTTACCATGAAGAAGCAGTGGCATTATCAGAAGGTTTTGATGACTTTGGTGAAAAAAAAAAAAAATACACGCACACACACCTGTACGTAACCAGTCCTGATACCTTGCCTGTCCAATTCTCTCCCACCCTATATCTGTGGATGCTCTATGATCAGGGAAATTTGGATAGACATAGGGCATTTTGTGCACAGCTTGAACTAAAATATCAGAGTTTCTGGAAGATCAACCAATAAATTAGAGTCTTTAGTAGACCTCAAAATTTGTCCAAGTAGGTAATAGTGCTGTTTACATGCTTGGTGGGTAAGCATGTCCTCTGCCTCCTTCCACTCAGAGACTACTAAGCACCTCCTTCCCAGGCTCTGCCCCTTTCTGGGTTCATCTGTCTCAGAGAATGCACCCAGCCAGCTCATTTATGGGAAGGCTCCTTCCTGAGTCAGCTGTCTCAGCTGGGATCCCACAGAGGGGAGCATAGGTTGCTAAGCCACTGGGACATGGCAAGTTAGAAGAGTCATGGTGAGGATTCCTTAAGGTCTAGGTTTGTGCAGAAACATATAATTTGATCTCCACAAAGCCAATTCTAGTAGATGATTTGGGAAAAGTGCAGAGACACACCTTTGTCTCATCTCAATTATAGGCTACGTTAATAAAGATCAGATGAGATTCTCCACCTAACTGGAGTTTCATCTTCCTAAGAGCAAGTCCAGTGAGAGGGGGAAATTGGAATAGAGGTGTTTAAATGCTATTTCCAATTGTATATGAGACTCACCGCATCTTTACCTTGGAACATGAGTTTGGACTGGAACTGTATTGATATATTTTGAACATAGCAGGTAATCAATATGTCAGTTGGAAAAGGGAATTTAAGCAGTTTTGCCCTCTTTCCTTTCTCCTCTTTTGTTTTCTTGTGATTAAGTATACATAACATAAAATTTACCAGTTTAACCATTTTCAAGTGTACAGTTCAGTGGCACTATGTACATTCACACGGTTATGCAACCATCACCGCCATCCATGTCCAGAATGTTTTCATCTTCCTAAACTGAATCTCTGTAGTTTTAAACAATAACTCTCCATTCCCCTCCCCCCAGCCCCTGGCAACCACCATTTTACTTTCCATCTTCATGAATTTGACTACTCTTATACCTCATATAAGTGGAATCATACCATATTTGTCCTTTTGTGTCTGGGTTATTTCACTTAGCATAATGTCTTTAAGGTTCATCCATGTTGCAGCATGTGTCAGGATTTCATTCCTTTTTAAGGCTGAATAATATTCCATTGTATGTATGTACCACATTTTGTTTATCTCTTCATCCATTGATGGAGATTTGGGTTGCTTTCTCTCTTCTTTAATTCTGGCCAGTTACCTTTACTTTTCTCTGCAACCAAGTGGGAAAGGGAGACTCTCTGGTCATAGGTCTCAGTGGGGTTGAAATTCTTCCCTTTCCCTATGAAGGAAGACCAGGCAGTTTGCTTTCTGGAGTCAAATCAAGGAGAAGAAGTGGGGGTGATGTACTCCCCACCAACCCAATGAACTAGGTCTGGTTCCTATACTCTGACCCTTGCTGGTAAGTGTAAAACAGACACAGTTCAAATAAACTGAGATCCTAAACTCTTCTATTCCCCCACTGAAGTGCCCCAATCTTAGCCCAGAGAGGTACCAGGAGACAGGGAGAGGTCAGCCCTCACCCTTGGTGGGCACGTCTCTGGGTTGTTCCCGGCTTATGCATTACACGGTGAGATTCCAAAATGAGAGATGGAGTTCTGGGGCCAGGGACAAATAAGCCAACAGACTCATTACAGTTTTACAACCCTGGGACCTCTGTCCTTAGAGCAGGCACTGCCAAGCTCACCCCCACTTGGCTCCCATAATAACATCTTATCCTCTGGCTGTAGATGATTCAATAAAAGGTTATTACCAGGACCCAGGAGGAATTCATTTAATCTGGATGAGTGCTCATCATACTATATGGTATGCAGATAAAGAGGAAAAAGCCTGGAACATTGATCCCAGGACAGTATCAACCCAGAATGGCTAATGTTTGACAACAGCTCAGCAACGTCTGTGGGCTGGAGTCTAGTTTTTCATCCGAGTCCACCTAAGAATTCACATTCCTGGACCCTGGTAGCTTGGATCTTTCTACTGTTTAATGATAATACTAGCTAACATTGACTGAGTCCTTGCTATGGGCTTTAGCCAAGTGCATGGCACAGAGAATGCCCTTAATAAATGTTTGCTCTTGTTACTATTAATAAACGCTTTATCTACTTTAAGTCATTTAGTAACTAAAACATATGACGTATACTATTATGCCCATTTTACAGATGAGGAAACAGAGGCATCATAATTTATGTGACTTGTACAACTTTTTACAGCTAAGTAGTGATACAACAGGAACTCAAGCCCAGGTTTGAAGCGTGTGCCTTAACCTCTTTTTTTCTTGCTTTTATCACCCATTTGGCAGTTAACGAGGGCTCTATTGTGATTCCTTTTAAGTATCTTTAGAGGAATCTTACATCTTGCATTATTGCTAATCTTATATGTGAAAATCTAGGTGCCTCTCCACCAAGATAACCAATGCTATGAAGGCTGGGAGAGCCCAGCACAGGGTCTGGCACATAGTAGGGCCCAAGAAAACTTTCCCCTTTTGCTGTTGGTTCAGCTCAACCTACGTACAGGAGTTCCTACGCTTGTTTCCCTTGTTATAACGATGCTGATGATGGTGATGATGATGGATATTATGTATGCTGTGTTCATGATGTGCCAGGCACTATACCAGGCTGGGCGATAGAGTATTGCACTTGATTCTCACCATAATGGGAGAAAGAGCTCTCATTTACTGGAGGTTGCTATGTGGAAGGGGCTGAGCTAGGTGTTTAATCCTCATGACAACCCAGGAGCAAGGTTGGCAAGGAAAACCTTCTCCCGCCGAATGAGAAGGGAAAACCCTGGTCACGGCACAACTTGAGTTGAAACAGTTGCTTTTCTCTATGAAGACCACAGCGGACAGAACACATAGATGAAGAAAACAAAGCTCCTGAATTCAGAGAGGCTAAATAACTTGCCTGAGGCTGCAAAGCTAGTAGGTGGCGGGGCTGTTTTTGATCTCTATCTGATTGAAACAGAGCCCAAGCTCTTTCACTCCTCTCTGTTGCTCCGGTCTTAGTTTTAGCCGTACCTTTGCCACCCTGGGGCCACACTTAAAACAAGAAGCAAGAACTGGGGTTTTATTACCAGGAAGCATGGCTTCAAATTCCTGCTCCTGAGAATCTGAGAATCTGAGGTTCCTCATCAGGGCTTCTTCACTGACCCCCCCCCACCCCAAAAAAGCCTATAAAGATCATCACATCTTTAAAAGGTTCTTATGAGAATCAAGTGGGGCACAAGTACACAGTGCCTAGGACAGCACCTGGCGTGGAGCATGAACGAATGTGCCACTAGCTATTTCCTGTGGCCTGGGGACTGGGGGCAGCCTAGGGTACTTGGCATTGTAACAATCTGACAATTATCTGTGCTGACCTGGATCTTATATTCTCCTCAAGTGCTCATGGGCTGGGCAGGCCCTTGTTTTACATCACTTTGATTTTAAGAGCATGTGTTGGCTATTTTTTCTTCTCCTTTAGCACCAAGAGCCGGGCAGGCTGATATTTAAAAATATCTGAAAGATGCCTCTTGCCAATTAATTACATGGAAATTGTACTAGACTGAAATTAATTTGAACCTTAAGGAGCCACTGGATGTTTGAACCCCACTCTACACTCAGCTGGAGACTGTGAACCTTTGGGTGTCTTTTCTCTTGCTTTCCCCTCCCTCCAGATTATTCTGCCATTCTGGGTTTTATTTATGAAATGTTTTCTCTTCCTTTGTAATTATCTTTTCATAAGAAGAACATCTAACAGCCACCTCCTGGCTGGAGTAATTGTTGGAATTTTTTGACGGTGTGCAATTTCAAAGGCTTGGGTTTATGTAGATTACCTTGAATTTATCTCTGCAAGCCCATCAGGAGAGAAGCAGCTGCCTGCCTCCTGAAGTATTGTAAACCCCGTGGCCACTGAGCACCTGCATCTGTGTGGATGCTCTGTTTATCTCAACGGATTCTGTAAAACAGATACCTTCATAAACCAGGTTTTGCCAGCCTGCCCTGCCGTCTCCCCTGAGCTTGTCAATACCAAGGTCGGCAGTGGGGCTCTGGCCCGGGGACAGGTGTGGAGCGGAAGTCAGCTGACAAGCCCCGTGTCCTCCCCCTCCTCCCGACAGCCCGGCCAGCTGCGAGCCAGGGGTGAGAGGGCGCGTGCAGACAGGGAGAGGGCAGCACCAGGGCCAGAGAGCCCAGGCAGCAGAAGGGCCAAGGCCCTGAGGACCAGATGAGAGCCCTGCAAGTGGTTGTGTAGCAAAGGGCAGAGGCCACGCAGTCGGTAAAGGGGCCATCTCCTGTGATCCAGGCTGCGCAGCAGGGAGACGGAATTTATAAACCCAGCCATAAAGCCTCCTGTTCAAAGCCGTATACATTTATAGAGATATAAATGAAGTTTAACGCCGGTGAGACTCACTATAAAAGCAAAAGACTTCATCTGTATCTATACTTCGGGTGCAGATCAGTTCCGGGCTCCCTGCCTTTCTCCAGCCCAGCCGTGTGCACGCGCCCACGCGCCCACGCGCCCACGCGCTCACACGCTCACACGGGAGGCCCAGCTGCAACCCCGAGCAGCCAGCGGCGGGGGGCGTGGGGTAGGGGGGGCGTGGAGAGGAAGAAGGTCTTCTGAGCATCTGCAAGTGAGGCACCGGCAACGATGCTTTCCCCTTATCTCCGAGGGCTGTTTAAAAGCAGAGAGGAAAAAGAAAAAGGAACAAGTACTGCCAAAATCAAGTGGCTTCAAACAGTCAGGAGTCTGGCTTTAAATAAAACAATTTGAGGAAGGTTGGCTTTTCATCTGCCTCGGAAGCTGCCAGGTTTCTGCGCCTCATAGCTCCAGATGGGATACAGCGATGAGACTGCAGGGCCGGTGCTGACCAGCCCCTGCCTGCCTTGCCTCCCCTACTGTCCCTGCTGGACAAGCAGAAAAACGCCCGGTGAAACCTTGGCCAACCAGGGTTTGAATCCTGGCTCTGCCACTTACTGGCTGTGTGGCCTTGGGGAAGTCACTTGATTTCTCTGAACCTCAGTTTCCTTACCCATGAAAGGGAGTAAATAGTTCCTACATCTCAGAATTGCTGTGCGGGTTAAATGAGATGTCATTTTCTGTGTGAAGTCTCATAAGAGCCGGTAGCACATAGAGGGTCTTCAATCAGTGGAGTTCTCTCTTGATGGAAATGTTTATGGTGGAAGGGGTGCATTCTGAGGGTGGAGGTTAGAGGTCACACGGATACTTTGACATATATTCCCCCCATGGGGTGGGGGAGACTTCATGTGGCCTGAGACTGGCTGCAGGAGCAAGTACAGTCCAGAGACAGGCAGGGGACTTGAACCCTGCCTTCTTTTCATCTTGCCACCAGTTCTCCTCAGTCCTGCAAAGACCTCTGGGCTAGAGCACCTGGGGCAGCTACTCAGGGGAAGGTTGACTGATAGCCCTTATCCCCCTGGGATTGCCCTTGTGGTGGGCCTGTTTGTATCCCCATAACTGGCTCCCTGGAAAGATCAGGAGCTCATTGCTGCCCACCTGGGGCACAGGTCCCTGGGGAATATGTCTTTGGGTAACTAGGGATGCCCTTCCAGACCTGACACTCAAGAGGTCAACAAACCATGTCAAGGGCGTGGCATCCTCTGTCCATCCTCCATCCATGATGGGGCAAGTGGAATATTCCAGAGGAGAGGAAAGGGTGCTGTTGATCTGGATCCTGATATGTAACGGGTGGGGGTGGGGAGGCGACCACTATCTGTCACTCTCTTATTAAAAATGGTCTGAGGCACAGCGTAAGAGTTATTAAAATGCAGAGGAAGAGTGTGCCTTACCCTCCTCCCTACCCCTGCCCCTTTTTTCATTTGTATTTTATCAGCTTAATTTAGTAAGAGTGAAAGCTCAGGCAGCCATCCTTGGAGATGGGGAGGGAAAGAGAATAACACCACCAGAGAGGGCCAGTGGTGGCTTCCCTGACAGTGTCCTCCTTCCAACCCCACAGAGGTCCCCTTCCAGCCCCTGCAGCACCTCTTCTCTCTGGCCGGAGTGGAAGAGACAGGGACCAGTACAGAGCTCTCTGTCTGCACACACAGCTTCCATTGCTTCCATGCTTTCCAGACGGGGTCCTGGGGGCCTCGGGCGACCGCATTTGACAGACTGGCCAGGGGATCATACCTGACATCCCCCTACTCTGCTGTGGTGTGAAACCTGGGAGGAGACCCAGCTCCTGTTCCCTGAAATGTTTTGCCCTTTTCCTTCTAAGTTCTTAAGGTCAAATGTTGCTAAGGGGATTATTTGCCAATGGCAAAACGCTGCTAGAAAGGGAAAACAGCTTTTTCATTTTTGAAGTTTTGTGTCTCCCCCTGGAGTTAGGCTCAGTAACTGTCCTGACCAAGCCCTGCCAGTGACCAGGTAGGAACCGAGGGGAGTGGTTACCCAAGATCGTCTACGAGGACGTTAGGCTCTGCTGGGTTCTTAAGTCACCAACTGGATCCAAAATAGCTCCATGTCTATTTTTAGTACCATAATAATCACTAACACCTACATGATAAACATGATTGCCAGGCAATGATCTAAGTACACATAGAAACTTACTAAATCTATACAATCACCTTTTGAGGGAGATACTATTATTGTCCCCATTTTACAGATGGAAAAATCAAGGCACAGAGAGATTGCTTAATTTGCCAGAAGACACATAATAAATGGCAGAGCCAGGATTTGTACCCAGAAGCTCTGTGTACTTAATTACCATGTTGTCCTGAGTTCCCGCTGGCCAGAGAGAGATACAAAACCTGGAGAATCGTAGTTCTCACAAGCTTGGTTTGAATCACAAAGGTTGGTTTAAAAATAAGGTCGGATCAGTCACTATTTCTCTCGGGGGCTCAGTGCTGTCACTTCTTCCACGCTCCCCCCTTTGGGGAGTCCTTCTGTTTTTTCAGCAAAGCCTCATCTAACACTTTCAGGATGAGAAAAGAATCCAGCTCTAAGCAAGTGAGTTTTCTTAAATGGATTTTCCTTCATCCAATCTCACAAAGTGGTGTCAATTCTCATCTACCCACAAAAGCCTCATTCACTTTGTGGTCTATCCACTTTGGGGATTATTGGGGCCACAGGTGTAACTACCCATTCCCCTGTGGGCCACTTCTTTTTTTTCTTTTTTTTTTTCTTTTCTTTTTCACATCCTTATTGGAGTATAATTGCTTTACAATGGTGTGTTAGTTTCTGCTGTATAACAAAGTGAATCACTATATACGTTTATCCCCATTTCTCCTCCCTCTTGCGTCTCCCTCCCACCCTCCCTATCCCACCCCTCTAGGTGGTCACAAAGCACCGAGCTGATCGCCCTGTGCTATGCGGCTGCTTCCCACTAGCTATCTATTTTACATTTGATAGTGTATACATGTCCATGTCACTCTCTCACTTCTTTTAACTCAGATCTGCCGCCATGCAAAATAAAATTCCTGTAATGGATCCTCAAATGATCGGTCCAGCTGGGAGGACTATGGCAGGCAGATGCAGTAAAGCTCAATTTGTTCCTGTGGAGGTTTCTTGTTCAGCTGTGAGGACATAAATTGAACATCAGTGGCAGCCAGGACCACCAGAAGATTGCAGGGGAGGCAGCTAGTGTTGGCTGGGAGGCAGCAAAGGGCAACTCACTGCAGCCTATGCCTATCCTGCTGTGTGGCCAGAGATGGAGATAGTGGCAGAATATCAGGCAAAGGAGCAGGGGGGCTGTGCAGTGCTTTAGAGCCGACTCCCAATGTTCCCGATGCAGCAACTCACCGAGCCAAAAGACAAGTTCATCCCAGAATAAAAGCACTGGGGACCAGGAGGCCTGGGAACCCCAACACACGCTTGATTAGAGGCTAGTGTTTAGCTCTTGCATTGGGGCTGAGAGGGGCAACTTGGGGAAAATGCACATCCCAGCTCTGAGTGAGGTTATTCAGGGCTGAGAATCCATCCCAAGCTTGGGCCAACCACCCACAGGCAGGAAGACACAGAGTTAGGGAGAAATAGCAACAGTTCTGAAGACTGTGGACTTGAGCTTTGATCCTGGCTCTGCGTAGCTCTACCCCCTTGATGAGCCCACTTATCCTCTCTGAGCCCCTGTTTCCTCAACTCTAAGATGAAGAGGATGATAGCTCTTTAAAATTTTGTGAAAATTGAGTAAGGTAACGTCTATGGGGCTTCTGGCACTTAATAGGTATTCAATAAATGTTGATTCCCTGATTATTAGCAACAATAATTTTTTGCATTTTTGTTGTGCTTCATAATGTTCATAGTCTATTACATATATCACATTTGATCTGCAAAACTGTGTGTGAAGGTATGCAAAATGACTCATTAATGACTCCCATTTTATAGATGGTGGAATTACTGTAGAGTTTCAGTGGCTTGTCCAAGAGAGCACAGGTAGTAAGTGACAGAATGGAGATCACAACTCTTGCAGTTTTGGGCTGAATCATTTTACAGCCATTTTTGTTGCTCTGGGATTGGGCTGGTAGTTGAAATCAAAAGGTTAAGAATACCCTCTGCCTAGATGCCCAGAAGACAGAATCAGCTCCTGCGGCCTCTGTAGCATATCTGGGGGGCTGGGCAGGGCTCGGGGTTTCCTTTAGAGCCTTTGGCATAAGGCTCGCAAGCTCTTTCATTTCTACAGTGTGTTCCAAAATAGATCCCTCAGTGTATTTGTACTGAATGCTACAGCAGCCAAGTTTCCTATGGCCAGATAGTCTTGGCTTTCCTACCTCCCCCTAGCCAGCTGTCTTGGGAACCTGAGTCACTCATCACAGCCACTACACAGGGATCAGCTCCCACCTCATCCCACCAGTAGCAAAAGAACACAGAGCTTGTGTCCAGCAGCCCAGTAGCCTCAAATGTAGACTCCACAGAGAAGCCTACCCTATTAATCTTATCTGAAATAGCTCTCCTTGACATCAAAAGCAAAGGCAACAAGAGCAAAAATAAACAAGTGGGACTAACACCAACTAAAAAGCTTTTGCACAGAAAAGGAAACCATCAGCAAAATGAAAAGGCAACCTATGGAATGGGAGAAAATATTTGCAAACCACATATATGATAAGGGGTTAATATGCAAACTATACAAGGAACTCATACAACTCAGTAGCAACAAAACAAAACAAAACAAAACAAAAACACCCAACACAACCCAGATAATCCAATTAAAAATGGGCAAAGGACCTGAATAGACATTTTTCCAAAGAAGACATACAAATGGCCAACAGGCACATGAAAAGATGTTCAACATCACCAGTAATCAGGGAATGCAAATCCAAACCACAGGGAGATACCACCTCACACCTGTCGGAATGACTATTATCAAAAAGACTACAAGTGTTGGGGAGCATGTGGAGAAAAGGGACCCCCTGTGCACTGCTGGTGGGAATGCAAAAACTGGTGCAGCCACTGTGGATCCTCCAAAAATTAAAAATAGAACTACCATACGATCCAGCAATTCCACTTCTGGGTATATATCCAAAGGAAATGAAAGCACTGTCTCAAAGAGATAGCTGCATTCTCATCTTCATAGCAGCATTATCCACAATAACCAAGGTATGGAAACCACCTAAGTGTCCATCAGTGGATGAAAGGATAAAAAGGATGTGGCATTCATGTATATACAATGGAATATTATTCAGCTATATAAAAGGAAATCCTGTCATTTGTGACAGCATGAAACATGGAGGGTATTATCCTAAGTGAAATAAGCCAGACAGAGAAAGATAAATACTGCACAGTATCAAGTTGAACTCATAGAAACAGAGTAGAGAGTGGTTGTCAGGGGCTGGGGGTAGGGGAAATAAAGAGAGGTTAAAAAGTAAATAAAATAGCTTTCCTTGTCACTCTCCTATTTTATTTTTATTTATCTCATTTATCACCAGCCAGCATAATATATATTTATTTGATTTCTTCCTTATTGTCTGTCTTCTCCCAATAGAATATAAACTCTCTGAGAGTAAGGACTTTGTCTTATTCATAGTTGGATTCCTAGCCTGGCACAGTGTATTTAGTAAATACTGGCTGAGTGAATGAATGAATGGATCTTCATCCAGTATCCTCTATTTCAACAAGCTGTTACTAAAGACCTACTTTGAGGGTTTCTGTTAATGGCTGGATATGGGATTGAATGAGACATGGCTCCCTGTCTTTGAGGATCTCCCAATCTGGTTGGGGTAGAGGAGAAGGCACAAAGCCACCATAGTGGCTGCACCAGTTTTTGCATTCCCACCAACAGTGCACAAGGTTTCCCTTTTCTCCACATCCTCTCTAACACTTGTTATCTTGTCTTTTTGATAATAGCCATTCTGACAGGTGTGAGGTGATATCTCCTTGTGGTTTTGATTTGCTTTTCCCTGATGATTAGCTTTTCCCTGATGATTAGCGATGTTGAGCATCTTTTCATGTACCTGTTGGCCATCTGTGTGTCTTCAAAGGTAGGTAACCACCTCACAGCAAAAGGAAGTGTTAATGTCTAGGAACCAACTGTGTGGAGGTGGTGGGAGGGGGTGAGGTGACTTACAATGCTTGTTTGCCCCATTAATCAGAGAGGGAGCAGAATATGCAAAGGCTCAGAATCATAGAAAGGGCATGTCAGAATGTGGCTGAGAAACGTGAGGTAGCTGGAACACAGAATCATTGAGTCATGGTTGTGGGGTGGTAAGGATGGTGGGAGATGATACTGAAGAAGGAGATTAGAATTTGGGCCTTCCTCTCAGGATACCCATGGGGAGAATTATCAACTGCTTGGGTGCTTTAGGTGTGGAATCCTAAGCTATGTTGTAGGATGCAAGCTCGTTGCCTTTTTCATCGGAGAATTAAAGGCACAACCTAACTGAATTTTATTTGCTATTGAGATATTCTCTTATATTAACCATATCTTCTACTGCAAGATCTCCAAGCCAGAGAGTGAGGGCAGGGACTTGTAGGTGGGTGGGCAAGACCTGCAGAACCTCCAGATCTCTCATCTCTGACAGAACACTGGGGGACGCTGTGCTGCTCTCATCTGAAAAACACAAGGCCAGTTCTCAGCCACCCGCGCTGCTTTCTCTACTTCTTCCTGTAAAAATGACAGCACTCTGATTGGTGATACGGAGGTTAAAGGCGAGACTGTTTAGTGAGAATGAGGGATAGAGAACGAAAGAAAGAAAAGCCCTGAGACCAGAAACCTTGAAGGCTCATTCTGTTTCCTTTAACTGTGACTTGTTTAAGAAAATGGCTTGTTCTGTTTCTTCAACTCCTTCTCTTCTGGAAAGAGGATGTGGCTGGAAGGCTTCCACGCCAAGGCTCTGGTCCGGGAAACTGCTTTCCTATTGATTTGTGTGTCAGCAATGCAAATGGGGGTATTTATACTGTGGCTGAGCGCCTAATAAAAATTTAAATTATCGTTTAAAAAAAACCGGAAAGGAGGAAGAAAACTCATCAAGGAACAACCTCATAAGAAAAGTAAAAAAAATAGCCACACACACAAACCGAGGTCCTCAGGAAGGGAGCTGGAGACCAGGATTGTGAGGTTTGCCAAGATGTGCCACAGGCTGTTTTATTTTTCCTTTTAAATGCCTGTTCCTCCCATCTGAACACCTTTCCTAGGCTCTGTGGCTCTGACTTCAGACCCTGGCTTCATCACTCACTCGTTGTGGGGCTTGGGCAAAGGACAGATGTTTCTCTCTGAGCCCCCCTGTTGCATATATAGGAAGAAATAATGGTGTCTCAAATGACAACACATACGCGGAGCTCTTGGAGCAGAAACTAGCACATAGTAGGTGCTCAAAAAATGTTTATATCTTAACCCCCTTTCCCCTTTGCAGATCCCCTATTCAGATTCTTCCTTAAAAGCCATGCCCTATAGCCTATTAAAATCTGACTGCAGCCACTGCTGTCTTACTTGAAAGGCTCTGAGCCACTAAATCACACCTGTATATAAATGATTGATAATGAATTAATAGGTTAGGCGGTGGTACTAATGAAAAGCAGAAGGAAAGAAATGAAGGAAGCTTTAATGGCAGAATGTCAGAAAGCGGTTATAAACCTCTGTAGGGATATTTTTGGGGATAGGGTTTCTGCAGCATCCCTTATATCATGCCTATTAGGAAACCACCTCTCTGGTCAACTGTAAGGACAGGTGATACATAGGCCAGGAAAGCAGGGAGTGGGTCTCTCAAACTTTTATGACAGCACCAGAGGGCTCACCTACTCCCAGGACCATATCCTTGCCCTCGACAGTGCCATTAACTGCACCTTCTTCAAAGTCCTGATGTCAAGCTTCCCAAGTCTGGCTGCTCTTCTTTTTCTTCTGCTCTCATGCTTCAACTCCACCAATTACACCACTGCACTGACGTCTCCAAGCCCCTGACTGGGCCTCTTTTTTCACTATCCGTTGTTTGGCTTTACCAGGCTGAGATTCTAGCCTCTATCTTTAGCATTAATCCCTTGCAAAGCCTCTGTGGACTGCTTCTCCTGTACTCACCTGGCAGAACCCTACCTCGTTAAACTCCAGGCCATGCTTACCTCTGAACAAGTACACATTACTAGAGAAAAATAGATAGCTGTGTGGACTGTTGTTGCTTTACAATTATGACCATAAATCCCAAGTGGATACTGGAAACAGTCTGGCAATTCCACGACACTTCTTTAGCACATTTACTTTCCACTCTCCAAAATCTCAATTTACATCTCCTTTCTCCAAAGACTGCCTACCCTCCCTTTTTAATTTCTTCCAGTTGATGACCTTACTTGGTATTTTTACAGACAGGTGCTGCTTCATCTTCCTGCCACTGACACCACACCTCTCGCTGTCAAAGTGTCTGTCCTCTCTGTCTTCCCTCCTTATTCATGGGTGCCGGGCCCGTGCTCCTCGCAAAGGCCAAACCCCCTCTTGTGTTGTGACCTCAGCCCCTCACGCTTCCTAAGGACTTCATTCCAGCAATTATCACCCCTCCTCTCTTGAATCTTCAATTTCTCCCTCACTACTTCATTTTCCTATAAGTATATAAATGTTCTCTGATATTCCCTACCTTAAAATACATGGAAGCCTCTCCTGATTCTACTCTCCTTCCAGTTTCCACGCTGTTTCTCAGCTCTCATCTACAGCAAAACTCACTGAACGTGTCACTGTTATCGATTCTCACTTCCATTCTCTCTTCACCCAATCAGGCTTCTATCCTGACCACTCCACAGAGAACGCTCAAGGACACCAGTGGTCTCATGTTGCCAGATCTCATGGTCATTTCTTCACTGCTTTCATAGTTGACCTCTCAGCATCACTGGACAGTCATCTCTTTCCTTAAACTACTGTCTTCCCTTGGCTTTGTTGACATGCACTTCTTAGGTTTTCCTTCTGTCTCAGGGGCCAGTACTTTGCTGGTTTCTCTTTCTACATTCAACCTTTAAAATTTAGAAGACTCTAGAATTCAGTCATGAGCCTAGAGAAGAGTCTAACTTTCACCTAGGGACCACATACCACTTGTACACCAATGGCTACCAAATCCATGCCTCTAGCTCTAACGTCTTTCTGGAACCCAGCTTAGAGAAACCAACAGTCTACCTGGTATCTCTACTTTCATATTTAATAAAGTCCTCCAACTTAATGTGTCTGAAGAGAATTCTTGATTCATTGATGTCCTAAACTTGTTCCTCTTTTAGTCTTTCGCTTCTTGGTAGAAGGTGCTATATCTACCTAGTTGCTCAAGTAAAAAAGCCTAGAAGTCATCATTAACTTCCTCTTTTTCCTCACACGCCACTCCATATCAATCCATCAGCAAGAGCAGTCAACTCTACCTCTAAGCACTTTTCAAATCCTTCCTCTACTATGAATGCCCACGGCTCTCCCTTGGACCACTGCAAAAGCCCCCAACTATTATTTCTGATTCCACACTTCCCCTGGAGCCAATCTATACCTAACACTAAAGTGATCTATTGGAAATTTAAATAAAATAATATTCCTTCCTTTCTTAAAATCCTCCAATGATTTTCCTTATACTTAAAATAAAACTCAAATGTCTTACATGATCAACAAAATCTTCCGTCTATTTTTGACCTCCATTTCATAGCTCTCTCTACTACTCACTCTGTTACACTCTTATTGGTTTGTCAAAAATGTTGACCTCAACCCCTCAGGACTTTTGCCATACCTGTTCCCTAGAATTTAGAGAAAGCTTAGGAAGCATCTAATTCAACTCTCTTATTTTATAGACAAGGAGACCAAACACAGAGAAAGGAAATCTCATAGAAAATCAGTGGTAAAGCCAGGACCAGTTGTCTTGATAGCCAGTATGATGCTCTTTCCACTAGAGCATGCTAGGTGATCGCTACCCTCTGAATACTTCATCAGTGTCTCATCTTGTGAGTTGCAGAAACCTTCACCTTGGTAGAAACATGGATCTTGGATTTGGTTCAGTCTTGGTTGTGATTTTAAGCAGGTTGACCCTAAGCACTATTGTGGGAATTATAGTCCTTGAAAGTTACTATGGAGAGATTTGGGATTTTTAACAAATGTCTCATAAATCCAAAATTCCTGGGCAATATATGACTCCTTGGGAAAAGAGTCACCATTTTTTGACCCCACATGGACTGTTTAATAGACAACAAGGTCAAGCTATCATTAGAATTCCCTTGTCATTCCTTAAGAAGGTCCCTTATTACAGCCTGATTCCTTTCTCTGCAGTCATCCACAAGTATTTTGGTAGAGAGGATCTTCTTTTCAGTCTAGCATAGATCTGTGGCCTCTTCATGCCCTTATTTTCACTTGGCTGTCACTCCTTACATGCCACATTGGGGCTCATTCAAGCTGATTTCCCCAGTCCCGCCCTCTTCCACCTCTCTGTTGATTTGCCTATAATCAAAGGCTATTTGTATATCAGATTTCCTTCACTGAAAAACAACCATTGCTTTGAAGAATTTCATATCATGTAATCATATAAATTATTTTGAAAAAAAAAAGAATGTTTTTAAAATACCCAGGCTTGTGAGAGAGTGGCATGGACTTATATACACTACCAAATGTAAAATAGATAGCTAGTGGGAAGCAGCCGCATAGCACAGGGAGATCAGCTCAGTGCTTTGTGGCCACCTAGAGGGGTGGGATAGGGAAGGTGGGAGGGAGACGAAAGAGGGAGGAGATATGGGGATATATGTATATATGTATATGTATGTATACATATGTATATGTATAGCTGATTCACTTTGTTATAAAGCAGAAATTAACACACCATTGTAAAGCAATTATACTCCAATAAAGATGTTTAAAAAAAAAAACTCACACACACAAAAAATGGGCAGAAGACCTAAATAGACCTTTCTCCAAAGAAGACATACAGATGGCCAACAAACACATGAATAGATTAAACAACACCACTAATTGTTAGAGAAATGCAAATCACTATTATTGTCTCCTTTAATAGGGAGAATAGTGAATAGAAATACAACATCACTAATTATTAGAGAAATGCAAATCAAAATTACAATGAGGTATCACCTCACACCAGTCAGAATGGCCATCATTAAAAAATCTACAAACAGTAAATGTTGGAGAGGGTGTAGGGAAAAGGGTACCCTCTTGCACTGTTGGTGGGAATGTAAATTGATACAGCCACTATGGAGAAAATTATGGAGGTTCCTTAAAAACCTAAAAATACAACTACCATATGACCCAGCAATTGCACTACTGGGCATATACCCAGAGAAAACCATAATTCAAAAAGACACATGCACCCCAATGTTCTTTGCAGCACTATTTACAATAGCCAGGACATGGAAGCAACCTAAATGTCCATCAACAGAGGAATGGATAAAGAAGATGTGGTACATATATACAATGGAATATTACTCAGCCATAAAAAGGAATGAAACTGATACATGGATGGACCTAGAGACTGTCATACAGAGTGAAGTAAGTCAGAAAGAGAAAAACAAATATCGTATATTAACGCATATATGTGGAATCTAGGAAAATGGTATAGATGATCTTATTTGAAAAGCAGAAATAGAGACACAGACGTAGAGAACAAATGTATGGACACCAAGGAGGGAAGGGGTGGGATGAATTGGGATATTGGGATTGACATATATACATTATTGATACTATGTATAAAATAGATAACTAATGAGAACCTACTGTATAGCTCAGGGAACTCTACTCAGTGCTCTGCGGTGACCTAAATGGGAAGGAAATCCAAAAAAAGAGGGGATATATGTATACGTATAGCTGATTCACTTTGCTGTACAGTAGAAACTAACACAACATTGTAAAGCAACTATACTCCAATAAAAATTAATTTAAAAAAATACCCAGGCTTTGTTATAATTTGTGATCACATTTTTCTTCTTTTTCTTTTATATTCTGTGTCATTGGCCTTACTTTGGGCTTTTAAAGTCTACACCTCAAATGCAGATCTTGCTTAAGTGTTTGCTGACCTACTATCAACAGAAAGGGTGTTTGCTTAGTCCCAGAACATAAACAGTGTTGTATATGTACTTTCTCTGACCACAGACAGCAAGGAGAAATGTCCTTCCTTGTGCAAACTGTCTGGACAACACCCTCTAACTCGTTGTTGACTATATGTACTTTAGGAGATGGGCGGAGGTGGGGGTATCTTGGGTGTCATTTTACTTTCACATTGAGGTTCAGGCCCAAACTGCAGAGAACCTCTCCACTAAAATTTTTAAATTTAAAAAATATTAAATAGCAACAACCTGAACTTCATTCTACAGCTCTAAAGATGCCACCAGTTATATTACTACTCTCTATTTCTTGGCCTTCTACAGTCCTGCAGGATATAACATGGAGTGGACGACCACGTCATCTGCTTGAGTGAAGATTACTTGGCTGGCATTGGTTTGGCCATTTATTCCTTATCTGGGTATTCTTTGAGATGTTTGTGAAGATTGGTGTTTTAGCATACCCAATAGCACTGGTAACTTTATATGTTCTTCTTTCGTCATATTTACTATCATTGAAATAATGCATTTTCTGCTTCATTTACTTGCCCATTCTGAGAAAGAAGTGCTGGAATCCCCAGGGTGGCTCCTAAATGCTCTAAGCTGTTGGTCCTCATTGCATTTTTTATGTACTTGGCACCTCAGAAGCTTTCTCCCATCACTCCAGTTCCATTTCTATGACATATTCTGGACACAGAAACAGACACAGTGAAGAGTCCTGAGGTAGGAGACCCCCAACAGTTCCAGGAACTATCCTAGGTTCTGAACATCCACCAGTGATGGCGACCTCTGAGCTCATGAAGCATGCATTCTAGGGGAGACATGCAACAAATCCATTGTCAAGTTCTGTTGACTTTACTTCCTCAATCTCTCTTACATCTGTCCATTTCTCTCCATCTCTAACCTGTTAATACTTTATTCAAACTAACATCATCTTTCTCTTCTATGGTTAAAATAAGCCCCTCACTATCCTTCCCTCCTCCTCTCTGGCCTTCTTCTAATCTAATCTCTACACTTTAGACATCTCATCAATATGTATATCTGATCATGTCACTCCCCCACTTAACACCTTCAAGCACTTTCCAGTGATCTTAGGACATAAACAAAACCCCTTAGCAAGGTTCTGCATGGTCCCCCTTCATGCCTCTCTCTCTAGCTTTGCTCCTCCTTCCTCTCTGGGCTCCAGCCACACTAGATTGCTTTCAGAGTCCCCCAGGCTCCCTAGGCTTTGTTCTGTGCTATGCTCTTCCCTCTTTGCCTCCCTCCCTTTCCCTCCATCCTATCTCTCCACACTTTCCTTCCTCTGCCTAATTCATCTTCATCTGCAAGTCTCACCTCAGATGCCCCTTCCTTCAGGGAGCCATCCCTGGATCCCCAGACCAGGCCAGATGCCCTTGTTACATGCTGTAGTGGAAAACTGTACATTTCTCTTTATCATTTAAAATTGTTAAGTTGTAAAATGTAACATATACACAGAGGTGTACATAAAACCCAAACATAACATTTAATCAATAATAATTATTCAATTTTCCTGTAATCACCTTCCAGGTCAAGTAATAGAATATCACTATCTTAGAACTTCAAGGACACCCCTATATGTCTCTTCCTGATCACAAACTCTTCCCTCCTCCAGAGATAACTGCTTTCACTGTTTTCCTGACTTCATGGTCATAATTTACTTACTTTTAGCAGGTTTAAAATTTATCAGCTTAGTACACCTGAAACTAACACAACATTGTAAATCAACTATACTCAAATAAAATTTTTTAAAAATTAAAAGGAAGAATTTATCAGCTTAGAAATCTATCTTTTTATAGTTTATATATATATCAATTTTATCAAATTTGATCAAAATATTAAAAATAAAAATATCAAGTTTCATATGAACACATCAAATCTATCAGTTTAGAAATATATACATGTGTACATACTGATAACATATACATAGGATTATTTAATTAATATCCAGTTTCCCAGTAGTTGGTAGGCTCCAAAAGATCAGGGATAGTGTCTATTTTGTTCACTTTGTATTCCCAGAGTCTTGCCCAGTTCCAGGAAGTCCTCAATAGATATTTGGAGACTGAGTGAATGGAGCTGACCCCCAGGTGAACTCTGGATAAGGGCTGAGCTATTAGGAGGGTCCTGATGAGGACTGCTTTTCAGAAGGGGGCTACAAACTAGGGGTTAGGGTATCCACTGCATATGAGGGTCATGTGCAAGAGCAACTGCCACTCTCCTACCAGAAGCTTTAAATAAATAAGAAAGGTGACTGACTAAGCTATCTGGGGAAGGAATTATATCAGTTTGTCTATTTGTGCATCTGTTTATTTATCTAACTATCTATTTATTAATCTATCTATCCCAGCATGTAATATTACACAAATACACACCCATTAAAACATACTAGAAATATAGGACATCGTAGAAGAGCAGGGTGGGAAAAAATGATAACTGTCTCATAAGCAGGCATAAATATTAGCCTCCATTCATGACCTACAGGAATAAACCTGTCCCTGTCAGCAACTTAGACCAGAAGATGGTGAGAAAATAAACTGTGTCTCAGGGATTTGATTCATGAGGGAGAAAAACCGTGGCAGGATCATGGAAACACATGAATTATTCACAATTTAAACCAGGTAAGGGAAAAGAGGAGGAGGGAACGACCAGGAAACACACATCAAGAAAATGAAGCTCTCCATGGCCGGGGAGAGGCCAGGAGGGCGGCAGTGAGAGCAGCCTAACACGAGGGCTGAACCAGGAGTGACAGAAGGAGGAAAATAAACTTGTCCCTCAGACAGGTGAGCTGAGAACACCGAGCGGGAGTGAAGGTGGCTTTACAGTCCTGGGGTGGATAAACTGAAGCGGTGTCCCCTATCTACGAAAGCCAGGGAGCCGCAGCCTGGCACTCATGACTGAGTTGAAAAATAAATCCTGGTGCCAGGTCCACTGCTGTCCTGTGATTACAAAGGAAGGGAAAACCTGGTAGGCAGAGTGGGGGAGTTGGGGGGTAGGGGAGTGAGAGTGGGGGTCGAGAGGGGTAAGGGGGGAGAGGGGGGCATCACCTCAGGGAAGCACTGCTTTTCCCTTCAGTTGTGTGTGAAGAGGGTGGAGAGCTGGGGAGAAAAGATGAGGCTTGTTCCTCAACATAAAGGTAGATTTAGGGCTGTGCTGAATTGGGACAGAGTCCACCGTGAGTAAGAGACCTGGAGGGGAAGGTAAAGCTGAGCGTCTGGAGCCCAGTAAATGCAGGAGTGGAATGAACAAGTAGCCAAGTGATCTTCATTCAGGAATAAGGACTACGGCTAAGTTGCTTCAAGGGAGAGTCAACCGAGAGGCAGCCAGGTGGCGTGTGGGCAGACCCATCTGGTTTAAAGACCTGGGTGGGGCGAACACAGCCAGTGCACGCTTGGTTGTCCACTAAGCACAACTCAGTGTGTCTCAAGTATTTGTTGAGCGCTTACTATTTGTCAGGCTGAGTGCACGGAAATAGGTCTGCTCTCAAGGAGCTTACATTCTCACTCAAGGAGACAGATAATAAACATGTAAACAAATAGTCAAATAAGATTATTCTAGATACTGAAAAGTGCTATCTCTGAAAACAATGAAATAAGGTAGTGTGTTAGAGACAGCTGGGCATGTGGGGAGGCAGAGGGGGGCGACTGCCCCCACAAGGTGACATTTGAGATGAGCCATGAAGGATGAGCAGGAGTCAGGCGTGTGCATGTCCGTGAGGAGCATAAAGCAAGGAGTTCAGAAGGTAGTCAAGCAAGGAAGACGCATGCAACCAAGAAGACAACTCAAAATCCAGCTCACGTGCCTCCCCGAGCCTCAGTTTCCTCAATCTGTAAAATGAGAGGGCTGGACTGGCTGACTGCTAGTGTGGCACAGGGTCTCAGGAAGTCTTTATGGAAAGGTGGAACTTGACCTGGATCTTGAAGAAAGAGTCTCAAAGCGCTAGTGAGGTCATTTAAACCAGTCCCAAAGGTTTATAGCTTTCTAAAACCTCTAATGAGAGCAGACAGGAATATCTGCTTTCCCTCTGATTGACATATGGTCCTCCCTCCTCCAGGCCAAGCTCAAAGTCCACTGCCTCTGGAAGCTTTATTGAAACTAAAATCGACCACTTCTTGCTTCCATTGCAAAATACCTCTGTTTGGCCATTTATCTCATTATGCCTTCTGAAATAATTAATAGAGCTACCAGTCTATTTATACATCTACTTCCTCTATTTGTTTGTAAATGCCTTGTTAACGTCTGAGCCCGAGCACAGTGTCTGGCTTGGGCAGGTATCCCGTGGAGGCTGAAAGACAATGACCTGTGGATGGGAGGTGGATTAGTCTGCCCAGGCTGCAGTAACAAAATGCCACAGACTGGATGGCCTAACCAACAGGAATTTACATCACAGTTTTGGAGGCTGGATGTTCAAGATCAAGGTGCTCGCTGATTCAATTCTTGGCAAAGACTCTTCCTGGTTTATTGATGGCTGTCTTCTTGCTGTGTCCTCATGTGGTGAGGAGAGAGAGACAGCTCTGGTCTCTCTTCCTCTTATAAGGACACTAATCTTGTGGATCAGGCCCCACCCTTATAACTTCATTTAACCCTAATTAATTCCATAAAGGTCCAGTCTCCAAATACAGTCACATTGGGGGCTGGGGTTTCAACCTATGAATTTGGAGGTGACACAATTTAGTCCAAAATTGTAGGTGAAGATGTGAGTGATAAAGCTCTAGAAAAAGCCCAAATCTCCCTTTTTGGGCAGAAATGTGTTACTCGGCATTGTAGTCCTGGAAAGGACCTCATCCACCGTGCAGGCCCTGCCTCTCCATGAACTATTCCCCTTTGTTAAGGCTGGGGCATCTTCAGCAGTGTTTTTTTTTTTTTCCCCTATGACCTTGTAGAAATGAAAAGATTTAGGAGAAAAACACATTTGACTGCACTGGGGTCCACCATGGGGCAAATAAGGAGAATCAGATCCTTGTCTGAGCACTACTTTTAATAATGGAGAGGGTGTTGGGAGAGTGGAGTAGGAAGGAAAAGTTGGTCTATATCCTACAACCCATGTAACCTTGAAAAACTGCCCCCAGTGACCAGCTCTGTGGGTTCTGTCTGCTCTGCCCCTTGCTTTTGCCTGTGACATTGGCTGCTTCATTCCCCACCCAGGCCTTTAGTTCCTCCACTTCAAAGGGGCAGGGGTGGTCCTTGCCACCTGCCTTCCTCTCCTGGTTTTATAGGATGAACAAGATAATGTTTTTTAATTACTAGTGCTCCTTGGAGCGCAAGTGCTGTGAGTCAGGATAAAGGACTTGTCTAATCTAGTTGCTTTCAGAGATTATTCATCCAGAAACATAAATGAGCATTTAGATGAGCATGGAAGCTGGGGAATGCAGGCCACTGAAGACTGTGGCAGAGGGGTGACTGGGGAGGGGCTGGGGCAGGGGGGATTGTTAAAGGCCAAGGTGGGTCTAGAATCAGGTCCCCTGAGTCTGTCCAGTGCATCTTCAGGATGCAAACATCACCCCTATAACAGAGTTCATGTCTCCATTTCCATCACCATCTCAGGACACTGGGCAAGAGGAATATTCCTGACCAAGGGCTTCCCTGAATTTTACTATCAGGGACATGTATTTGCCCCCTTCTCTCAAGGCCTGCAGCCTGCGCAGTTGCAGATAAGGAGGTCACGGGAGTCTGTAGTTGTTTGTTGCTGTGGCCACCCAGGCCTTTCTGTGGTCTCATTTCCCTGTTCTCTCTCTTCCTTGTGTCTCTCTCTCCATTCTCCTCTGGTCCCACAGCCCTCCTTGTCTCTGGCCCTCACCCTACAAAAGCTTGGGTGAGGAAAAGCCCAAAAGGGGAGGATGTGGGGCAGAGACCAGCCCACATGCCTAGAACCCCAAGCATCAGAAGAGGTGGCAGCTCCGTCCAGGCTGCAACCCACCTTTTGGGCTTCAGACAGGGGTATATCAGGGGAGCCAGGGCATGATCTAAGAAGAGCAGGCTACTATTGCTTAGCAGATGTCCTCAAACCGTCCTTCGCAACACTCCCATTGGAAGATGCGCTCAACAGCTGATGCCATGAAGCTGAGGCAGCGTGGCGCAGTGGTTAAGGTCTTGTCTGCAAAATTCAAATCTGAGGTTCACATCTGTCATTACCAGCTGCGAGAATGTAGGTAGGTTACTTCACCTCCCTTAGTGTTCCCATCAACATGAGGCAACCGATATGAGGATGCAAGAAGTTAATACACGGAAAGCACTTAGAATAGTCCTGCAACAAAGTAAGTATTCGAAAAACTGTTCGTTAATTTTGCTGTTTTTCTTGCCTGGCCCCTGGCTGCTCTGGAAATGACTACAGTCTTGCAGCAAAGATGTCCAAACCCCAGCATCCCTCATTAGAAAAACTGTGTTGGGGATGAATGGCTCCTTGAAGTTCCAAATTTTGTGCTCCAGAATTCCCCAGGCTCATGCTCCTCTCTTGCAAAATATATTTTGTTAATTCATTAGGTGGCTGTCCTAGAAGGGACCAGCTGCTACACACAGACAATAGGCACTTTTGGTACTTACCATACAGAACCCTCTGCCATGCATTATAGAGGGGTGTAGACAGGATCTCGAGGCCCAGGCCTTGTTCCTGGAGTGCTGGCTCTGAGAATGTCTGCTGGGGAAGCTGGCTTTCTTGATTATGCAGGTAACCATGAGAGGGCAGCACACTTCATTAGCTCTGTGTGTGTAGGTGTGTGTGTGTGTATGTGTGGTGTGCACTCACTCGCATTCACCCATAAGGCCAGTCGCATGAAGACAGTGAAACTGTGACATCCATGCTCTTGGCTTTGACACCTGACAAAAGGACATGGTTTAAATGTCACAGCAAGGGCCTGTGACAAGGGTAGTTAGGAAAGCAGATGTCTCTGTGTTTGACTACACTGTAGGTGGGGCTGGGCCCATTACCCTAAGTGCCACACTTCTTAGCGAATTGATTTTCTAATTTGGAATTATTTTTAGGAGGAGTGAAAAAAGTCTATGATAAAAATCCAAATATATTCATTCCTTTATTCAACACTCACTTACTAAGCAGTTAATTTTTCCAAGCCACATGAGTAACATAAAAGGCAAAAATTGTTATTTTAAATTAACAATAATAATTATTAGCACTTCCATGAAATGGATAGGAACCATGATTGCCATTCTGCAGAATAGGAAACTGAGATTTTAAATAATCTATCCAGACTTTCATAACCAAAGTTTTCTTCCTGAGGTGTCAGAATGCAAACTTAGCTCTTCTGGCTCCAAGTCAGATGCTCCAAGGAATGGTTTTGGTCTTTCTAGGAGATGACAAGTAGATAAAGGGGATATAATAAGACTGTAGACCACAGCACAAGGAAGACCAGGGCATATGTCATGAGTAGTATGTGAATAAATACTGTAGGAGTTCTGGGGAGGGATCCGGAAAGGTTCCATGAAGTGATATTTGGACTGAGCCTGGAAGGATCGGGAGCGTTTCCACCCTCGGAGGGAAAAGTTGAGGTCACCTTAGGTAGAAGGAAGGGTGGGGTTTAATTACAGAGGAAAGAATGGACAGAGGGTGGTTGCACATAGCAAGTAGTCCAGGTTGGCTGGAGTAGCGTTCTGTATTAGAGTCACCATGGTAGCCTCTCAAATGGCGAGCTCCTGGGGCCCACATCCAGCTATTCTGGTTTAATTGGTCTTAGTCTTTGGTCTCATCAGTGTTGTTTTCTAAAAGCTCCCTGGGTGATTCTATTGTGCAGTTTGGATTGAGAGCCAGGAGCACTGAGGAAGGACTGGGGTGTTCCAAATAGAGGCCATCACAAGCACCCAGGTTCGATATAAACAGGCTCTGAATAAAGGTGGTAACAGTGGGAAAAGAATGGGAGAGATGGGAGAGAGTTCCTTGAAAGGCAGTGCCTCTAGGCTTGATTGCCCGAGGGATTGTATAAGTCAGAATGACTGAGGTTGGAGCCTGGGTGCCATTCACAAGAATGAGAGTTATAGGATGGAAAACAATGAGGTTGCAGTGGGCAGAACGTGCGAGGAGGATGGTTTTACTTTTAGATATCTCAAGTTTAAGGGTAATAATTCTGGGCTATCAGACAGGAATGCCCAGCTAGAGCCATGTGAGTGTAAAGCTTGGGCCCAGACCTGGAAACGGGGAATCTTGAGAATTCCCCTCGGTAGAAGTGGTGGTTGAGATGGAAAGAGTGAGCGAACTTGGAGAGAAAACAGAGAGAGAGAAGAGCAGAGAGCTCATCTGGGAATGCCTATGTGTGGGAGGCAGAAGGACAGAGAGAAGCTTAGAAGCCATTCCTAAATAGAGAACTGTTCCATTTGCATTAGCCAATGTCTGCGTGGGGTGGGGTGATGGGCAACAGAGTCATTTTTCATGGGCCTGGCTGCCTGCGACTCGAAAATTGATCAGCTGAGTCAATAGCTCTGTGCTCAGCAGCTGAGCTCACTTTGCCATCATCCTTGGCCTCTAAACCCCAGTAGCCTGAAGGAGGAATCAACTCCAGACCCACACAGGTTATGAATTCACCCATCACAAAGAAGTCCTTTATTCTGAGCCATCCCAAGGATGAATTCCTGTTTTCCTGAGGGAGAAAATTCCATCAGCCCTGGCTGTTGGAAGGGGATCCCGTGAGAGCATTTCTTATCCCAGCATCATCCTACATAGTCCCTGGAAGGAACCCTGAGGATTTCCCTGAGATCCATCCTTTGAAGATGAATGAACTCTGGCAGCAGAGAAGAGAAGGGCAATAATCAGGAGCTTGTCAGCCTTAAGGGGCTTGGGGCCAGGGAACAGGACCCCAAGTCTAGGCAGATGGCCTATCAGGCTTCATCTGGAGGTCAACAGAGGGACCATCAACTCTCAGACCCTCAGATTACCTGACTTTGGAAAGAGCTGAGGAGGTGGAAGGAAAAGAATGAATATGCCATGGAGGGAGAAAGAACATTATAGCATCTATGGGCCCCTCATAACCTAAAAAGAGTTTGGGGAAGCCTTTGGGGGCAGCATGAAGCCTGAGGGGCCATGGAATGGGTACCAAGAACACTGTCCCACCTCTCCATCAGCCTAGCCAAGCAAACACACACCAGTGTGATTTTAAAGCAATACTTCCCATCTTTTAATGTGGGCATCGTGCTAAGCACAGCATCCGATTCAGTACCTCTGGGTTGGGGCTTGAGCATCTACACCACTAACATTTTCTCAGAGGATGCTGACGACACTGGTCCACAGACTACACTTTGAGTAGCAAGGTCTTAGAGACAGTTGACTGAATAAAAGTCAGGGAGAGAGAAAAAGGGCTGGCTTTGTGTCCAACCATGCCCCCCACTGGCTCTGCCCCCCACCTGCCCTTTTGGGACTGCCTCCCCCCATTGCCGACCAAGGAAAGGGACCTGGGAAGGAGGTGGCAGGAACGTGGGCAGGTGATTTCAGAAGGCTCCACCCAGGCTGAGTCACAGACTCCAGCCTCTCATCATTGTGCGCATTACCCAGCGCCTGGCTGTCTCAGTTTATTGGCTGTTGAGGCTTCTGGCTCAGGCCGAGTAATTACAGTTGAGGCCCTGATGAATTGGGGGCCAGTAATTAAAGTGCCTATTGATTTTCTACTTAGGAGCTCCCTGTAGCTGGAAACAAAAGTCAGGAGGGGAGTGAGATAAACAATCCAGGCAAGATATTTCAAAACAGGGGATTGTTCAGGGTGCATTAGCTGGGCCTGCAGTCGCTGAGGAGGGGCTGTGAGGTAATCATTTATCACTGGCCCATCTACCTAGAATTTGAGAATTGATCAGCCAGTCAATATGCTTCTGGGGCGTAGTGCCAGCAGAATAGGGGAAGAAGGGCTGTCTTCTGCAAAGAGTTCATCTTTAGCTCTCCAAACCATGAATCTGTCTTGTTTTGCTGCTTCATTTGGCTTATTTTAATTATGAATTGAAGCAATTGCCTCATTTATATCATTTACCTCCATGGGGCAACCATGGGCTTTCTATCACTAGAAATATGGCTTCTGGTGGCACCTGAGGCCAGACACTGGTGAGCATGGGCTGGGGAGAGGGGGACTGGGGGGGGAAAGGAAGGTCACAGACGAAGGGCTGAGGGCAAGTCCTGGGGGCTGGAAAGGGACTGGATACAAAGAGGGTCCTGGAGGCTGACCGGGGCCAGAGGGTGGGAGGAGTCTCAAGGAGAGGACCAAGCCAGCCATTGGAGAAAAGAAACTATACAAGCAGAGGACACAGCAGAACCTGGAGAGAAGATGGGAGAAAAGGGCCATGAGAGAGGGAGAAAGAGAGGCCCACTCTGTGTGACAGTCTCTAGGTCCATCCACATCTCTGCAAATGGCACGCTTTCATTCCGTTTTATGGATGAGTAATATTCCACTGTATATATGTTCCACATCTTCTTTATCCATTCCTCTGTTGATGGACATTTAGATTGCTTCCATGTCCTGGCTATTGTAAATAGTGCTGTGGTAAGATGAACCTATTTGCAAAGCAGAAATAGAGACACAGACATAGAGAGCAAACACCAAGTTATGGGGGAAAGGGGGGTGGCATGAATTGGGAAATTGGAATTGATATATATGTATATACACTACTATGTATAAAATAGGTACCTAATGAGAACCTACTGTATAGCACAGGGAATTCTACTCAGTGCTCCATGGTGACCTAAATGGGAAGGAAATCCAAAAAGAGGGGATATATGTATACATATAGCTGACTCACTTCGCTGTACAGCAGAAACTAACACAACACTGTAAAACATATACCCTAATAAAAATTAAAAAAAAAAAGAGAGAGGCACATGAAACAGGAAGAGGGTTTTTGGTGGAAACGTAAAGCACATTTAAGTCTTATTTAAAGATTGCTTAAGTTATTTTGGGGCATTTAACTCTTAATTCGTCTTCCTTTCACTGAGGTAATGTGAAGTATGAAAGAGAAACTAATGAGAAGAAAGCCTAACTGGCAATTTTATTTTAGTCAGCTCCGGCAGCTCTCTCTTCCTCCTGTCATGCTGGGTCACTTGATCAGGGATGAGATTCTTTTGTTTCTTGGAGAAATGTTGCTCTTCTCCCCAGCCTGTTCCTTTCTCCCCTCTTCACTGCTGTAGCTGCTTTGGCTGCTCAATGATAATGAAGTGAGATTAGGATCTGGGTTTTGAGAATGATTGAAGCTGGGCAAAGAGAAGCATTTTAGCCTCATGCGTGTTGGAACACAGTTACCCGTTATCCCAGTCAGGGCAGACAATGGGGTGGTGGGGAGTCATGAGTTGTGGAGAAGTAAGTGGGCTGTTACTTGTTATAAGTTGGATTTTTTAAAAAATCCTATAGAAATGCTGACTGGATTTATTCGACGTATTCAACCTCATTGCACAATGTGCTTGCATTGGAAAAAAGTCTTCTGCGAGTATGCCCGATAAATGGCCAACAGGGGTGGGAGTGGAGCTGAGAGGGTGGTGTCTTGTGTTAAGTAGCCGCTGTGTACAGATGGTTGTACAGTGGGCTACACACAGGGGCCCTGGTCCTGCCCTCACAAAGCACAGAGGACTATAGGGCTTCCGTCTTATGTGTGACCATATTTATCTGACTCAAATCTCAGTGGCTCTCTAGTCTGCAAAGTTAAGTTCCAAAGCCTCACAAGAAAGACCTTCCTTGGTTGATCCCAGCCTGTCCCAGCATCATCCACTTGCTTCCTGATATGCTCCTTTTGCATCAGCCTGCCAGGTCCCAACCATCCCACTGTGTTCTCCACCTAAGCAAGTGGCACCACCCTTCCCCCAGTCCCCCTGCCATCGTGGATTTTTCCCTGATGACCCCAATTCAATGGGTTGCCCAGCCTTGTCATGCTACCTGGTCACTCTTAGACCCTCACTCCCTCATCACCTCTTTTTTGGACTCCTGGGGTATTGTAATGGCCCCCTCACTTGTCTCATTTCACCCCTTTTTGACTTCTGTGCTATCCTCTGAACAATGTATTCAAAATAAATACCTAACAATGTCATTCTCAATTTTTATTGGCTCCTCACTGCCTGCAGAATAAAATTCTTTCCAGTTGTGTGAGCTTGGGCAAGATATGCAAGTTTGCTAAGCCTAAGATTCCACATCTGCAAAATGGGGATTGTCATGGTTGCCTCCTGGGGCCATTGTGAGAAGTAAATGAGATGATGTGAGTGATGTGAGCACATGGCTGGGCACGTGGAAATTACCAGTAGAGGGAGAAGTAGATGGTGGTGATGGAGAGAGGAGGAGGAGCTGTATTTCATTGTTATTATTGTGGAGGAAAGTCTTTACGATCTGGAGCTAAATATATATTTCCAGCTTTGAATTTTCCCCCGAACTCCAGATTTAGACGTGTGTGTGCATGTGTCTAATGGACATCACAAATTTAAGTTCACAGTTGAACTCCTCATACTCTACCTCCCCATACATGCTCTATCCTCAGTTTTTCCCAACTCAGAAAATGACAATTCTTTCCCGCCAGTAGCTCAGAGCAAAAGCCTTGATGGCTCTCTTTCTTTCATCCTCCATATCCAACCCATCTGTAAATCCTCTTGTCTGTACATTCAGAATCTATCTAGAATCCATCCCCTCTCACCACTTTTACTGCTCAGACTCTGGTCTCAGCCACCATCTTCCTGCCTGGATTGTGACAATGGCCTCCGCCCCAGCCCTCCCGCTCCAGTCCTGACCCCTTCATACTTTACTCTCTTCACAGCAGCCAGAGGGCTGTTTTCACAGCAGAATTGGAATCACTCCTCTGCCCCCAAACCTTCCAGTGGGGCCATTCCAAGACACTTCTCAATCTGACCCTTCACCTGTAACTTCATCTCTTACTGCCTGGCCCCTGGTCACTCTGTTCTAGCCAAACTGGCCTCCTTCCTGTTTCTCCAATGTGTTAGGCAAGCTCCTGTCTAGGGCTTTTCACTGGTCATTCCTCCCTCTGCATGAAACACTCTTTCCCCAGATGTCCACATGCCTCACTGTCATCTCCTTCAAAACCTTGGCTCAAATGACACGTTCTCTATGACACCTGTTCTGGTGGGCTTATATAAAATAGCAACCCCTACTCCATCACTCTCAATCTGCCTTACTTGGTTCTCTTTCCTACACAGCACTTAACACCTTCTAACATAGTATACAACCTACTTATTTATTATTTTAAAAAACATATCTCCTTCCTGTAGACTGTAAGTTCCACGAGAGCACTGCTTTTGTCTAATTTGTTCACTGTTTTATTCAGTGTATAGAATAGTGTCTAGCACATAGTAGATGCTCAACAAATCTAGTTTAATGAGTCTTTTACCATTCAGACTGCCCTCCAGCACCAGTATTCTATTCCAAGGAGCTCTCTTTCGTGCACATTGGGACCTCTGTTTACATCTATTTCTCTAAGACTGCAAGTTCCATTTCTCCTCCAGGGCTGGCTCACAGTACTATAGATAAATATATTGATACACTGTTTGTAAGTAACTTGTACAATTAAAGATGCAAATAGAATTTTCTTTCCTAAAGTTCCTTCCAAATGGACTAAGGCTCCATTTGTCTGAAATGGTTGGCTGGCCACCGAAACACTTCCCCCTCAAGGGCCAAAGCATGCCCCCATTACCTCCCCACCAAGTCCACAGTTCATTTGTCTGTTGATGTCACAGCCACAGATCTTGAAGCATGGGGGAAACCAATGTCGGAGGTGGACATCTGTCTCTGAGCCCTGAGGCATGTCCTTTTATTTAGGGCAGTGAATCCCTTTGACATTCCCCATAGGAAGTAAGAGATGGAAAAGTGGAGAAGAAGAAGTTTAAATGACTTATGCAAGGTCACATGCTGTGTATCACCTTTGATGGAGAGCAGAAGAAATAAAGGACAGCTGTGAAGCTATGTCTGTGTTGTCTGAGGCCATCTTACAGAAGGTCTGGGCCCCAGGAGGAAGTGATTATACCTTATTTGGTAGGGAATGGGGAAGCATTGAAGTTTTTGAGGAGAAAAGTAACATGACAGAAGTCAAAGCTTTAAGAAAACTAGTTTGGCAATGATAAGAAAGGTAAACTGGGGACTTCCCTGGCAGTCCAGTGGTTAAGACTCTGTGCTTCCACTGCAGGGGGCACAGGTTCGATCCCTGGTTGGAAAATCAAGATCCCGCATGCCTCGTGGCATGGCCAAAAAAAAAAAAAAAAAAGGTAAATAAAAGGGAGAGAGTCTGAGACCAGACTATTGCCTTGGTCTCTAAGAAGTGGTTAGGGCCTGAACTTGGAGTGAGGAATGCAAATAGGGGCAGGGTGAGGGACCTGCTGTAGCTAAATGATCATTTAGAGGGCTGGGTAACTGGTGGGTCTCAGGAGGGCTCTGCACTAAGACCTCTTCGTTTGTCACCCTGTACACTCTCCCAGTAGGATCTCAGCCATTCCCATGACTTCAGCCGTCAGCCATATTGCCACAACTCCCACATAGGTAACTCTAGCTGTGATCTGCCCCTCGCCCATGGACATTTCCTAAGCAGCTCCCTGGGAGACCCCACAGGGACCTCATGCTCAGCAGGTACGGGACTGAACTCACTATCTCCACCCCTTCTACCCCCATGGCTCAAGTAAGTCTGTCCAGCCAGGAACTGTGAAGTCATCCTATGTCCTTCCCTTCCCGTCTCCATTCACTCACCAAGTCCTGCCAATCATGCCTTATACATCTATGAAATCTACCCACTTCTTTGTCTCTCCTGCCACTACTGGAGTCCTGGCAACCACTTTCTCTTCCCTAGACAACTGCAGTAACCTCCTACCTGATCTTTCTTCTCTTGACATTCTCCAGTCCATTCACTCTAGTGACGTGTTATTTATTTATTTTTAGTATAGACGGAGAGATCTCTGAGCCATGCAAACCTAGTCATACCATTTTTTCCTACTAAAACACACCAATAGCTTCCCATTGTCCTTAGAATAATCTGCTAAATCCTTACTATGGCTTCAAAGCATCTCAACCCACCTCTGTCTCTTCCTCACTTTACATTAGAGTGAGTTGCAGAGATGTTGCTGTCACCTGATAACTCTTGAGCTCTCTGAAAGTGGAGGTCACGTCTTTCAGCAGAGGGGAGGGTGTATTAGTCATTGTTCTCCAGAGGAACAGAACCAATAGGAGATAGATTGATAGGTATCGTGTTTACCCAGGGTGAAGCTCCAAGTACATTTATTTTTCAATGCTTACTGGTAAAATTATTTCTTTCTCCAACAAATGTGTTTACTTTCCTGCCTTTAGAAACTGTACTAACTACAGAAATCCAACTAGTTAATAAATGATAGATTTTTCTGGAGTTTTAGGGTCATGTGGACTCTGGTCATTCTCTTTGAAGCAAAGGTGGATTTTTTTTTTTTTTAAAGGGAATAGTTTTAGTTAGTTTGTTTGTTTTTAATTTTTTATTTATTTGTTTATTTATTTTTGGCTGTGTTGGGTCTTCGTTTCTGTGCGAGGGCTTTCTCTAGTTGCGGCAAGCGGGGGCCACTCTTCATCGCGGTGCGCGGGCCTCTCACTATCGCGGCCTCTCTTGTTGTGGAGCACAGGCTCCAGATGCGCAGGCTCAGTAATTGTAGCTCACGGGCCCAGTTGCTCCGCGGCATGTGGGATCTTCCCAAACCAGGACTTGAACCTGTGTCCTCTGCATTGGCAGGCAGATTCTCAACCACTGCGCCACCAGGGAAGCCCAAAAGAAACTCTTGATTTCTCCTTGGAGAGAGTATGTGTGTGGGCGAAGGTGAGGGAGGGGGTCTCATGTTACAAAGAAGGTACATAGTATTGGAAAAGTATTGGTGAGGTGACACTTGCCATACAGACATCATGGAGTGGTCGTGAGGACGGCGTGAGATAACATGCTTGAAAGACCCTGCAGCATGGGGCCTGGCACGTGATGGATGCTCACTTCCTATTCCTATTCTGAGGCTGGGAACACAGAAATGTGGGCAAAAACATAAAGTGATAGCAGCTATCCTTGCAAGGTACTGATGTTTAACGAGGGGAATTCAGTTTTCTTTTTTGCTCCTAAAACCCAATGATATGCATTTTATTCCTAAAAATTAAGGACACAACAAAATAGTTCATTAAATGTGTTAGTTAGCCCAGGTTTTACTCTCGGTTATTTCTCTCCTCATAATTAGAACAGGGAAGTGTGATTTGGAGGGAGGAAGCCCTAGGCGGCAGATCATTACTCTTCTTGCCTAACCCCAGGAGGGCACAGGGAAAGTGCTGCTGTCACAAGACCCTGTCCTTATGGTGGGAGCCGAAAGGATGGAGGTGGACCTGCCTTGAGGTCAAACAAGTTCCCACTGTGAGCCCAGGGCAGGGGCCTGTGGCTACAGCTCTGGTTGAAATGGGTTTTCCATGTTGCTGACTCTTGGTAAATGGAAAATAATCTTATGCTGTGCTAACACTTTCCCAGCATTGCTGCATTCAACAGGATGGAAAATTATACCTAGGTTTAAAAAAAAGCGATTCAGGGCTCTTTGTACCTGTTCTTAGTCATTAAAAATGTGTTTCTGGAGTGCTAAATTTATAGTTAATTGCACAGTTAATTCATTATGTAGCAGTGTTGTTCTCCTCTATAAAACACCAAACTAAAGTGAACCCAACCAATTACTTGAAGTCTTAGAGATATCACAAAAGGAATGACTTAATTTAGTAAATAATTTTAACTAAAGTAATTATTTACTGAAAGAGAGAGTTTGCTGAGTGCCTCAGGAGACTACGTGCTATCGGCTTCCTAAAAAAACCTTCCATGTAGTTCTTGATTAATTACTTACACAAACAACATTTTATTTACTTTGAACAAATTGGGTTTCAAAATGAGCTCATAAAATATCAATGAAGAGACCCCAGCAGGACTTTGTGGTGTGTTTCAGGTCTGTGAACCTGTGGGGAGTGGTTTTAATTCTGACACCCTCTGAAGGCAAGTCACGCAAACTGTCCTGTATCATTGTTTCTTCATAAATGAGGCATTTCGTTCCATACCGTGGTATGGACAAGATGATCCCCTGTTTTTTGGTTTGGTTCTTGTTTGCCACATACTTCGAGGTGTCACATACATAGCAGGCACTCAAGTAAATACCAGATAAAAGAAAATATATAGCAATACCAGCAGCAGCACTTAAAAAATATGCATGTCTGTCAATTACAGAATAGGAATCAATAGCATTCAGAGAACTGTTTTCTAAAGGTAAGAGAACTAAAGTATTTGGGAAGTAGAAGAAAAATGGCTAAATGAGCCAGTGATTTTCAACTTGTCTGGAATCGCAACCTGGAATTATGAGTGTTCCTACAATGCTCTAGGGCATCCGTTTATTTTAAAAATTAATGTGAGCTATAAGAGTGTTCTATGAACTTTGTGTAAATTGGAAATACACTGAAGTATTGAAAAGTCACAATTAGGGATCATTGCTCCAATTCTTGAGCATCTCTAGGTCTTAGATGACAGGCTGGGAGCAATACTAGTGAGGCCAAGCCAACAGGAGCTCCTCACTACATGTGTTTGTTTCTGATCCCTGCAAGGAGGAAAGAATAGCAGTAGAGCCTTCATCTCTGGAAGAGACAGCCATCTAATCCTGAGGCGCAAAGAGCCAAGAAAAGGACCTTGAGGATTAATCTTTAAAAACAGCCCAATTTTACTTGGAAAGGTTTCTTGGAGGTGACCAGCCATCCTCTTGACTCATTTGAAGTGCTGTGTATGTAGAAGAGGGATTAAAATTGACCTGTGTGATCCCAGGGTGTCAGGGAACAATGGGTGGGAGAGTCATAGAAAATGAGATCTCCATTCAGGGTAAGGATGAAATTTCTTAGTACACCAGGAAATGGTGTGTTCTCATGCTAACGTGTTCAAGCAAGGACTGACATCCACAGTGCAGTGATGACTTAAAAGAGCTAAGCCAGGTGAGGTGGGATGATGGCAAGATGGTCGGGGGTGGGGTAGCTAGAGGAGCCCTCTGGTCCTTACCACACCCTTTAACATGTCTGAACATGGTTCTCCAGATCCAGGGCAGAGTATTTAGTAGGCAATGCTTCCTTTTGATTTGGACCCCAAAGTTTAAATACAGTAAATCCCCTACATATGAACCTTCAAGTTGCGAACTTTCAAAGATGCGAACGTGCATTCCATCAACGTCAGGCGTGAGTGAAATTGCAGCTCGCCCTCCATCTCCTATTGTTGACGATCCTTCAGCTCTACCACCCCCCACCTTCTCTCCTTCCTCCAGTCAGTAACTCTTCTTGCCTGTTCACTCGATGCCAGCCCCTGTATGCCAGGTGTTGTACTGTACTACTGTACTTTTCAAGATACTATACTGTAAGATTAAAAATGTTTTCTTTATTTTTTGTTTGTTTATTTTTTAGTATTATTTGTGTGAAAAGTATTATTAACTTATTACAGTACAGTACTATACAGCCAATTGTGTTATTTGGATACCTATGCTAACTTTGTTGGACTTACGAACAAAATTGGACTTACGAATGCAGAACTCATTCATATATAGGGGACTTACTGTATAACTTAGCCCATACCAAGTCCTCCTTTGCACCCAGGCCTGAAATATGCCATTCTGATGTTTGATACTGAATTTAAAGTCAACCAGATCCCTGTGGTTTCCTTATCTGAACTGCTACCAAGATAGATCTCTAATGTGTTGACCTTGTAGAATGGATTTTTAAAAATCAGAACTTTATACGATTATATTTTATCTCATTAGCTTCAAACTATGATGTTATTGGCTTGGGAGAGGGAATGGGTAATTTTAAATGCTGATTCTATCCTCTAAGGCAATAAGTGCTCCTCCCTTTGTGTCTTCTCTGGTTTTGTAGGCATGCGCCTACATTTTCACCCCAAGTTAGGACAGAATTTGGCAAATCTTGAGACCTTCCTCCAGGTAAAACAATCAGAGGTTGAAGAGGTGGAGAAAACCTTAGTGGATGTATAATTCAACTTTTTAATTTTACAGATAAAGAATTTCTATATTTACTAAATGAATAATCTTGGGGCAATGTTGTTTGGCCAGTTACAAACCAACCTATCTATGTTAATATCCTGACCACATTTTTCCACTTTGGCCTTGAAACATTATTAAAAATCTTGCCAATCATTCAAACACATACACATACACACACACACACATTGGTTTGTTATCTATTTTTGTCTTATATTGGCTTCAGTGGATCAACTTTTCATTTCCAAAGGCTCACAAGCCATCTCTTTATTCTTCTAGAATTGAGATCAATCCTCAGTGTAAAGAATTCTAGAAAACAATGTAGCTGCTACAACAAAGTTGTTTAATAATTGCTTTTTAAAAAGATTTTGGCAAATAAACATAAATTCAATTCAGAATATGTTTTAAACTTTGTTCTAGAATTTGGGAATCTACAATAGCTGAGTTCAAGGCTTTACTGTGCTTCCCCAAATTTCCCAAAGCCAATGTGCCTTTCACCAGATAGAATTTCTCTCTCCTAGCGTGTGGTTTTGCTTTAGGTTCGACTGGGGAATGGGTGGCAGAAACCAAGAAACTTGGGAGTTAGTGATGGTGAGAAATTGCTAAATCTGTAGACTAGGGTGGACCTTGTCTGTCTTAAGCACTGGACGAGCTCAGCACTGGATGACCAGCTTCTGAGACCGTCCTGCCCTCTGGACTCTTGCTCCAGCCGCACCCCCATTAAGCTCTTGGTATTTTGTTTTCACCTTGTTGAAGAAATAAAATGCCCTCTGGTTCCTTCACCTTCGTCCTTTGTCCAGACAGACTACATAAGAACCTAAAGGAAATTATCCCAAAACAGAAGGGAGCTGTTGATAAGCCTCCGTGGACATCTGTGAAGGCACACATCATCTGAATGACAGGTTTGCATGTAAACAGCCACAACTCATGAAAATAGTTTTTAATCTACTTGAAAGGCATATTCTCAGAAGGAAATCAAGTTCCCTCCAGGTGTGTGGAAGCTCTTTGAAAGCGGAGCTGTTGCAGCAAAAATACAAGCCATTATGAGATTCTACTTTTCATGACCCTTTTCTTCCTTCTGTATCACTTTCCCCACCCCTCCCCATCTGTGAATTTATCTCTGGAGGGCTTTTGACTGGCGAGAGACAGGGAAACAGGGAGTTAGGGGAATTAGTTCTCTTCTTCCCAGCAGATCAAGGCCAAGTTCCATCAATTGGGCACTGCTTGACTTACCACTGAATGTCTAATTTTGTTTCTCATCTTTTTTCAAGACTTTCCTTCTCTGGGAAGACTGGCCATCCCATTGCTTCTCCTTTCCAAGCCTCTGTGCCACTCTCCAACTCTCCCCCACCCAAATTCCGGGGTTCTTGAAAGGCTCAGCTTCTGTGCACTGTAGCACACACTAATCCTTGACTTGAGTAGTCCCGTTGTGTCATGTTATGGTATAAAGAATTTTTAAATGAAATTAAAATTGTTATTGTGGTACAATAGGCATAACATACAACTTACTATTTTAACAATTTTTAACATACAGCTCTGTGACATTACGTACACTCACATTGTTGTGCAACCATCACGTCTATCCACCTGTAGAACATTTTCATCATCCCAAACTGAAACCCTATACCCATTAAACAATAACTCCCTATTTCCCCTTCCCTAAATTTTAATTATACAAATAATAGAGGAATGCATTGTAAAAATGGATAATGTTTATACTAAATAACGTTTGTATTAAAAATAGTACAAATACGGTAAAGTCCGCTTTTGACTATCACACCCAACACCAATACCTCCCTTAGAGTTAATGACTGCACTTACCTCTATACATAAATATAATATAAGGTTTTGTATGTAGCTTTTACACAAATGATACATACACAAATGTATCATATCAAATATCACATCATCAGTGATATTCACAATGATATCATGTCACTGTTCTGATACTTGCTATTTCCACTCAGCCATATGTCTTGAAGATCATTCCATGTCAGTACCTAGAAATCTACCTCATTATTTTTAACAGCTACCTAGAGATAGACCCAGAGAAGTTAAGAATCTTGTCCTGGGGCATACATTGGCAAGCGGTAGAGTCAGGATGCAAACGCTGATAGCCTGCCTTCTGAGCCCATGCCCTTACCCACAATGTCATTTTATCTGATTGCTGCCCATCTAATGGGTTAAACATGGTGTCTCCTGGGTGCTTGTATTTGCATTTTCCTGATTGCCATTTAGAGGGAGCATCTTTTCATATGTTTATTAGCCATCTGAATTTTCTCTTTTTGTGTATTGCCTGTTCCTATCTGTTGCTCCTTTTCCTATTGGATGGTTTATTGATTTGCAGTTTAAGAAATGGCTCTGTCTGATTTCTTTGGTGAAGGATCATTATTTGTAACTTAATTAAAATGATCAGTAAGCCAAGTGTTAACTGAGCCTAGACTCTACCTGAGTGAAAGGCAGGATAAATGAAATTCAAACATTCTTGCAGATATTCAAGACATTTTCATATAAACATGAACATTCAATCATTCGTTCATTGAATAACTTTTCAAATTGTGCTGTACAAAGGAACAACACATATCACAGAAGGGTTAGTAGAGATCTTATTCAAAACAAAGAGCTATTAACCTTTACTAAATTGATCTATAATGAATGCATTACTAAGTGTTTTCACCTGCTTTTGTCAATGGCCCTCTACTAAAAATATGGAGACTGTCAACTAACATAAGAATCTGTCAATGTAAATATTAAAGCTTATATATTTTTAGCCTTCCAGAGAGGAAATTACTCTCAGAGAATATTTATTTTAATCCTCTCTCCCTTCTTTCCTTCCTTTTTTCTTTTTCTTTTCTTTCCTTCCTTATTTAAAAAAATTTCCTGGAATATCAAACTATGCTTCTCTGTACAGAGCAGATGCTAAGAATTATGGATGTATATTTTGGATGACTATATTTGAGCAGGAAACTGTCTGTGGTAGCAAACTGAAAACTTTAGGAATAACTGTGCTTTTTAAGTGAGAGCAGATCCAAAGGATTCTATGTCTTTCAAGCACGTTTTTATCCCAAGCAGAAAGAAGAAAGCTACATCCTCATTTGGTATGGCTCCAGAACAGCCCTGAAATGCAGAACATTTAATGGCTCCAGATGTTTATCTATGTGTATTGGGCAGGTGCATCCAAAGACACTGCCATTCAGATGGGAATGTCTTTTTTTCCTGGAAGCTCTTTTTCAGTACCCACTCTGCGTGCACACGCACCCGCTGTGCCTAGAGGTAGGGTTATTGGGAGTGTATTTCTGACCCTTTACCTCGTCTCAGCAGGAGATAACCGACACTGCCCCATTCTCCATTTTAGTTGCCCTGCCCCTCATCTTCCAAGAGGCTCAGTCCAGGCTGCCTGGTCTTTTGCCAAGGCTGCCTTTCTCCCGGTCCGTGGATCTGGAGGAAGGACGGTGCTCATGGATCCCCAAAATCAATGTTTCCAGGGACTCTCTTTCTTTAGAGTACAAAGAAAGCTGTCTGGGTGACAACCCAGAGGTGGCACGTCAGTCTAAGAATAGCTTGAGGCACTGTGCGGGCATCTCAGTGGGTGGAGTGGCGCTGAGAACAGGGTCTGTGACGCGCCTGTATTTACTTGCTTCTGCTCACCACATGCATCTCGTGACTTGCGCTGTGGGGTCCCAGTGTGGCGCCATTTAGTGTACATGGAAGATGTAATAGCCACAAAGTGTGCTTTGGAGTCGCCCTTAGAGTGTCTTCCTTTGAAAATATCCCTGGAAAGTGAGTAGCTTGACTTGCCATTTATAGAAGACAAAAATAATTCAGGGATAGGACTGTTTAATCAGTCTGTCAGGAAACAAAATTGACTTAGCATATTTTGTGTTACAGGGAGCTCTCTCTACTGCACTATAGACTGACTGCCAAATACCTGTGTTCTGGGGCCTCTAGTCTGGCAAGTGAAGTCACAGTCTTGGAATTGGGAGGCAGGCCTGAGGGTCTCTGGATCAGTGCTTCTCATATTTTAATATGTATCAGAGTCACCTGGGGAACCTGTGAAAGTGCGGGTGGTGACTCCATGGGTCTGAGTGGAGCCCAGATTCTGCATTTCCAACAAGCTCCCTGCTGAGCTCCACGAGGCTGCTCCCCTACCAGCGCACTAGGGCTGTTCAGAGCCCAGGCTCTCGCCCAATGTTGGAATTTCTTCTTAATTGGAAGCACCGTTAGTAAAAAGTTGAAAGAATATTGGATTGAGTGTCACTATACCTGGGTTCTAGCTTTGCCACTCACTAGTGGGTAACCTTGAGGGAACCACCTGTAGAATCCCTGCTCCAAACTTCATTATTACTCCCACTTCAGCCTCAGCCCTTAGCTCTAAAATCCCCACCTCTGGGCTTCCCTAGTGGTCCAGTGGTTAAGACTCTGCGCTTCCACTGCAGGGGGCTCCGGTTGGATCCCTGGTTGGGAAACAACATGCCTCACGATGGAGCCAAAAAAAAAAAAAAAAAAAAAATCCCCACCTCTTGTGGGTGCATCCAGTGGGATCTCTGCAGGCCTGCTGGGGGCTGGGGATGCAGGACTGCTTGAAGGAAGGCTTTGCTCTAAATGGTCCCACTGTTGGAAGGAATATTTTTTTGGTTTTGTTTTTGATTTCTGTTTTAGGAGAAACCGTTTTGAGAAATAGGCACTGGGGCCTTATTCAAGACCAGGGTGAGAGGACATGTGGGTGGGGTGAGTGGATCTGTGAAGTCCCTTTTGATGGTGGAGAGAGGAGAGTGGGAAGAGGAGCTGTGAGACAAGGGATGAGACAAGAGCACAGTGAGAGGGAAGGACGAGGAAAAAGATGGGAAAAGGGCACTGCAAAAGCAGAAAGTAGGAGCTGGTGCTAGTTGCAGAAGGCGATAACTGGAGCATGGGCCAATGTTTTGGCAGAAGCAGAAAAGCATAGGGATAGACTGGAGAGATAGTGCCCGGATGACATGTCAGGTTTTATCGAGGGACGTGGGGTGAAAGGAATCTCAGAGGGAAGGAGAAATCAAAGGCGCAAGCTGCCAGGGGCTGAAATGGTGTTTATTTGGTTGGGAGGCCTGAGAAATCAGGCTGGGGGAGGAGAACGAAGCCTTTGAGGTGACGTTTTGTGACGGCTGAATTTTCAGGTATCGATGAGTGGGAAACATGGGACAGAGAGAATCAGGCGGTATGTGAAGAATGCCAAATGGATAGAAGAAAAGAGCCCTTTAGTGGGAGACGAGGAGCCTGCCTGGTGTCAGCAGAGGTGCGATAAATGGGATCAAAGGAGGCCCCGGTACCCCCTCCGTGGTCTGCTCGCCCCAATGCTCTCCAAGCCCAGCTCTTGCAAACCCCGTGCCTGTGCCCATGTTAACAGTGGCCGCTGGACAGGCAGTGTGCACAGTGCAGGCTTCCTGAAAGCACAGAAACTTCTCTGGGGTTTAGTCCATGTGGAGAGTCCCTGCGTGTGGAGGAAATCAGGCAGCTGCACTTTGCCCACGCACTTCTCTCTAAGGTAGCAGCACCCAGATCTTAGCAAAGAGCTCAAAGTTACAGGATAGTAAACTAAAAAGCAATGACTTCACTCCTGAGCTTGGTCCTGTAGCTGGATTACAGTGGCATCTATGGAAATGGACTTCATAGAATCCCAATTATGGACAGCATAATTGACCAAGGACCCCAGATGATGCACTCCTTGAAATCTATTGGTACATTAGCTGGAGCCCATGCTGCCCACGGGCTGCTCCCAGCCAATGACTGTGTTGGGGATGCCAAGGCAGACCAGTTCCTGTTTCTTACAGGTCTCTGATAGATGCTTCCAGGTAGAGGACTCCCTGACAGGCTTGCCAACTTTAAACCTTTGTTAGATTGCCCAGCTATCTAAATGCTTCCACTCAACCTACTCTCTTGCATGGTGGTCGGACAATTCTCCCAGCCTTACCCAGCTCCCTCCCCATTCCCTCTCTCAGACATCTCCCTTAATGAAATTCTTCTGTGTTTAGTCCGGTGACTTCTGCTTCTCTGAGGACCCACACGAACACAAGAGGGGACCAATAAGGGCAGAGGGAATGAGCCAAATTTGTATCAGTTAATGCTGTAAATATCAGAAAGGGAAAGGGTTCTTGGAAAAGCACACAGGTAGAAGAGAAGGAGGGGAGCCCCAGATATGGGAGGTGTCAGGGAAGATGATTCTGGGAGTCACCCACTCCCATTCTCATTCCATTGAACCTCCAATTTCTACACCCATCCATAATCTCCATTTTAAGCCTTTCCATCTCTGACCACCACCCCCTGACTTCCCAGCTCACTCCCTTTTGCCTCCCCATCCTAACAATTCTTCCACCTTTTCCAAAACGCACAACCCATTGACCCCGCTAACTTTGCACTCTTCTCCCCCCTCCTGCCGTGCTCCCCTCCTATCCTGCTTGGGTGCCCTTGATCTTCATTGCCATCCCTCCCATGCATAAACTCAATTCCTTCCCACATCTTGTCTTCCAGTGTCCTGGCCAGCAAATCCCCAACCTTGGTTAAATCCAACTCTTTGCCTACTCCACACTTATATAAATGCAGCTTAAAATGGCTGGACAAAAGACCCCCCCAAACCCAGCAATGATGTCACTTTACATTCATTGCCACAGACCTCAAGTTAGCCCTTAGCTCTGCTGGGCAATACTACTGCATTTTCCTAGTCCATTCACTCTCCTTCTCTCCTACATGACAATCTCTCACCTCCTCTCTTTGCAAACTTCCCCCCTCCCTCTTTACTATCACTGATTTTCCTTCTCTCACAGTCTGCTCCCTCTCAGTTTTGGCAACTCCATTCTTCCAGTTACTACGGCCAAACCTTGAAGTCATCCTTGATTTCTCTTTGTCTTACGTCCTCCATCAAGCTGTTAGCAAACCCCATTGATTCCACCCTCTAAATGTCTCCAAAATCTAACCAGTCTCATCCCTTCGTCTGTCTCCATCAACTTGCACCTGGCTTCCTGCAGTGCCTCCTAATGGGTCTTCCTTCCTCCAAACTTGCCTCCCTACCCCCAGTCTATTCTAAGCACACTACTGGAGTGATCAAGTTTGATTTCCTGCTGATAACCCTCCAATAACTTTCTGGCTCACTTAGAGTAAAAACCAAAGCTGTTACATCAGAAGGCCCTCATGCTCTCCTCCTCACGGCGCTAATCTGATCTCTTGCTCCTGGCCCGCTTTGTTCTTTCTTCTCTAGCCTCACCTGCCATGCCTCCTTGACCCTTAACTCCAGCCACACTGGCCTTCTCACTCTTCCTCAAACACACCAAAGACTTCAGCATCTTTGCACTTCCTCTTCCCTCCTCCTAGAAACCACCCCCCCCAATCGAATTCCTCCATTCCTTCATGTCTGCTCTTAAGGGTCACCTTTCCATGAGACCTCCCTGACTACCCATTATAGAAGGGCAAGGCCCTCCTTCCCACACGAGCATTCCCTACCCTCTATGCCCTGCCTGGTCTTTTCTCCTTACTTAGCACTGATCACCATTGACATGGGACATGTTTGCTTGTTTGTTATCTATCTTCCTTAGCTAGAATGTAAATTCCACCAGAGTAGTTTCATTGCTTCACACAGGAGATGCTCCATAAATAGTTGTTGAAGTGATGAATTAAAGAAAGTTGAAAGAGGTGATGGGATTGAGCTGATGGGAGAAATACAAAAGGGGGAAGATTTAGACCATAAAGGAATATTTCCTAGGAAAATATGTTGATAGGGAAAGGCAAGAAACCTAGGGGTAGAGAGTCAGAGTTCATCATGGTGGAAAGGCAGGGCTGATCCCAAAGTCAGGATTCCTTCCACAAACATGAAGCTGTCTCTCTGAGCCTCAGTCCCCTTAGCTGCAAAATGTGGGTGGGAGTAACCTACCTCTCCAGGTTACTGTGGGCCAAGTCCCTCTGATTTACCCAAGGTGGAACTGAGGCTGAATATCAGCCACCATCTGCTTCTTGCAAAATTAATGAAACCAGGGAGAACCCTCTAGGTAAGGGAAAGAGTCCCCAGGGTGGAGAAGTTTGCAAGATTTGAAATACCTGTAGCAGAGAATGAGGTGGCAGGCACACTCAGCCCACTGGTGGCTGGGCTGGGCTTTTCCCTCCTCTGTTTGTAGCCAGAGGAAAGATCCACCTTAAGGGAAACAAGTAGTGATGTATTTCTGTATTCAGAACACTGACATTGCTCCAGAAAGAAGTGAGAGGAGATTATGCAGGAAGGGAATTGAGTCTGTCAGGAGCTTCAAGAAAGGAAAAAAAAAAAAGAAAAAAGATGTAGAAAGGAGCTGTTTGTTGCTCTTTGTTCAGGTTTTTATCTCGAGAGTCTGTTTATAAAAATGTTCTCTCTTACCCAGACTCTTTTGCTCCTGCCTGGACGTCTCCCCCCTCCACCCCCCACCCCAACACTTCCCTTCCCTGCTCTTGTTTGACTTAAAGCTCTTTCCTTGATTAAATAATGAATAAAAGCTCTTCCCAAGTCTGGCCTTCCTGGTGCTAGGGAGAAATTACAGATATATGTACATAGATATACATGCAAAATAGCCTGAGATAAAGAGGCTTAAGATAAATAGGTTTCTGGTGGGGTTTTTTTTTCTTTTAAAGAAATGTCATTCATAAAATACACTTACAAACAACACAGATTCGAACTAGGGCAAAGCAGCCTGAGTGCAGCTAAGCAGTCTGATTAAACAAAATGCTTGGATTTAAAAGCATGTATTTTTATTTAAAATTACGATATTTACTTTTAAAAATGGGTTGGGGCTTTCTCTTCTAGGGTCACTATATCTGTCAGGTACTGAGCTACCCATGTTATTGTCTATATAAGGAAGGATTATCCAATTCATAACCAATGTTTCTCTTTGGCCTTCTTTTCATCAGTTTCGGTGGGTCAGGAATTCAGGAGTAGCTTAGCTGAGTGATTCTGATTGAGGATCTCTCATGAAGTCACAGTCAAGACCTTGGCAAGGGCTGCAGTCATCTGAAGGTCTGTTTGGTATTACAGGATCTGCTTACAAGATAGCTCGCTTACATGGCTGTTGGCAGGAGGTCTCAGACCTCCCCATGTGACCTCTCCATAGGGCTCCTTGAGGGTCCTCATGATACGGCAGCTGGTTTCCCACAGAGCAGTGATCCGAGAGCAAGAGAAGAAGAAGGAAGCCATAATGCCTTTTAAGTCCTAATCTGGGAAGTCACTCACTGTCACTTCCATTAAGTTCTATTTGTTAGAGACAACCCATTAAGTATAGTCCACACTCAAAGGGAAGAGAATTAGGCCCAGCCTTTTGAAGGGAGAGGATCAAAAATTCTGTGGATATATTTTAAAATTACCCACAAGCCATGGAGGACTTTGCAGCCCTATTAAGATGCATTCATTTACTAGGGCTGCCATAACAAAAGCACCGCAGACACAATGGCTTAAACATTAGAAATTTATTATCTCACAATTTCAGAGGCTAGAAGTCCGAGATCAAGGTGTCAGCAGGGTTCACATCTCCTGAGACCTCTCCTTGGCTTGTAAATGGTCCTCTTCTCCCTGAGTCTTCTCCCTGGTTGGCCCTCTGCCTGTCTGGGTCCAAATTTCCTCTTTTTATGAGCACACCCGTCACATTGACTAAGGGAACTACCCTAATGACCTCATTTTAACTGAATTACTTCTTTAAAGACACTATGTCCAAAGACAATCATATTCTGAGGTATGGGGTGTGGTGTGACTTCAACATATGAATTTTGGCAGGGACACCATTCAGCTCACAACACAAGGATTTTGGTATTTATTCTTTGAGCAATAGGAAACTATTGAAGTAAATGTAGGTGTGGTGAGGGTGTGGGGCACCCCCAGATTTACATTTAGAAATTCCTCAGGTTGCAGTGTGAGAATCTGATTAGAGAGGGAGCCAGGTGAAGTTTGCCTGGAAATCTTAAAGTGGTCCAAGTGAGAGGGCGTGAGTTTGGGGATTAAGGTGGTGGCAACAGAGACAAAGGGAGGTAGATAGATTCAAGAGACTTTGGGAGGACTGTGGCTAGATTGACTATGAGCGTGAGAGCAAAGGAGAGCCAACAATGATGCTTGGATTTTTGGCTTGTACCCCTGGATGGTGGTGAAGCTATTGCTGAGATAAAAGATGATGGAAGAGGTCCAGGCTTGGAGGTGGTGGTAGGAGGATTATGAGTTTGTTATTGTTGTGTGGTGTTGAGGAACCTGGTAGTGAACCAAGGAGAAATATCCCTTGGGATGTTGTGGGCTGCTCAGTTCTAAGACTCAGAGACATCTGACTGCAAAGAGAAGCCTGTGAGTCATGGGCAGAGAGGTAGTATCTGAAGAGAGGACGTGGGTGAGGTTGGACAGAACTAACGTATGAGTGAGAAGAGAAAGGGGCCTAGGACTGACCTCAAAGAACTCTGGTGCATCTGAGCACTGGATTTTTAAGCCTTATTCTTCTATTTTTCACATACACTGAATTTGAAGGTACAGCTTAGCTATGTCTTTATGGAACTTGATACAATACATAGGAGAAGAGGTGAAGGGCAAGAGAGCAGTCTAGAGGTATTTCATCTTGGTCCATGATCTACTACCCAAGAATATTTCTGCCCATCTCCCCTAGTGCTAGGCACATGGAAGGATGCTGTTTTCTCCCTTTCATGCATGTATGCATATGTGCTAAAAAAGAGATGAAATCAAAGTGTTCTCAGACGTTCAATCTGGAAAATTTTAGAACAGTCACCTGTGGGACACAGGTAAGGATACAGCGTTTGCCTTATCCCCAACTCTTCTTCTGGGTCAGGAGTGATCCAGGAAAGGGAGCTTTGTGGGTGATGAGTGGAGATGCGGCTCCTGGGAGACCTAAGTCTGACAGGAAGGGAAATCAATCATAATAGGAATGAGGTTTTTCTCTTTTCTCCCCGAGTTAGACAAACCCTCCTTGGATAACCACATTTGCCAAATGCGCCACAGGGAAGGATCTGTGGAAAAGGGACTCTAGGGTGAACAGATCATTTCAGAAGAGGATTTCTGTCAGGGGACAGTCTGTGCTCCCTAACAATGATGACTGATTCAATGTCACACGTGGGGTTGAGCACCCTGCCTGTGTCCAATATGTGTGTAGGACACGTCACGGGTGGAGGAGGGCGCTTGATGAAATAAGAAAGAAGTAGGAATTGTGGCAACTCTGGCCTCAGAGATTTCTGATGAGATAACAGAGAACATACCTAGGCTATACATGAGAATGTAAAATTTAGGGGAGTGCACGCTTTGGGAAAGATGGGCTCTTTCAAAGACTTGGCTTGAATTACCTCTAACATCCCATATATGTTACCATTTATCATGTTGTAGTTTGGTGTCTGAGTCCTATCACTTTGAATATATGCTCCACAAATGCAGGGGTCTGTGTCTTTGTTCAATGATGTAGTTCAAGCACCTAGAATGGGGCCTGCACATAATAGATGTTCAATAAATATTTGCTGAATGACTGAATGAACATTCTTCAGACTTCCATGAAGCAGGATGGAGGTGGGTCTCCCTATATGTGGGGGCAGCTCTACAGGGCCTCACCGGTGCATAATAAGGGATCTCTCTTTACCCTATTTGTCTTTGTCTGCATACATTGGAGGAAAATAGGGCCTATCCCAGGGGCTTGTGAAATTCATGACACTTCTTCCCATGTCTCCCATGCCTTTTTTATGAGACCTTCCTCTTTGCTCCCCCACTGATGATCCCATTTAGGGCAGAATCTCATCTGGCTACTTCTACACCTGCCTACCCCTTGTGTGCTCTTGGAAATGAGCCCCCTGGTTTATAGCTGCAAAATCAAAAGCTTTGTTCTTCAGGTATACAAATTTTGTACTCTGAGCAGATGGGAAGATTGGTAGAGGGAACTTGGAGCACTCTTCAATTATGTTGACCATTGCTAGGGCACATTCCATGTGCAGACGTACTTGGTCCATTTCAGATGGATGTGACAAGAGCCAGAACAGAAGGGATGCTGCAGCCAGGCTCACTTCCCACATGGCCCTGCTCCTGTGCCTGCTCCCTGGAGGACCAGCCAGGGCCATGTCTAGCTGCATAAGATCATGTTCTGAGCATATCCAGTGGCAGAGAGCCTGGGTCTTTTCTAGGACCTGCAGTGTTCTGCCCCAGACCACATTCACCCTCGCCCCTACCTACAGGCTCTCCTTGATGTCCCCTGCTCTTGCATGCCTCTGCTCCAAGGTTAATTGGCATCTCAGATTATTTTTTTCTCTCCTAGCCCCTTTTCAGACACCCAGGGTTACATTTCCCTCCCTTCATTGTTATTTTCACCTCTGGTAATAACGTTTTTTTTTTTTTACTTATTTTTAAAAATTTATTTATTTTCTTATTAGTCATCCATTTTATGCACATCAGTGTATACATGTCAATCCCAATCTCCCAATTCATCCCACCACCAACCCCTCCCCACCTGCCACTTTCCCCCCTTGGTGTCCATACGTTTGTTCTCTACATCTGTGTCTCAATTTCTGCTCTGCAAACCGGGTCATCTGTACCATTTTCTAGGTTCCACATATATGTGTTAATATACGATATTTGTTTTTCTCTTTCTGACTTACTTCACTCTGTATGACAGTCTCTAGATGCATCCACGTCTCTACAAATGACCCAATTTCGTTCCTTTTTATGGCTGAGTAATATTCCATTGTATGTATGTACCACTTCGTCTTTATCCATTCATCTGTCAATGGGCATTTAGGTTGCTTCCATGACCTGGCTATTGTAAATAGTGCTGCAATGAACACTGGGGTGCCGTGTCTTTTTGAATTATGGTTTTCTCAGGGTATATGCCCAGTAGTGGGATTGCTGGGTCATATGGTAATTCTATTTTTAGTTCTTTAAGGAACCTCCATACTGTTCTCCATAGTGGCTGTATCAATTTACATTCCCACCAACAGTGCAAGAGGGTTCCCTTTTCTCCACACCCTCTCCAGCGTTTGTTGTTTTTAGATTTTCTGATGATGCCCATTCTAACCAGTGTGAGGTGATACCTCATTGTAGTTTTGATTTGCATTTCTCTAATAATTAGTGATGTTGAGCAGCTTTTCATGTGCTTTCTGGCCATCTGTATGTCTTCTATGGAGAAATGTCTATTTAGGTCTCCTGCCCATTTTGGGATTGGGTTGTTTGTTTTTTTAATATTGAGCTGCATGGGCTGTTTATATACTTTGGAGATTAATTCTTTGTCTGAAGATTCATTTCTAAATATTTTCTCCCATTCTGAGAGTTGTCTTTTCATCTTGTTTATGGTTTCCTTTGCTGTGCAAAAGCTTTGACGTTTCATTAGGTCCCCTTTGTTTATTTTTGTTTTTATTTCCATTACTCTAGGAGGTGGATCAAAAAATATCTTGCTGTGATTTATGTCAAAGAGTGTTCTTCCTATGTTTTCCTCTAAGAGTTTTTTAGTGCCCAGTATTACATTTAGGTCTCAAATCCATTTTGAGTTTATTTTTGTGTATGGTGTTAGGGAGTGTTCTAATTTCATTCTTTTACATGTAGCTGTCCAGTTTTCCCAGCACCACTTATTGAAGAGGCTGTCTTTTCTCCATTGTATATTCTTGCCTCCTTTATCAAAAATAAGGTGACCATATGTGCGTGGGTTTATCTCTGGGCTTTCTATCCTGTTCCATCGATCTATATTTCTGTTTTTGTGCCAGTACCATATTGTCTTGATTACTGTAGCTTTGTAGTATAGTCTGAAGTCAGGGAGTCTGATTCCTCCAGCTCCGTTTTTTTCCCTCAAGATTGCTTTGGGTATTCGGGGTCTTTTGTGTCTCCATACAAATTTTAAGATTTTTTTTCTAGTTCTGTAAAAAATGCCATTGGTAATTTGATAAGGATTGCATTGAATCTGTAGATTGCTTTGGGTAGTATAGTCATTTTCACAATATTGATTCTTCCAGTCCAAGAACATGGTATATCTCTCCATCTGTTGATATCATCTTTAATTTCTTTCACCAGTGTCTTATAGTTTTCTGCATACAGGTCTTTTGTTTCCCTAGGTAGGTTTATTCCTAGGTATTTTATTCTTTTTGTTGCAATGGTAAATGGGAGTGTTTCCTTAATTTCTCTTTCAGAGTTTTCATCATTAGTGAAATAGGAATATAGTGAATATAGGAATGCAAGAGATTTCTGTGCATTAATTTTGTATCCTGCAACTTTACCAAATTCATTGATTAGCTCTAATAGTTTTCTGGTGGCATCTTTAGGATTCTCTATGTATAGTATCATGTCATCTGCAAACAGTGACACTTTTACTTCTTTTCCAATTTGTATTCCTTTTATTTCTTTTTCTTCTCTGATTGCCGTGGCTAGGACTTCCAAAATTATGTTGAATAATAGTGGTGAGAGTGGACATCCTTGTCTTGTTCCTGATCTTAGAGGAAATGCTTTCAGTTTTTCACCAATGAGAATGATGTTTGCTGTGGGTTTGTAGTATATGGCCTTTATTATGTTGAGGTAGGTTCCCTCTATGCCCACTTTCTGGAGAGTTTTTATCATAAGTGGGTGTTGAATTTTGTCAAAAGCTTTTTCTGCATCTATTGAGATGATCATATGGTTTTTACTCTTCAATTTGTTAATATGGTGTATCACATTGATTGATTTGTGTATATTGAAGAATCCTTGCATCTCTGGGATAAATCCCACTTGATCATGGTTTATGATCCTTTTAATGTGTTATTGGATTCTGTTTGCTAATATTTTGTTGAGGATTTTTACATCTATATTCATCACTGATATTGGTCTGTGATTTTCTTTTTTTGTAGTATCTCTGTCTGGTTTTGGTATCAGGGTGATGGTGGCCTCATAGAATGAGTTTGGGAGTGTTCCTTCCTCTGCAATTTTTTGGAAGAGTTTGAGAAGGATGGGTGTTAGCTCTTCTCTAAATGTTTGATAGAATTCACCTGTGCAGCCATCTGGTCCTGGAATTTTGTTTGTTGGAAGATTTTAATCACAGTTTCAATTTCATTACTTGTGATTGGTCTGTTCATATTTTCTATTTCTTCCTGGTACAGTCTTGGAAGGTTATACCTTTCTAAGAATTTGTCCATTTCTTCCAGGTTGTCCACTTTATTGGCATAGAGTTGCTTGTAGTAGTCTCTTAGGACGCTTTGTATTTCTGCTGTATTTCTGTATTTCTTTGTATTTCTGTTGTAACGTCTCCTTTTTCATTTCTAATTTTATTGATTTGAGTCCTCTCCCTCTTTTTCTTGATGAGTCTGACTAATGGTTTATCAATTTTGTTTATCTTCTCAAAGAACCAGCTTTTAGTTTTATTGATCTTTGCTATTGTTTTCTTTGTTTCTATTTCATTTATTTCTGCTCTGATCTTTATGATTTCTTTCCTTCTGCTAACTTTGGGTTTTGTTTGCTCTTCTTTCTCTAGTTCCTTTAGGTGTAAGGTTACATTGTTTATTTGAGATTTTTCTTGTTTCTTGAGGTAGGCTTGTATAACTCTTAGAACTGCTTTTGCTGCATCCCATAGGTTTTGGATCGTCGTGTTTTCATTGTCATTTGTCTCTAGGTATTTTTTGATTTCCTCTTTGATTTCTTTAGTGATCTCTTGGTTATTTAGTAACGTATTGTTTAGCCTCCATGTGTTTGTGTTTTTTACGTTTTTTCCCCTGTAATTGATTTCTAATCTCATAGCGTTGTGGTCAGAAAAGATGCTTGGTATGATTTCAATTTTCTTAAAATTACTCAGGCTTGATTTGTGACCCAAGATATGATTTATCCTGGAGAATGTTCCGTGCGCACTTGAGAAGAAAGTGTAATCTGCTGTTTTTGGATGGAATGTCCTATAAATATCAATTAAATCTATCTGATCTATTGTGTCATTTAAAGCTTCTGTCTCCTTATTTATTTTCATTTTGGATGATCTGTCCATTGGTGTAAGTGAGGTGTTAAAGTACCCCACTATTACTGTGTTACTGTCGATTTCCTCTTTTAGAGCTGTTAGCAGTTGCCTTTTGTACTGAGGTGCTCCTATGTTGGGTGCATATATATTTATAATTGTTATATCTTCTTCTTGGATTGATCCCTTGATCATTATGTAGTGTCCTTCCTTGTCTCTTGTAACATTGTTTATTTTAAAGTCTATTTTATCTGATATGAGTATTGCTACTCCAGCTTTCTTTTGATTTCCATTTGCATGGAATATCTTTTTCCATCCCCTCACTTTCAGTCTGTATGTGTCCCTAGGTCTGAAGTGGGTCTCTTGTAGACAGCTTATATATGGGTCTTATTTTTGGATCCATTCAGCAAGCCTGTGTCTTTTGGTTGGAGCATTTAATCCATTCACATTTAAGGTAATTATCGATATGTATGTTCCTATGACCATTTTCTTAATTGTTTTGGGTTTGTTTTTGTAGGTCCTTTTCTTCTCTTGTGTTTCCCACTTAGAGAATTTCCTTTAGCATTTGTTGTAGAGCTGGTTTGGTGGTGCTGAATTCTCTTAGCTTTTGCTTGTCTGTAAAGCTCTTGATTTCTCCATCGAATCTGAATGAGATCCTTGCTGGGTAGAGTAATCTTGGTTGTAGGTTCTTCCCTTTCATCACTTTAAGTATATCATGCCACTCCCTTCTGGCTTGTAGAGTTTCTGCTGAGAAATCAGCTCTTAACTTTATGGGAGGTCCCTTGTATATTATTTGTCATTTTTCCCTTGTTGCTTTCAATAATTTGTCTTTATTATTATTTTATTTATTTATTTACTTATGGCTGTGTTGGGTCTTTGTTTCTGTGTGAGGGCTTTCTCTAGTTGCGGCAAGTGGGGGCCACTCTTCATCGCGGTGCGCGGGCCTCTCACTATCGTGGCCTCTCTTGTTGCGGAGCACAAGCTCCAGACGTGCAGCCTCAGTAGTTGTGGCTCACGGGCCTAGTTGCTCCGCGGCATGTGGGATCTTCCCAGACCAGGGCTCGAACCCGTGTGCCCTGCATTGGCAGGCAGATTCTCAACCACTGCGCCACCAGGGAAGCCCTAATTTGTCTTTAATTTTTGCCAATTTGATTACTATGTGTCTTGGCATGTTTCTCCTTGGGTTTATCCTGTATGGCACTCGCTGCACTTCCTGGACTTGGGTGGCTATTTCCTTTCCCATGTTAGGGAAGTTTTCGACTATAATCTCTTCAAATATTTTCTCGGGTCCTTTCTCTGTCTCTTCTCCTTCTGGGACCCCTATAACGCGAATGTTGTTGCATTTAATGTTGTCCCAGAGGTCTCTTAGGCTGTCTTCATTTCTTTTCATTCTTTTTTCTTTATTCTGTTCCGCAGCAGTGAATTCTACCTTTCTGTCTTCCAGGTCACTTATCTGTCCTTCTGCCTCAGTTATTCTGCTATTGATTCTTTCTAGTGTAGTTTTCATTTCAGTTATTGTATTGGTCATCTCTGTTTGTTTGTTCTTTAATTCTTCTAGATCTTTGTTAAACATTTCTTGCATCTTCTCGATCTTTGCCTCCATTCTTTTTCCGAGGTCCTGGATCATCTCACTATCATTATTCTGAATTCCTTTTCTGGAAGATTGCCTATCTCCATTTCATTTAGTTGTTTTTGTGGGGTTTTATCTTTGGCCTTCATCTGGTACATAGCCTTCTGCCTTTTCATCTTGTCTATGTTTCTGTGAATGTGGGTTTTTTTTCCACAGGCTGCAGGATTGTTGTTCTTCTTGTTTCTGCTCGGTAATAACGTTTTTGACTGTGATGTATGTCATGGGAACCCAAATACTTTGCCAACAGAAAGTGCAAAATTGAGCCTAATTAGGAATGACAATTAATTATATATGAAATAATTTCTGAGGGACTGCAGAGATGAATAGGGTAGGTGTCTCAGGGAAGCCCCCTCAGAAGAGGTAAGAGTTGGATGAGGTCTCGAGAAGGGATTTGGAGCAGTTTTGGGTGGCAAGGGATGGCCCAAGTATCATGTGATGTGTTTAGCAGCTGGGGAGGGGATGAGCCTGAAGAAAACGTTTCTATAGGAGAATAGAGCCAAATAGGAAACCTGATTACTCTCCAGAGCTGCAACCTGCTTGTCTGTCAGCTAAGCTAGCAGCTTTCCCCTGATCTGTGCATTGAAACTGACAAAGAGATTAATAAACCAAGTTCAGGGCTGAAAAAGGACAGGACCTCCGGAGAACTCAGTCAGGACCTGTTTGAGGCTCAGAAGCTGATTTGTAGGGCACAGAAAGAAGGAACTGGGCATTGCTTATTCAATGAACACAGAGGAAGAAATACCATTGATTTCACTTTTAAGTAGCTTCTCTGTGCCTTGGTTGTCTCGTCTATAAAACAGGGAGAATAACAGTGTCTCCCTCTTTTCTTTTTCTTCTTCTCCTTCCCCTTCCCCTTCTTCTTCTTCTACTTCTTCCTCTTCCTCTCCCTCTCCTTCTCCTTCTTCCTCTTCTCCTTCTCCTTCTTCTTTTTCTTCTTCCCCTTCTTTTCCTCTTCCTCCTTCTTTGATCATCATCGTCATCATCATCATCATTATTCTGAAAACGTTTCATCTCTCTGCTTCCTGGACATCACAACCCCCATGTTTTCTCCTTACCCTACTGACCTCTCTTTCTCAGGCTTACCTTCCTCTGCTCTACCTCTGAATGTTAAGGTGTGGCAGGGATAGACCTGGACCTCCTTCTCATCTACATCTGTACATTCTCCAAGATGATATCCAATTATTTATATAGAGGTTTAATTAACATCTAGAGCTTTAAAATGGCCCAAACATAACCCTTGACTCCCTACCCCAAGCCTTCCAATCAATTCCTCATTCAACCCTCCCCCTTTTCATAAATGGCACTGTGATTCACCAGGTTGCTCAGTTCCAAAACCCGGGAGACTTTCTTGATTCTCCTCTCTCCCTTACACCCCATATGCAATCCATCAGCCAGTCCAATTTGCCTACTTCCTAAGCCTGTGTTCATGTCTGTCATTCCCTCAGTGACTCCACCCCTCCCTAAGCTACTGTCACAGCAGTCTCCTAACACCCGTTTCTCCCTTTGTTCTACTCCAACCCTTCTCCACACAAAATCAGAGGGAACTTCAATTGTATCTGATGGAGTCCAGTGACTTCTTATCACAATTACATACAAATGGCTTCCTCTGGCATATAAGCCAGGGGGACCCAGCTCTGCCTACCTCTCCCACCTCATCTCCCACATTTCACCCCATCAGCTGCTAAGTTTCAGCCACACTGGTCTTCCTTCCTTTCCTCAAACCCACCCCGCTCATTCCCACCCTAGGGTTACTAGTAAGTGCCCGTGAGGGTCATGTGGCCAGCTTCTCCTTGCCAGTCATGACTCATTCTGAATGCCAACTCCTCAAGAGGACTTCTGGTCACTCCATCTAAAAGTAGCCTCCCAATCATTCACTTTCACATCAACCTATATTAACTCTCTGCACACGCTTATCACCAGGCAATATTTTCTTGTGGGTGTGTTTGTTTGTTGTCTTACAATGTCCCCACACTAGAACAGAGACCTCATCTGTCTTAGTCACTTGAATATCTTCCACCTATCACGGTATCTGGCACATAGTAGGTACTCAATAACTGTATTTTACACTTATTGAATTTTAAAAAACACAAGGCAGTATAATTGAGTACAAGTACATAGCGTTTTGGTCCAGATATAAGCTAAAACCAGGTTCTTTCTGTGTGACCTTGTTACCCTTCCTGTAACCCTGATAACAGCTGTATGACCTTGAGCTTCCTCAACCATTCTGAGCCTTGATTCATTCATCTGTTACGTAGCAATACCACTTACCGTGCTGAATTTTGAGATGATTACATGAGATAACGAAGGCATGTAAAACAGCGTATCCTGACCATTATGGATCCCCCCAAAGTATTACCTATTTTTATTAATGTTGAGCCTCTGAGTGGCAATGAAAACTGCGACCTCAGGTGATGGAGAGAAGGACCTGGGGATAGAGAAGCCCTCTGGCCTGAGCCAGAACAAAAGCAGAGTGAGGGAGAGAAAACTCAGCCTACAGCCTTCCTTCACTCCCCCTGGCTGGACACCCTGTTGTAATGCTGCTGCTGGCAGTGCCGTTCAAACGTACATAAATATTGGTGCATTCTAATGGCACTGGATGGAGGCTGATAAAGGCAATGAGAGACAAGATTATTGATGTCTGTCTGAGGGCCTCTGTGGGACCCAAGCCAGGGCTGGAACAAGGATCCAGAAGTTGCATCAAGCCAATTGATTCTCTGTCACCCCAGGAAGACATGCATTCAGGGGTGCTGGCAGCCTGACAAGCAACTGCCTGCTTTAATGAAAGCACACAAATAGCCCTCTCCCACTGTGGTCTCCTTTCGTGGCAGCCTGTAGGCCTCCAATCTAAAAGGTAGTTGGCACTTTGGATTTATATTGATGAAAACAATGGAAGAAAGCCCAAGGTAGGCAAAGGTATTTGGCCATGCTCCTGGTGTCCCTGGGGAAATGGGTGCTCTTTGTGGCAGGTTTTCAATAGCAGGGACATAACAGAGGGGCACTGGAATGCCACCTCAGGGAGCTCTGGGTGGCCAAGTTGCTGCACAGTTTAGTGGAGAGCAAAGAGCTCCAGGTGGGAACCAGGAGAGGGTCCCAGAAGAGCTGTGAACCCAGCTCTGGTCCTCTCTGGGCTTTATACTCGTCATTGGTGACAAGGTCCCTGACGTTTCATGGAGACATCCTGGGCTGTGAGGCCCACAGGGAGCCCAGGACTGTCATTATCTGTTTGCTTGCCTTGTCCCTACTAGACTGTGAGCCCCTTGAAGTCAGCAACTCTGACTCAGTTCATCTCTGGATTCCCCAGGGCCCAGCATGGTGTCAGGCACCCACAGGTCACTTGTTGATGTTTGTTGGGTAAATGCATAGACTTTGACAACATCCTCTCTGGCTTCTATACAGAAGATAAGCCTTGGCCTTGTAGCATGGAAGTAACTCTCTGAGAGGGGCAGAAAGGTGAGGATGCCAGTGACTCAGAGAGAACTGTCCCGTGGGTGGAGAGTTACTGAAAAAAACTAACAGAAACCTAGAGTCTGGTCCCCACCCCATTCTGATTTAACTGAACAGTAAACCCTCACCGCTGCCTCTGGACCATGTTGAATTGAGCCAGCTTTAAGCATTGCCTGTGGCAAAGGCAAGACCTCCCAGGCCCACCCAATGGGCTGCCATTTCCTCCCCCTCCGACTGGTCCCACCTCCCTCTACTCAGTGAACGAAATGGAACAAAACATGGGTCTGCGAAAAGTAAAGGCATTGGGGGTCTACAACAGACTCACTCGTTCTCTTACTCATTCGTTCATTCATTCATCTACTCAACTAATGTTCCTTTAGCATCTGCCTTGCTCCAGGCCCAGAGATTTCCCAAGCAGTCACACAAAAAGGAACAGCAAGCTTCATCATAGTTATTTAGAGAGCTCACCACCTCTTTTCCTCCAGGCCACTTCTCCAAGGCAGGGCTGATTCTGAAGTTCTCACTCTCTGAGGCTGCAACTCCAGTGGAAAGCAGGGGTGCTTGTCCGCTGCAGTCCACCTCTGGATGAGGGCTCCTACCTGCACCAACCTAGGATGCCCTGGAACCCTGGCACACAGCAGAGCTAGGGGAGACCTTGGCACAAAGCATCCAGGGGCCTAGTTACTGAAATATCGAAAGGTGCTCATGAGAAATTAGCTTCCGCTCTCTGAGATACCTGCTCTACCGTCGTGCTCATGGTGGAAGCTGGGGGAGGAGAGCTCAGCACTCTGGCGCATCTAATTTAATTTATAATTTATGTCACAGCAGCAATTAGTATGATTGTTTACATTCCTTCTTAACACTTTGCCCAAATCCCTGGGTGTTTGAGATGGCTGGTGTATTCATGCCCAACTTGTTGGAAGGTTTGTGTGTTCTGGGGGAGGGGAGGGTGTGTGTGGGGGACTGACAGCAGAAGATGGGAGGGCCAGGGAGTCCTCAGCCTGAGCCATCTGGGCTGTGTCTCGCTTGAAGCATGGGATCCTAACAGGGGTATCTGTCTCTCATTGTCTTTGGCTCATGTTTTCTTGGTGCGGGGAGCAGGGACTTGACCAGGAAAGAAAGGAAGGGCATGAAAGATATGTCTGGGAAGGAAGAATCTCGGCACGTCTCATGTCTTGTTCATCTGGGGCTTAACCACCACCTGCCTATGTTGAGAAAGGTTCAGAGATGGGGGAAGAGGCGAGCTGGAGGTTGCCTGGGAGAAAAGAAGGAAAATAAAAGAAAGTAAGGAAAATAACATGTTGGTTTATTTTGAATGCTGTGTTCTTTCTGTTACAGCATGCTTCCTTTCTGTGGGTGTAAGGAGTTGACAAGGCTAACGTAGACCGAGCTTTTGGAAAAATAAGTGTTTGTAACAAGACCGTAATGCAGGGATAGAGGCAGAGTGGTGGAGGACAGAGTGGGCAGAGGGGTTGTTGTAGGACTCAGGGTATGAGTGGGGCCATCAGAGGCAGGAGAAGGGTGCAGTGGAGAGGAGAGAGGGACCGGGGCAGGCAGAGCCGAGCACCACGAGGTCTCTCCTACTCACTCAGGGAAAAGAATCAAGAGTCCTGATAGTAGATGAAGGCTGTGAGATTTGCAATCTAAGGTTGGTTAGGAAGTCTCTGTGTCTGTATTTGGTCTTTTAAATTAATGATTGGTATAAGTGTTGGTAGTGTTTTCTATGACACTTTTTAATGACTCTATGGTAAGAGTATTATTTGTCTTATATTTTAAATATACCTGAGTGTTGGGAAAGCAGGAGTAATAAGCAGTATTCCATGAAAATAATTCCTCATAGGATTCCACAAAAACATAGATGCATAGAAAAATCAACTTCTGAGTTTTTCTTCTTATGGAAAAATACTCTGTGTGTGTATGTGTATGTGTGATGTGTGCGTGTGCCTATACGCAGTCAAAATTTAGACCCAGCTGCACACCTGGTGGTAGCAAGTTTCTTGCGAAAGGGACCATATTGCTGATAATCCTCCTGCCAGACAGTGAGTATTTTTCAAGGCCACTTTTCTCATTCCTTCAGGTCCAAGTGAAATCTCTGAGCAACACACATGAACCACAGTGTCAGGGAGAATAAAGAAATGTCAGTCAATAGAAGCAAACATTAGGTTTGTTTGAGTAAAAAGGAATAAAAGACACGTGTTAGCTATTTCCTGATGAATTAATGACACCATTTAACAGAGGGAGATGGTTTCAGAGATGATTAGGAATCTGGGAGAACTGGGTGGATGGCTGATTTAGGGAGGAATCAGCCGTCACTTGGACATACTTAATGTGACGATGCCTCCAGTCCCGGGGCATGGACTTTGAATGTTTTTTCCAGTAGAAGTCACAAATCGAACCGAGCCAGCCACACTCCATTTTCCTGTCCCCTTCATGCCCAAAGGCACCCAGTTGAGAGAATATTGGCCAGGATTCAAGGTCACGGGCAGAATAAAACTCATGGACTCCAAAGCGGTCAAATTTATGAACTTAACCGTATTCCCACAGTTCTCTAACCAGTGGAATTAACCAGGCAGAGATTCCTGGGAAAGTGGCCTTCAGTGTGACCTGTGCATCAGCATTCAATAAGTATTGTTCAAACAGATGAATGAACTGTTAAGTGAAGAAGCAAATCGTGGTGGAGAAAGGTCATAGGTCAGTTATTGGATTGTGCGTAAGAAGAGGATTGGTGAAGTTTCAAGTGCTTTCCTTGACTACCTAGGAAAAAGCAAGCTCGAAGTAGATTGAAGATCAATTACTGAGGGGCAGAAAGAAGTACGCTCTCAGAGAGCAAAATGAAGAAATTCAAGAGAAGAGGGAACTCCAGAATTCCAGAGAAAAGGGATACCCAGAAACGTGGAGTCTCAGAGAGCTGAAAGAGAATGAAGACTCAGACGCAATGTAACTTAAAATTTATTTATTTATTTATTTATTTTTGGCTGCGTTGGGTCTTCGTTGCTGTGCGCGGGCTTTCTCTAGTTGCAGCGAGTGGGGGCTATTCTTCGTTGTGGTGCACGGGCTTCTCATTGCGGTGGCTTCTCTTGTTGCAGAGCACGGGGTCTAGGCACGCGGGCTCAGTACTTGTGGTTCACAGGCTCAGTAGTTGTGGCTCACAGGCTATAGAGCGCAGGCTCAGTAGTTGTGGCACACGGACTTAGTTGCTCTGTGGCATATGGGATCTTCCTGGACCAGGGATCAAACCCGTGTCCCCTGCATTGGCAGGCAGATTCTTAACTACTGTGCCACCAGGGAAGTCCCTGCAATGTAACTTAGAGGGGAAGAACCAAGGCTGCTTGACATAATAAGAAAACAGGAAAAAAGCCAGCAAAGGAGGGTCACATGTCTAAAATCCACAGAACTTTAACTGATTCGGGGTTTCCCAAAGTCCTGAGGAATGCCGGTGTGCGGTGTTAAGATGCATCACGTGAATAAAAGGGCTTCCGTGTTCAAAGCAGTCTGTGAAACGCTGGTTTAGACAATGATGAACAGAATCGTCTCCCACAGACCTCAGAGCCTTTAATACAATCATGTACACTGTCAGTCTCCATAAGGAAGATACAGTGCTGGCATTTCGCAAACTTAGTTGATGATAGAACACTTTTTTCATGGAGCATTTGACAGAGTGGTTATTCAAAGAAATAATTCAGGAAACTTTGAGTATGCTTCACTCATGTTGGGTCTCTTTGGATTGTGGCAGTGTGGTGTGACAGGAAAAACATTAAAGAGGGAATGAAAGTTCTGGTCCTTGCCCTTGCCACCTGCTACCTGTGTGATTTTGGACATTATGCAACCTCTCTGGGCTTCCATTCCCTCACATGCCAAATTATGACGAGCTAGATGATATTGAACTCTTATCTCAGGCTTTATCATTCTAATCAGTTCCCTTCGATTATTTGGAACCATGTGTACATAATGGGATGGATAGGTGAAATCCATTCATCACTTAATTGATTTTCTGTCTCCCTCACTAAACTGTAAGTTCTGGGAAGGCAGGGTCTGCTTCTATTTTATCTGTGCTGTCAGAACCGTAGCGCTTCACACAGGGTGGAAACACAGTAGAAGTGTGGTACAGTAGGTTGAATGAATGAATGAGTGGCTTCATATTTCATAAGCCATCATGTCATGCTTGCCAGAAAAGGAGATGGACTTTCAGCCTTCCTCCAGCCGTGGAGTCAGGCTGACACACACGTCCAGCACAGAGGTGCCACGTGGACACTCTCCCAGACAGGGCTGGCCTGGCATCGGTGTGCATAGGGACCCTTGCACCTCTAGCTTCCTGAGTCTCCCAGAGGCCAGAGGCAGGCTCTAGAAAGAGTTAGCATCTTCATTTTCAGGAGCAGGGTGGCTCCTTCCCCACTATGGGACTGTGGCTCCCACAGTCACTCTCCTGTTTGTGCAAGAGCGTGAAGCTCACAAATTTCCTTCTCACAAGACCAGAGCTGCCTGAACGCAGAGATGACTGCTTCATTGTCAGCTTCTGCAGACTTGGTGGCTGGCAGTGAGAATCTATTTTCTGTCACTAAATTAATCACTGTTGGAAGCCAATCTCCTGGGGTTTCCCCAGACCCACACCAACACACAGTCTCATGCCACTTTCCTCGGTCTGTCCTTTCCATCCTCCCTTCCCTTTTTGCCTCCCAACTCTCATACCTTCCCTCCCACTGCAGGCATTTGGGCTGAGGGGGAAGACAGCCAGAGGGGTGCTGGAATGGTACCTGTACATGTCTCTTTGTGAATGTCCAGAAGATGTGACGTGACCACCTGCCTCGTGCTGGACGGGGTCGGACAGAGACGGCAGCTCAGTTCCATCTGCCAGCTCACCCTTGACCAATTTAGGTGTTTTCAGGGTCTTTTCTGGAGAAGGGTGGTGACAGTAGAATCACTCCTTTAGGAAAATTGTTCCAGTAAAAGCAGCTCTGACTTGGAGATTGTGGGGTTGGTCACATCCAGACTGAATTTGATCAGTATTGGTAACACATTGCCACTTACTGCCTGTAAGGAGCTGAGTATTAACCTGATTTTTCTAGGACAAGACTTTATTATCTTTCTCTATTAGACCTCTGTGGGCTCCTTGCTCTCTTATGGGAATAAGCTGTGTGTGTGTGTGTGTGTGTGTGTTCGTGCGTGTGTGAGGTTAGTAAGGAGAGAAGAGCACGGAAGCTTGTTCTATAGCAGACCATCTACAGACTGAATGTTTATGTCCTCCTAAAATTCATGTTGAATCCTACCTCTCAAGGTGATTACATTAGGAGGTGGGGCCTTAGGGAAGTTATTAGGTCATAAGGACAGAACTCTAATGACTGAGATTAGTGCCCTTATGAAAGACACCCCAGAGAGCTCCCTCGCCTCTTCTACCATGTGAGGACACAGTGAGAGGATGGCCATCTATGTATCAGGAAGCCAGCTCTCACTAGACACCGAATCTGCCGGCATCTTGATCTTGGAATTCCCAGCCTCCAGAACTGTGTGAAATAAATCTGTTTATAAGGCACCTCATTTATGGTATTCTATTACAGCAGCCTGAACAGACTAAGACACCTTCTTTGGGATGCTATGAGCACTAGAAGCCACTCAAGTAAATGGAGAAAGGGGGAAGCAGGACCAGCTGTCCTGGGCCCATAGACCCCTGCCCTGTTGGTGCCAACCCCTTGCCCCCAAACTCATCCCTGGTTTCTGGGAGCAGTACTTTGGAGCAGTTTGAATCTTGTTGCAAACAGAGAAACGGTGGCCTTATTATTTTGTGGGCTTTCACTATAGCTCTAGCTACACATGGAATGCTTCTCGGAGCAGTAAATTTTAAACTTTTGGCCAATCAGAAGAGGGAATCCGTATCATTGCATCACCCTCATGTAGTGTGTGTGGGTCTCCAGAGGCAAAGGGCAGCAGGCTCCTGCACCCCTCCTATTGCCGCAAGAGTCTGAGAGGATGATTCCTTGGTACACCCCTTTTCTGCCCACCCCTGCCCTGCAGAAGTCCCAGCAATCTGTGCGGGAGTAGGATGGACATCCATCTCTGGGCAAACACCTTTCAGGAGGGTTATCCTCTCTGCCAGAGTTCTGGGATCATGTCTTATTCACAAGGACAGTCTCAACTGAGCCCATCACTCCATCCTACGCAGAAGATGGCGGGAGTCAGGGGAGGGCTGAACTGCCTTCCAGTGAAAGTACATTTAAAGTAGAATCTGGAATTAAAGGAAATCCATGCTCCTTAAGGAAACCCGACGTAGATTTAGATGTGGGAAGAGGGGAGGGTCTGAGCCACTCTGAATGTAAGCTTTCCTCACCTCTTCGAGCCTGCGTCTTGGTCTAGAACACGGAATCCTAATCCCTGCTCCGTAGGGTCATTGAGAGGATTTACGAGCTTATGTGTATAAGGACTTGGGCCCTGGGGAGGCTCGCAGTAAGTGATAGCTATGATTATGATATTCATAACCACAAATGAGCATTGGCAGTAATTAATACGTTTTAACTCTTTCAACGTGTTCTTCTGTTTGTTGCTCCAGGTTTAATTCCAGCACCTAGAGCCTAGTTTAGCAAACTGGAGATTTAAGATCCTGGATTCCTACATATTTTTTTTCCCTCAGGATTAAAATCATCCTTGGCGGTGGGGGGGGGGGGGTCTCATGTGATTCAGGAACCATCTCTGGTGACAAAATGCCATTCAGTGGGCAGCCCCTAATGAGAGCATGGAGAGTGCTCAGGTGTGCGGGGACCCTTGCGTTAGCAGTAGCTCTGGTCGGCGAGGGTGGATGGAGAGAGGTGTCCGTCCTCAGCTCCCTACCTTTGGCCCACCCTGAGCTCAGGAGAGCCAGCCTCAGGTTGAGGGCAGGGCCCTGCAGCAGAACATCTCCAGTCCCTTCTACCTTTCTCCTTACATCCTTGCCTTTCCTCCCAGAAAAAGTAGTAGCCAGTGACTCTGCCCCAGTGACCTTCCTGTATCCAGTTAGCGGTGTGTGACATCTTTTCCAGAGCAAGTCATTTCTTAAGTTTCACATCACTTTGGGAAGAATAAAAAAAGCCCACCCTCCGGATGGCAGGAGAGAAGAGCATGCGGTGTGAGAGATGGCACATTGAATTCAACCCCCCTTCCTGGGCTTTATGGCAGATCAACAACAGCGTGATCTGCAGACTTCCCTCACAGTTGGCGCTTCGGCTGCCTTCCTCCGCACCTCCCCACGCCTGCTCCCTCTGTGCTGGTGCAGCTCACCAGGAGAGCCAGCTCTTCCTTGGCTGTCTTTGGCTTCAGCCTCCTCTGGGTCCTGCTGGCATCCCCAGCAAGTCTACCACCCTTTGCAGCTTCAGAGTCTATTTTGACACTGGCCTGTGTCTCCTGCCCCCTCTCCTTTATTGGCTTAGACTCTTGTCTTTTGGGCTGATCCATTGCAGGGAATCGTTCTTCACTCCTTAGCCCCATTGCTCACAACAAAATGGTGTTGACTCCAAATAATAGATTTGTAAATAAAAAGGGAGGCTCACCCTTGGCCATTGCTTCTCCCTGCCCCCATCCTTCTTGTTCCCCTTTGTCTGTGTGCACCTACATCCTGTCCGCACCTGTAGCCCCCCGAAGGTCTTCCTACGTACTGAGCACTGTACTAAGTGTTTACATATTATCTATAAAACTTCAGTCTTCATGACAGCCCCATGAGGGAGTACTAACATTATCCCCATGCACAGAAGGGAAACCGAGGTTCAGATCAGTCCCCTAATTTGCCAAAAGCTGCACCACTAGCAATTGGTAGCGCCAGGATTTAGACCCAGACGGTCTTGTCCCAGGGTCTACGCGAATCTGTTTCTTTACGCAAGAATGCATACAAGGCAGACAATGCTGCTCTTTTGTTTTTAGACACACGTGGGCATTTAGTCCTCACACTCAGACCCCATGTGCACACAGTGCCCTTTGTACCTGCCTGTCCTGTCTGTTCCTGCCCCCTCCTCCGATCTCCTTCACTGTGTCTCTCTCCCACTCCTTGCCGCTCTGCGCTCTGCCTCTATCCCTCTTGCATTTCCACAGTCCCAGCGCTTTGCTGCAAGCTGTCTGCCTTGGTACAACCTCTTAGTCTCCCTGTCTCTCCCCTGCCTTGGCATGGATGTTTCAGCTGTTAGTCTGCCAGCATTTCTCCTCTATGCCTCTGTCAATATCTCTTTCTCTCACTGTCCCTTTCCCATCTCAACACCCTCCTGCCTTCTCCTCATTCCCTCTCTGCCACACTTCTCCTCTGTCTCCCTCTCTTGTTCATTTAATGGCCCCATTTATTATATCAGGATGCAACCAAGAGCATCTCTGTTTGTGCCCCTGCCTACCCCGCTCCACCCCCTCCTCCCCCCGCTGAGACTCTCAGCTGTAGATGGGAACCAGGTTCAATCCAAGCCCTGTTCCTCGCCAAAGAATAACTCAGGAACCATGGAGGCACAAGACAGAACATCTCTGTATTTCAAGAGACATCCTGGTCTCTTGGGAGAAAATGACTTCTCTTGGTTTATTTATAAACTCTGGGGCTGGGGAGTGACCCGCATACAGACAGAGCAGCTGGCTGGTGATTGGGTGCAGTTGGGGGCCTACGTGGTCCTCGGCTAGGACCTCCTCTCAAAGCCAAAGCCAGGTTGTGTTTAGGTGGAGGCTACACAGTCATCACAAGGTAAATCTGTCTTCCCCCAGTGCCCTCAGGCAGACAGAGGCAGGATGATGGAGGAGCTACGGATTTCATGGAGGGCAGTGACTCGTATCCGTATCACCCGTGCAGGTAAAACACTGAAGCCAGAGCAAGAAAACAACTCGAGTTGGAAGCAGAATCCAGGCCTTTCTCCTCCCTCTGGAGAATTCTCTGCTCCTCCACGTGGCCTCCTGGTCCTCACATGGGTGGCCTTGAGTAGAACCCACTCACATTTACTTGCTTGACCCTGGCCTCTTCCAAAAAATCTTCAAATCTTCCAGCCTCACTCCAGTCCCTTCTTTCCTCAGTACGGTCCCCCCACCCCCATGCAGTCCTTTGTTTTTAGTCTGTGCCTTATTGATAATGGTCTGTGACATTGTCTTCATGGCTGGGGATAGTGCCTCATAATAGAATGCACCTGTAACCGGGCATATGGCCCACCATAATTGAACTTGGGTATTTTGATGGTGGCATCACGTTTTCTATTAATGTTGTCCCTCCCCCTTCTCTTACAGTTAGTCTAGCATCCAGCACACAGTAGGTGTTTAGTAAATGCTCCAGAGGGCCTGCACCTGGCCAGAAACTTGGAGACCTCTCACCAGCGCCCTAGGTGTCTGGTCCAGCGTCCTGTCCCACAGCAGGGAGGATGCGTGATGTCTAGCAAGCTTCAGCCCAGCCTCAGTAGTGCTGCAGCTTTGTTCCCAGTCACCAGCAATGTAGGCTGGGGCTGTTTAAGCAAGACTGCAAAAAGGCCCCCCTTATTTTACCCTGACCCTTAAGAACAAAATTTATCAATAGCAAAATATACAGAATTAGCTGGAAGAGCTCTCTTTTCTTGAGCACCAGAACAGGCCCACCTGACTCGGAGATTCACTGGGAATATGGACAGACACAGTCGTGGGAGAAGGGAGGAAACTAGTCACTCTGGAAATGAGAGGGCAGCACAGCCAGCCACCCCAACCAACCACCTGTACTCTGTTGGTGTGGGTGATCTTGCCTGAATGTGTTTCCTAGTCTCCCTGCCTTCCCAGAAGTGCAAGGCCATGGCCCCGCAGGGCTTTTCCCTCTAGCTCTCCAACCCAAACCACTGTGGTTTCCTACATGGTCTTCCTGTCTCTGCCAAGCCCTCGGTTGTAGGCCTGTTGTGTTTATTTAATCGTCAGTGCCATCTTTGCCCCTGGATGCTGTCTTTGAGATCTCCCTTTGCCCAGTGCCCTGCAGCTGCAAGCTAGCCCATTCCTAGGTGCTTCTCCCAGGACTGTCTCTGGGTTGGGAGAGGAACGGAGGGCATGAGAAATCAGACAGGAGAGGTAGGCAAGCAGGGATGCAAGATCATCCCAACACAATGTGCTCCAGAAGGGGACCCCTCTCTGTGAATTGAGGAGGGGCAGGAAGGTGGCCAAGCCTGCAGACTGGTCCCTATGGCTGGGAGGGCAGGAGACAGAGCAGTGGGTTTCAAACCTGGCCATGCATAAAAATGACCTGGGGCATGTTTAAAAAAATACAGATGCCAGGGCCCCACCTTGGGGATTTTAATTCAGTAGATCCAAGGTAAGGAAAGGGAATCTAATGTTTAAAATCTTCAAGGAATTCATGGAAAAGACTCTGACAAATACAGGTTTCTGGTAACGACTATACGGCTGAACTGAATGAATAAGCATTTTCAGAACTCTAATGGAAAACTGATGAATTCATAAAAGTGTTAACAAAAGATCAAGATGGAAAAAAAAATGAATTACATGGGACTGAGTGAACTGATGAGGATGATTATAATTTTTGTGACTTTCTGTTTGAATAATAAAAAAAAAAATCCCACAAGGACTCAGAGGCAAAAAATATACAAATCAATTTTCACTGCAAAGTAAAGGAGCTGTTACAGTGGAGGATTACTGGACTGAATGTCAATATTATGACATAGTATGAGTGTGTTTCGTGTTTGGTAATTGCAATCATTGTTGCTTTTGTTGTGGTCATCCATTTACAATGCTTGGTGTCAGTTTATATCTCTTGTAAAAATAAAATACAGTGTGTGTGTGTGTGTGTGTGTGTGTGTGTGTGTGTGGAAAAAAAAAGATGACAATGATATATCATAAATAGTTCTAACTATTAAGTAAAATGGATTCAGTAAAATGAAATTTCAAAAGGCAAAAAAAAAAAAAAGATTTCAACTGGAATAAAATAAAATAAAATGCACCCAACCCCCTACTAACCTCCCGCCACATCCAGGTTGACCTGTGTCTGGGAGGCACAGGAATATACTCATTTCTCCCCCAGCTCACCTCCCTGGGGTGTGGGGGGGGGGGGCAGGAGACGGGCATCACTTAGTTCCTCCCTCATTTATATACTTCACCCATCCTTTGTACTGCCCTTTTTAGGATGGCTGAGGATAAGAAAGAAGAGATTTTGTGTATCAGACTGGATTGGGGAAATAATTGAAAGAGTCACCATGATAGCCACCAATCAATCACAGGCACCATGAGCTACCTCTTAAGTCTTATAATTGATGCCCATTAGGAATAGCTTTTTCTTTATGTTCTTCTAGAAAAGAATGAACATTTGAAGGTGCCTAATGCATTTCTCTGTGGGAAAGCATTCATTTCCGCTGGCACTTACTCCTAGCCCTCTGGCTTCTTCCTTCCTCTTCCTTTGTCACTCTTGATATTCCTTATTCTACCTAATAAAAAATACCTTTCATTTACCTTTCATTTCTGTAGCCCTTTACAGCTTTCAAACCTCTCTCCTATGTATTATTTCTTCCCAACAACAATCCAGTGAGGCGTGCAGAGATTTTTAATTCCCAGTTAATAGATGAAGTTCAAAAACATTCAATGACTCTGGTAAGGTCACTTTAGCAGTAAGTAGTAAATACGGGCTCTGTTCTCCTCACCCGAGGCTCTGCTCTGCCCACTGCCAGGGCTCTGCCTCTCTTAGGCCTTTTCCTGGAACTCCTCCCCCTCCCTGCTGCCTTGGCTTTTCCTCCCAGGATAAAGTTGTCAGTCAAACAATGGTTCAGAGGTTTTCTGCTGCAGTGAAAGGCCTGCATGTGATGCGGTGGAAGGGCCTGACCCTGATGTGGCCCAGAGCAACGAAGGAGTGATGTGCTCTGACGTGGGGACGTTTCTCCTGCTGTCGCTGCTGCAAGAAAGTAAGACCACAATGGCAGAGGGCCACTCACCTGCCCAACTAAAGAGGGACAGTGTTGCCCAGGGCAGAAGTGTGAAGAGGCAATGGAGGGAAGTCAAGGAAGAAGGGCTCCGAGAAGCCCAAGAGGGAGTAGAAAATACCCATGAGAAAGCCTCACTGAATGTCCTCTGGCCACATTTTGGACACTGTCCCCCTGACTTTGCATTCCAGCTCCATATGCCCTCTGGCAGTTGAAGAATCAGTGCCATTAGATTCCTGCCTGCATTTCAACTCTTCTTTCTGGGTCTCCCCTCATACCACTCTTTTTAATGAAAAAGCACAATGTGGGGAAGTGGGAAATCACACCATTGGGAATCCACATGCTTGACCCCAAGGCCTGTCTCTGCTACTTGTTACCTGAGTGGTCTTAGGCATAACTGGACACTTACCCACAGAACCTCAGTCTCCTCACCTGTAAAATGGGGACAGTGGTAGCTGCCTCCCAGTGCCATGGTGGGTGTGAGATCATGTGCAGAGGAGCTCGTGCTTGCTTAAGATCTAGGAGATCTGGGTCCTCCTCGGGGCTCCATCTCTAACTATTGCATAACTCCTTGTGCAGGAAGGTCCCAGGTTCCTTCTGACATGAGTATTGAACAATTCTATATACGTTAGAGTTCCTGAGAATGGAAAGTGTCGTACAAATGTACAAATATATTAATTAATGATAGACAAGTGAAGTAGACAAGTGAAGGAGAGGGAGAGAGAGCCTCCATTCACTTCTTGGTGGATTTTCCTCTTGCTCAACTTTTTTGTTTGTGGCTGATGCGTACTCTGGCCTTTCCGGCTGTGATTCTCATCGTCAGTCTCTCTTTCGAGTCCAATCAGGGGACCCATCATTGTTTCAGTCCCAAAGAGAGTGGCCCTGCCAGCTGTCCCACCCTCTGCACACAGCCAGGTGTGCATGGTCCTGTCACTCACCGGGTTAGTTAGGAGCTGCCCAGGCTTCTCCATCAGTGGTCATCACCACACGGCCTCGAGTGGGCTGGAGCTCAGCGAGGAGGGGTGAGGTCCGTGTCCTGCTTCAAGAGGCCCGACTTTCTCTCTCCGGAGACAAAAGGTAGTTTAACTTAGCCTACCCGCCTCACAGGTTTCCTGCAGAGATTAATGCAGACGAACGGTGGCTGAGCCCTCGGTGAGATATCAAGTGCCTCGGAACTGCTAAATCACAGCTTTCTTGCCCTAATCTTATCACCTGCCATTAAAGACCAGAATATGAAAGGCTCACATTTGTAAAGCTCAGCGCAGTACCTGCAACTGTGCCGCTGCAGAGAGACTCAGAATAGTTCTCCTTCCCAGCAGTTACTATGACACCCTGCACATGGGGATTAATACCCCCGCACCACCGCCCTGCGCATTAACGCTGACACTGAGCCTTCCCTTTTGCATCCGCCCACAATTGGGTGCGATGTCGACGGCATCCAGTGTTTCCGGGACGCCTGTCATCCCCCAGAGTGACACCACTTACCCAGGAACCTGGCCCAGTGTCCTCCCACAGCCTCTCTGCACACTCCCGTGCATGGGGCCACCTGCCAGAATGGAAGTGACAGCTGTCTAACAGCTACAGCCGGCTCCTCTCAGGACCTCGGGAGGATGGTGGGATTTCGCTGCTCAGATAGCAGCAAGGCCCTGCAGGAGACAAGCCCCTATTTAGACAGGAGGGTGCCCACGTGTCAGTCCAGCTCCCTGGGTGTTTGCGGACGTGCTGCGTTTGCACATCAGCGCTAGCGATTTCATCTGTACCTGCATCTTGTGTGTGTGTGTGCATTTCTGCTGTGTAGACCCACAGTGACACCTGCGTGCCCGTGTAGACAGCATGTGCGTGGGAGCGTGTATATGCTGCACATTCGTGAGTGTACCTGTGCGGTTCAGAGGAGATATGAACACAATACTTGTGTTCCAACTGCTATCTGCATGACACTGGGGTTCAGGAAGGGTGAAGGGCCCATGGCTCCGGGTTGGCAGTGCCAAGCCGTGCCACCCTCGGTGAGGCAGTTCCAGTAAAAAGGCTTATAACACTCTGCAGTTACCCGTACAGCTTTAGGGCATCCACAAAGCCCCTTTCGCTCAGGCATTGTTAACAAGCCGGAGGCGACAAGCCGACGTGCATAATGGGACAGAGTGAGAGGCTGAGAAGAGGGTCCTTGTCCCCTGAATGCTCAGACAATGTTCTGCTTCTGCCTTGTAAACTTGATGCGGTCTCCCTGTGCTGCGTGTCTGGAATCCCTTGCCCCCCAGAAAACACAGGCTCAGTAGTCATGTCCCACCCCCATCGCCCCAAATCCCTCTCCCCATTCTCCCTTTCCCTTCTTTCCTCTCTTTCTGAGCTCCCATTGAATGAGATTAGTCACAGTCTTAATTAACTGTGCTGGTAAGAGCTCTATTAGGTATTAAATGTTTGTCACAATCCAATTAAAAAATCCATCACAGTAGGACAGGTTCTCCGAGGTCCAGCCGATTGATGCCGCGGGTCCTGGTGCTTTCCTCTCTGCTAGGGGATGGGTAAGAGAAGCAGAACCCAGAAGGCCAGAGGGGCAGGCGGCCTCAAAAGCCAGGGGTGCCTGGGGGAGGGGCTGCTCAGGGAGGCCGCCTGGTCTGGAGCAAGGACAGTCCGAACATCCCTAATGCGTGGAGTATTCAGACTATCGTAGGTTGATCAGCCATCCCAGCTTGCCCGGAACTGTCTCAAAGAGGGTGGTTGGTCACCTAGCCTACAGCATCACAGCTTCCCCTAGCCCCAAAGGGCAATGGGGTGAGGCCAGTGGTATGTATGTGTGTGTGTTTGCATGCATGGGCACATGTATGGGGGTTGGGTGTGCTATGATGGAGAAGGGAAAGATTGATGGCTTACGCCTGATGGGAGGGCTTTTGGCTCAAGCATAAAGAATGGAATTTGATGGAGTTAGGCTGTGGCTTCCAGGGGTCCAGCTCTAGGCCAGAGCTGCCGTTCAGAACTGTGCCATCTATTCCATTTTAAAGAGACTTGCTCAGGAGGAGAGCTATGTCGTGGAAAAAAGAAAAGGAAATGAGCATTCATCCCTGGGTCTCCAGTCTTTCTTCCTGCGCTTCCTTGGCCCTTTCTCCTTTTCCTTAAACCTTTCCCCAGGTGGGAGCCCCCCCTCTGCTCCTCCCTGGCCAGGCTGGACCCACACAGATCTCCCGGCTCCCTGACAGTTGAATCGACGGCCAGTTTTAGTGTCCCCAGTTCCCTGCACATCACGCCGACTCCCCCACTTCCCCTTGGAGCCAGGACGAGGAAGAGGGGAGGCCTACAGCATTGATAATCCACAGAGCTGGGCCCCAGGGTGAGATAGTGAAAGGGGTGAGGTACCCCCAGCACCTCCCAGCCTTATTCATTCTGTGTGCTTTGCCACGTCAAGTCTCCTGACGTATTTTCTGAGTTTCTTGTTCCTTGCGTGCATCTTTTGTAGCTCTGTTAACCAGTGATAACTATACAATTGGTGCTTCTTATTATGATTGGCATGCCAAAAATGTCTTTTCACCCTCAATTCTTTCTCATTCCAACCCCCCCCGCCCCCATACCAGCAGATCTTAAAACTCAACCTTCTAAGAAGACTGTCTGGATTTATCTGGCCAAGGGAAAGTGTTTACTCACTCAGTCGTGAGGTCCTGTGGGGCAGGAAGCATGACTCATTCATCTGTATACCCTCAGCTCTCAGCACGGAGAAGAGGTTCATAGCAGGCACTTAAAAGTGTTTGTTGACTGACTAAATGAACGAGCTCACATCCAAGACACCCTTTTTTATTCTTCAGGGCCCCACATATGCTTGCCCCTCTGCTTCTGCATAAAGCAAACATTTAAATATTGGTCCAGCACGTACTCATCCTTCTGAATGCTTCTACCTTCCCTATCAGAATCATCTTGTCTACCTTAGCTTATAAATCTCTGAAGGGCAAGACCCCTGTGCGCTTAATTGTCTCCCCACAAGACTAGGAGCCATGCTAAGTCTCTGGACAAACGAACGTCCTTCATTCTTTCATTTGTTCTTTAACCATCCAGCATGTGCTAACATCCTGAGCCAGGACAAGCTTAGGCTTGAGGAGGACAGGAAGGAAATGTCACATTCTGCCTTTCCCTCCAAGAGCTCACAATCCGGTTGAGGGGACAAGACATTCACAGGAAACAGTGAAGCGGCAAATCAAGGCAGATTTAAATTAAGGGACCCCAGTGAATGATGCAGACAAGCGTGCTTTAGGAACTCAGAGACATGCGAGGGCCCCGTGGTTCCAGTGCTCAGAGGATGCTTCACAGCCTGAGCTGGAACTCGGGAGATGGGAGGCCCTGGGGCCGTGCTGAGGCAGGACGTTGTTTCCAGGCTGAGCATGAGGTAGGCAGACTTGGAATCAGAAGTAAGTGTGTTGATTGCGGGAAAAGAGTGGAGACTGGCCTAGTGGGAAGCAGCATTTCGGAACTGAAAGGGAATATGAATGGGAACTGATGACAATGGTAAATCAGACCCAAGCTCTGCAGGATGCACCTGCTTCTTTCTCCATCACAAACCTTGAGCTAGCTGGGCACCCAGGGTCACTTGGCACCAGGGAGACATTTGGAAGGTTTTCAGGGGCTACCAGCAAAAGGATTTGTGGGGTGTCTTCTGACCTGGTTAGAATCCACCTCTCTGAATTCATGGGGTTCGGCCTGAACACAGGCTGGCCTCACTGAGAAGGCGTGCAGAAACTTCCTCTGGTGGGGAAGTGATGGGCTACCAGCCAATGGGTATTAAGTGACAAAGACAGTTTATCCTCACTCAGGGAGAAGGGCAACACTTAGGACTGTCCCACCTTTGACTCACTGCACTAAAAACATAAAATCAGTGATGGAACTCAGCACATCTCTTTTCCTACTGCAGCACCAGCCCCTGGATCGTCCTGAGTGGGAGGCCGAGGTCAGGGTGGCTGCTGAATAAGGATGCCAGACCCGGGGGAATCTCCTTCATGTCCATGTCGGACACACACAGATAAGGCTGGGGGTGAGCACCGGCAGACCAGGCGGCTGTATTCAGATTGCCACTGGTCCCCTGTTAAAATAGTGTTAAGATCGTTGGCTTAGTATATGAACCTTTGATGATTTGCTCCCCCCCCATATGTCTTTAGACCCATCCCACTCTTTTCCCATCTTCCTCTCTCTCTCCATCCATCTGAAACCATTGCACTTTCCTGAACGTATCATGCTCTTTCTTAACTTTGTCCTTCAGAATTCAGGTCAATGTCATCTCCTCCTCCAGGAAGCCTTCCCTGGTTCAGAGGTTATGTAGATGTTTCTCTGGGTTCCCCCAGCACCCTGGGCATGCTCAGCTACTTGCTTATCACACTGTTGTATTTGGCTGTTTACTCCTGTAGGAAGCCCTGTGCCTATACACGGTAGGTGTTCAATAAACCGTAGCTGAATAAGAAAATGAATACGTAATCACAAGATTGAAAATTTATTTACTACCAATTCTCTGGGTTCACAAAATGCCAACCTAGGCTAAAACCACTTCCATTTCCCTCTGTTTGTTCAGATGCAAGCCCCTTTCCCTCTTCTTTTCCTCCCTTCGGTGTGAGACGGCAGGACCAGCCATCCACCAGATTTCTCATGCCAGGCTTCATGTCCTGGATTTGAAACTCTCAGACCTGGAATGGCTAGATCCTAACGTTATGGACATCCCCAAATGGGCTGTGACAGCTCTCAGGGGTTAATGAAGTAACCAACTTTGTGCCCCTTCAGGCAGGAAATATTGCTGGGGCAGAGGTCACAGTATCAGTGAAATGAACTTCATGACCTCAGTCTGGTGCCCATGTAGATTCCCCCAGACTCTGAGGGGCACTTTGCCATTACAGTTGGCTGACTGGGCTTAGGAGAGAGGAGAGGATAAAAGTGGAGCTGAGGCTGTGGGTCGGGCTGAAAAGACCAGAAAGCTTGGCATGGGGTGAGCCACATGACGACACACTGTCCAGGAGGGCCCAATCTGGCCCCTGAGATTCTCCCTCTGCCAAGTGCTGGAAGAAGGCAGACCCTGAGAGTCCCTGCCCCTGAGTTTCAGAGTTGGAGATGCTCAGATACCAGACAGGTGAGCGGCAAAGGGGTCATTCATTTCTGGGGCATAAAGCCAATGACTCAGATTGCTGTGTTCTAAGGGAACCAGCCCTTCCTCCTCTTTTCCCACCCGCCACCCTGAGCCCCCTTCCCGAAGCCAACTCTAAGACTCCACATAGAAGATCTTAGAGTTTTCCTCTCCACCCTCGCAGGTGACTCCCTCTGGAAACCCCAGCTCAGTTGTTTCATTAACATTAACACTCTTATAGAGCCTATTTTCAAAAACTTAAACTGGGTTTCTACTGATAAAAATCCAACTGGGTAATTACATGTCCTACAACAGACGCACCTACAGTTTTACTAAAAAAAATGATGAATGGTTTATCCCTGAACTGGGGCGCAGTGTGCTCTATGGAGGGGTGGGAAGTGATCCCAGGGTGTCGACCGCTCCGTGGCTGCCCTATTTGATGTGGGTGACAGCGTGTGCATTCAGAGGGCAGCCAGCAGTGGGATCAGACAAGCTTTGGGGTTTTTGTTCGTGTGTTCATTCAGGAACCATGCCGAGTGCCAGGCACCGTGCTTGGCAATAGACCTTCCCAGAGAAAGTTTCCTGCTCTCCATTACAAGGAAGAGGGGCGTTCTAGTGGAAGCAATAATTATAATGGTTACTGCATTTTATCTTCCAAGAGCTTTACTGTCATTATCTCTTCAGCACTAGTGAGATAATTAATTATCGTGTCCTGCTGCCTGCTGAGAAAATGCGGGGAAAGTGAAGTACAAGCTGATGTGCTGGCTTCTGCGAGGGGCTGGCCCCTAGTGCAGGTCTCACGCAGCCCCGGGAGCCACCTCCGCTGTAGAGACGCAACACTCTGGGACAGAGCAAAAGGACCTGCCATCCCAGGAAGGTTATGCACACTGGGCCGAGGAAGCTGGGGCAGTGGAAAGACGGCAGGCTCTGGTGTAAATAGATCTGAGTTCCAATTCCCAGCCCGCCTCTTGCCATCTGTGTGAACTTGTGCAAGTTACTTGTTTCTTTTGCCTCTGTCGTTCAGTTTTAAAAGGGAGGTGATGCTGCTCGCTTTGTAGAGTCATTGAGATCATTAGAGAGAACGTGTGTAATGTTAACACGGTGCTGGTCATGGGAGGTGTTCACTAAATGCAATTATTATGCTTATTACAGCTGTGTCCAGTGTCGGTCCCTGACTCTTTTTGAGATGCCAGGTGGCAACATCTATGACTGACAGCAAGACTTGCTTCTCCCCTTTGCCTTGTCCTAGGAGAGTCAAGTCACTCTCCCAGGGTAGGATGCCTCCCCACTACCCAATAGGCGAGTCTCAGCACAGTAAAAGCATCCCCCCCCCCACCCCGAGCAGGTCAGCAGGAGGCAGACACTGGGGCCGAGGGTGACAGGAGTCATCTCTCCTCCAACAAGTAACCTGAAATTCACCAGATCACTTTTAAACTGAGGTCCAGCAAAGCGTGTGCCTCTCCTTCTCACTTCTTTTCTCTGGTGAGATGCTTTATATGTTCATTTCACTTGTACAAACTTCTTCAGTAGACGGTACACAAGAGAGGCCCCCAGCCCCCATTCCTATGAAGAAGGACCCTGAATCCCATCCAGAGAAGGCTGATCTAAAATTATGGATTAAGGACTTCCCTGGCAGTCCAGTGGTTAAGACTCCGTGCTTCCACTTCAGGGGGCATGGGTTTGATCCCTGGTCTGGGAACTAAGATCCTGCATGCCGAGTTGCACGGCCCAAAAAAAAAAAAAAACCAAAACAAAACGAAAAAAATTAAAGGTATAGATTAGACCAGTGTCTTTCAAGTGTCAGTGACAAGCATATGAATCACTTGGGGCTCTCGTTAAAAATGCAGCTTCGGATGCATTAGGTCCAGGGCAGGGCCTGAGAGTCTGCATTTCTAACAATCTCCCTGGTGACGCTGACGATGCTGATCCGTGGCCATACTTTGAAGAGCTAGGCATGGGTGGATTGTGTCTCCTTGGCTGACCTTCTTTCTGCTGACTGGTGCTCTCTCTCAAGTTCTTCCGATTTGTCCTTCCGTTCCCAGCAGCTAAGGGTGGCCGGATCCCTTTGCAATATACGAGAAAGGTATATCTGACCAAGAGTGTGCAGGCGGGAGGCGAGAGGCAAGTGGGCTGCAGGGACAGTCAAGCAGGGGTGTGAGAGGAGAGAAGCAGGGCCCAGAGCTCCCTGTGCCGGGAGCATCTCACACAGCATCTGCTCTGAGCAGACTCCTTGACAACGCTCTCTTCTCTCTCTGCCTCATCTCCCAGTTTGCATTAGGTTTTCCTCCGCAGTGTTTCTGTACTGGAATTACCTCTTTACTTGTATGTCTCACCAATTAGACTGAAAGCTCTCAAAAAAGGATCTCGTTCCACTTTGTGTTCCCAGCACATGACATAATGTTTGGCACGTAGTAGGTGCTTAAGAAATGTCCATGAATGAATAATCGATGACTTATCCACATACAAGCTGGATGGGTTTCACTTTCTGGCCCCTTTATTCACTTGTATTCTATAACGTTTTATAAAGGATTAGGTGTGGACTGGGGTGTAAACTAAAAGATAAAACATGGTCATTGCTGTCAAGGGGTTTCTAGGCTCATGGGGAGACCCGCTGTCCATAATGAACAGTGTGGGCCTTGGTTTGGGAGAGCTCAGAAGATGGAGGGACAAGATCTGTCTTGAGGAGTGGGGGAAGGTGGTATAGAGAAGGTGGTGTACGGCTCAGGCCTTGAAAGACGGGCAGGTTTTCAAATGGTGAAGAAGCATTCAGGAAGCAGGAACAGTGTGGTAAAAGCATGGAGCTGGGCAAGTTTAGATTCAAAAGCAGGGCTCTGAAGCATCCAGAGTGGACCTCCAAAGGTGTGAGAAGTGAATATTCTGTTAAGGGCAACCTCAATCCCAGCCAGCCAGACCCTTATCCTGCTAGGAGCGAGGAAGCAGGATTTACTGATGACATACTTGACAGCACGCACCTTGATGTCCTGATTTCCCAGCTACATTAGACTAGAATGCCAGGCAGCCATGAGGTGCTCTCTGGAGCCATCAGGACCTGCGATGAGGATGGAGAGAAGTGAGGAGGATGGAGAGAAGTGAGGAGGATGGAGAGAAGTGAGGAGGATGACTGGCCTCACTCTGTGGGGCCTGGAGCCTCCTTCAGGGACCCAAGGTTGACCTAGAGCACTGGGGTTTGGAAATAGGGCTTCTAAGAGGCATCTAGGAGACATAGGGGGCTCTAGTTCCATGACAGCACATCTGAAAGCTGCTCGATACAGCTGTGCAGGACCAGCTGCCCTTGGCAGCCATTCCTAGCCACTCCTGGCAGGTCCATATGAAAGAAGAAGCAGGAAGGCAAAGAACCAACTTCTTTGCAGAAAGACAGGTGAGATTGTCCAATGCCCCATCTTACAAGAGGCACTGTACACAAGAATTGCCCCAGTCCACTTCGGGCAGGCCCCATAACTTCTCTGAGTCTTAGTGTCCTTATCTGTAAATGGGTATAATAAATATTACTTACCTCTCAGAGGTGTATGAAGCTCAAGTTCAATTATACATGTAAAGCCTTAAGATAGGACAGGTATTCAGTAGAACTTTAATACCTGACCATTTTCTTTATTTTTATTCACTCCTGGTAAAGTAGGAGGGCTTCCCCAAAGAACTGGTCCCTTCCAAGAGGGAGAAATGACCTTTGTCATTAGTGGAGTTCTGGCACGTGGTAGGTACTGGGTGACCAGGAGTTCCTAAGGTTAGCCGTGCTGGGCTTTCTTCAGCAGGCTTAGGCACTCCATCTCCAGGTTCCATTGCACCATTAGGGTAATGATGACTGGGCACTTGCTATTTATGACCTGCCTTCCCCACTGGACTATAAAGTACTTAGGACAGAAAGAGGTGAAGGGAATGCTTTCCCCATCATCTCCAGTGACCAACACAGTGCCTGGCACATGGGAGACACTCAATAAATGCTGGATGAAGAAATAAATAAGCAAGTGAGTAAAAGACTGAGTGAGAGACATTCACCTCCTTTTCATCAATAGAATCATTCTCATTGCTTCCCAGAACAAATGCTCTGTGCTGTGAGGTGACTCCAAAACTCTGTTAACGTTCTTATTCCCACCCGGATGGAGAGAAGGGAGCCCCTCTTGGACCCTTGCTCTCCAGTAGTGGTCCTCTGAAGGCCCCTCCAGGACATGAGTAGACAAGGTGGGAAAAGTACTGGCTTCTTCCTCCGCCTCACACACTCTGCCTGCCCCCTGGATCCCAAGGAACACCACAGCCGTCCTGAGGTTCCCCACCCAAAGGCAACGGTGTCTTCACATAGAGGGAAACCAGTTCACAGATAGCTCAGGCTTCAGTCATACAGTTAGAACACGAGGACTCAAAAGAAACTATAGAGGTCAAGTAGCCTCATGCGACTTCCTAATGTTAAACAGAAGCCCCGCAGGGTAATGACAGCATATTAGGGTTATTACCCAGGGCTGGGAGGAAGAAAAACCGTGCCACAATCATTTCTTTGTTTCAAAGCAATGTCCAGCATTTAGAAGATCAAACTGCATAATGTCACCCTCAAGCAGCTAATGTTTCTGCTAGTGTGACTATCAGTTATGTCATTCACACTCTTAGGTGCAGAGAAAGTCCTATCCGCCCTCTTCAAATCCTATCCTTTCGACAGTTTTGTATTTCTGTCTGGAAGTTTCATTTACCTTCACTAAGCAAACTCGCTCAGGTGTGTTATCTTTGGGCCATCGTTGGGAGTATCTTCCTTCCTGTTACATTTGCTTGGTTTTGATATTTTAGGGCTTGCTGCCTGTCAACCTCACACTCCAGCTTCTTTGCTTTTGCCTTTGCTTTTTGGCGGTCTATGCCGATCACATTTACAAAATTATATTCTGGATACAATAAACAGAAGAGTTGGCCTAGCCTGAATCTTTTCATTGTTTGTTATCTGAAGTGTTGACACCCTTTTCCTGTGCCTATTAGAGTAGACAGTTTGTTTGGGAAAAGTTCACTCAGTTGTAGGGAGCCTTGGTAATTGTAAAAAACAGAAGATTCACAAAGGTTCCAGATGGTCTCAGAAATTCTGAAGTCTCCAGTTTCCTCAGACTAGCCTGCCATGGGTCAAAGGAGCTTTGCCCTGACCACCTCACTTTCCCCTCTCCTTAATTCCCGGTCTCAGAAATGCTCACAGCAGCTGTTAAACCAGTCCACTCCTACTGCCCCCTCCTTCCTTCCTTCCATCCCTCCGCACTGCAACCAGTAATGTCATATCTGGTACAGTGGGTGTTTAGCAGAGAGGCCTCTCCAGCCTCCTCTTGGACACAACACCTGCTCCTTTCTGATGGGAACTAACCGCAGATAGGGCAGATGACCAAGCCAGACTCTCCCCCCAGAGACAGCCTGACCACCCCACGCATGGAGGAAGTGTAGGTCCAGGTTTTTGCCCAGAGGCAGGCTGGCTGCGATTGGTCAAGGGGAAAAACAGAAAGAATTGACTATTCAACTGATAGCTATTGAGGGTCAGGAGGGACCTCTCAGACCACATTGTCAAGCCTCCCTCCAAACACAGCAGTGACCACATCTCCATCCTCACCCTGGTGAGGTCCAGTGTCAACTCACACACCACCCACATGAGCCCGCTGCCTTCCTCAGAGGCCCATCCTTGGACAGTTCTAAATACTGGTGAGTTCACCTTTATTTTAGACAGGAGTCCATCTCCATGCAGACACACACATCTCTAGTCGATGTGTCCTCTGGGATCCCACAGAAGAATGAAATCCTTCAATTATTTGAAGGCATCCCTTTAATTATTTAACATGGATGCCCTTGGACTCTGAGTCTTCAGTTCCTCAGACTAAAAGCATTTTGTTCTTTCAGCCAGTCCCTGTAAGTCACAGTTCCCACTTCTTTGCCATCCTGGGCATTCTCTTCTGAACATACTTTTTGTCTCCTGTGCCATTGAAAGGGTGGGATCCAGGCTTGAAAACCACAGTCCAACACAGAATAGTGTAGAACTGTCACCTCCCTTTTTCTAGTCACTGTATAATATCCAATCTAGAACCAATTCAAGCTTTTCCCTGCCCTTATATGTGTGTGTATGTGTGTGTGTTGTGTGTGTGTGTGTGTGTGTTTGATACCGCATCACATCATTGGTTTATAGTGAACTTACAGTCAATGAAAACACTTATGCCTTTTCTCTATGTGCTGCCGACAAGCCATTCCTCCCTCATCTTTTACTTGAACAGTTTGCTTCACCTTTCTTGTATTACTAGTAAATTAGCAGTTCAGGATAGCCTGTGCATGTACTACAAGAGACTTCATTAGTAGATTCCCCCTGCCCCCAGCTTCTAGAGTCTTCTTTTCTTCTTCATACTCCTTTTGGAACAAGCCCTAGCTATGAACTGGTCTCGTTGGTACTGGAGTCTCAACTGTAATTCTCTGAGGGGGAAGGAAGGGAGTAATGCCCTGAGTGAGGGGCCAGAGCCCCTGGGTTCTGGCCCCTCACTCAGGGCAGATCCTCGGTCAAGAGGGCTGCTTGGGGAGCCAAAGGAGGCCTCTCTGGCTCCTGGATTCTAATATCTCCTTGACAATAAGGTTCAGGCAACATGGAGTCTAGTAATATCAAAGAATAATAGTATATGTCATTTTTTGAGCAGTTACCAAGGGCTGAATACTATGCTAATGGCTTTACATAAACTAAGTCATTTAATCCTTTTAAAAAATCAACTAGGTAAAAATGAAACCCATTTCACAGATGAGAAAAGTGAGGTTTGGAGATATTGCTAGTCTAATTGGGATTTGAACACAGTTCTGTCTGAAATCAAACCTCAAATCTTAGCCATTCTACTTGGAACACTGTAAGTGTTCACTCTGTAGACATGATCTCTATTCCAAGCAGCTGAGCAAGGTGAGACCCTGAGGCGTACAAGAATGCGAGAGGAAACCGTCATAGACCCTCTTGGCTCCCCCTCCCCTGCCCCCTACACCCAGACTGTGGCAAGTCTTGCAGGATTAATGGAATAAATGCCTTCCTTGGACCCAGAGGACAGGTAAGACATACCCTCCAACCTCATTCTGTTAGACATCATAAAGAGAGAAAGAAGAATGTCCATTCCTGCCTGCCTCACAGGCTTGTATGAGACATAATCAATTGATCAATCATATACTACTGACCCCCTACCAGATACTCAGCAGCAAGCCAGACCCTGAGCCACGTAGAAGAAGCATGAGGCTAGGTCTGAGCCCAGCAGGGCCCTAGTTGGTATACAAGACTTACACACCAGAAACAGCAAAAGAAAGAAACAGGACAGTAAATTACCAGGAGCCAAATTCTGAGAAGTGGGTGCTCAGAGCTATAGGAATTAGTTCACCAGGTTTTGTGGAATAGGTGGGACTCACAGGAGGTCCTGATGGGTGGATGGGTTATGATATGAAGGTTGGAGCAATTGTGGGGAGAGTCTACAGGAAGAGGGAAACAAGACATATGTAAGGGTGCTTTGGAAACCAAAAGAGTCACGCAGTAAGTGCAAGGTGTTATTAAATGTCATATAATATCGTGGTCACTCTTACCCAAATCTGGATCCTGAATCCATCGTCCCTCCTTGCTCACCTGTGGTTTCTGGTCCTAACCCCCCTGCTTCAATCCCAGTCTCTTGCTCCTAAAACATGGAGAGGCAAGGTCTTGGGAAACCAAGTTCTTCAGGATATTTACCTCTAGGGTTGGGTGGTATCAGGGCTGGGGATAGAAACAGGAACCTCTCCCTCTGGGCTTGTCAAAAGAGTAGCTTTGTTGGGTCCTAAATTTACAAACAGTGAAAGCATCCCCTCAAGACCAGAGAGTTGCTGTCGAGGAAAAATAAAAAGCCTCAGCAGCATGTGGAATGTGAGGGTGGGAAGTAGGCTGGCAGGGAAGACAGATAGGCTGGAGAATGAGAGGGTGGCAAAGAGGCACAGGAGAGGAAAGGAGCCTGGAGGGACCAGGAGAAGGATGGGGAGGGGGAGGAAGGACGGAGAAAGAACAGGTAGGTGTGTGTGTGGAGGGGGAGGAAATGGAGAGGGAGAAAGATAAAGTCAGAAGAAACAAGCGTTCAGCAGGGGGAAGGGAGGGAAGATGTGTGCCGTGTGTGTGTGTGTGTGTGTGTGTGTGTGTGTGTGTGTGTGCGCGCGTGTGTGTGGCAGCTACCTTAATCTCTTTAAATTTGTCCTCATTGATTAGGGATTTGCAACAAAATCCCTTGCTCTGGGAAGACATTTGCTTCACTCCTGCTTTGCTGTCAAACCGAGGGAGGCCTCTCTCTGGGTGGGGCTGGCTGTGCAGAGCAAAGCAGGATGAGGAGAGGGTCTTGGTACCCTTCTCCTCTCTCGATGCCCAGCCCAAATCCACCTTGTCAGGGAAGCCTTCCACGATGTCCCTGAAAGAAAGCGCTCCTCCAATGCCCCCCCACCCCCACCCCACCCCCACTCGGAGCTCCTGTTTCATTATCTCATTTTCTCTATATCTTCCAAAATGTAGTAGCTTGTGACAGTGACTATTTTATCAATTCTCATGAGTCCTAGGGTCAGGAATTCAGACAGGGACAGTGGGAATAGCTCAGCTCTGTTCCACATGATGTCAGCTGGGGCTGGGATGTCTGAGGGGCTTGTTCTTTCACGTGCTTAGCACCCCTACAAGGAGGGCTCCACTAGGTCATTCATTGAACATTCCTTCCCACTGTTGACTGCTTCCCTGGTTCTCCTCCATGAAGTCAGGTGGATAGCAGGAGATCAGGAAATGCAGGTTGGAGGAATGAATATGTGGCTAAAGAATGGACTGAAAGAACGCTGACTGTTTGAGGTACCACCCAGACCCAAGGGCTCTGAGTGTTGTGAAAATGCCGACACAGCCTGTGTGTGTCAGGCTCTCCCAGCCCGCCTCGGACTGGGAGTGAGGAGAAGAGGCCCAGTGTCTTTGGGGCGAGCTGTGGGGTAGCCAACGTCAAGGCCACTCCCAGGAGCATGGCTCTCACCCCTTGGGCCCTGCATCATCTGGAGTGTCCTCCCCTATCTCTGAAGCCCCACCTCTGGTTCTGCTTTTTCTAGAAGCTGCCGCTGAGTCACCCCCACTTCCAGGAACTCATTATTAGCTTAGCTCTCCGTCATTTGTCAGAAGCTCCATGAACCCAAGGAGCTGTGTTCTTTGGATTCTTTCTCACTTACTTCTAATTCCCTCCTCGGTGTCTGTGATAATACTGGGCATTTTTTTTTTTTTTTTTTGAGATTCCCATAAATATTGAATGAACAGAAACTTGGCATTTGTGGATGGCCTATGCCTGTTTTTAAAGGGCTTTCGTAACCATCTTCCCTTAATCCTCCTTGGTCTAAGTCTGGGAGCGATACTGGGCATTTTACTGATAGAGAGATTGAGGCACACAGAAAGGTGAAAAGATTTGCTCAAGGTCACACAACCTTAAGGTCAGTGACATTAAGGAGTGGATCCGTGGTGAAATTCTCTTTAGGCTGGCTGAGTGGGTGACCTTCCCACAGGGCCCAGGGCTGCCTCGAGAGCTGTTTCCCATTCATGGTGCTGGCTGGGGCACTGTAGGAGCTAATCAACAGCTAGTGACCAAATGGCAGAGTTATCGATTTGTTTCACTGTGTCCCGGTCTCCCAATCATGTCTTACTCCCCTAGCTGGTCAGGAGGTCTCATTCATCTCTCTTGTGGCTCTTCATCAGAGCTTTCTGCTAGCTCAACCTCCTCATTTTAAAGGTGTGGAAACTGAGTCCAGGGAGGGCACAAGACTGATTCAGAGCCACTCAGGTTGTTAGTATCAGTGTCAGGAGGAGAAGCCAGGTCTCCTGCACATACTCTACATCTGGGTCAGGAGTCACCAATTTTCTAGCATTCTCTCCTAGTAAGATGGGACTCCAGATCCACCTTCAAAATTTACACTCAGAAAAAAACTGGTGAAAGAAAAATTTAGAGTAGTGATGAAGGGGTGAAAAAAAAAGCAAAAAACCCCCCAAAAACAAAAAACCTCTCTCCCAACCTGGCAAGCATCACTTAGATTGAGAATCCCTCACTGCACATTTGCTGGCTTCCTCTGGTCCAGCTCAGATCAGTGGTGCCTGAAAAATGCATTTGCAAGCACCCAGTACAGCACCTCATGCATAGCTGGTGCTTTAGACTTGTTGGTGTTCTTCCCTCTCTTCCTCCAATCTGATCTGTTTCCTGAAATGGGCTCCAGGGATTGGCAGGAGAGTGAAGGAGAAATTCTGTCTCCTGGTATCGATTCTGGAGTAAGGAGAATTCCCTATTTGTGAGCCTCTGCTTTCAAGGAATCAATGGAAATGTGTTTATCAGAAAGTCGGAAGGCAGCTGTGCTCACCAGTGCTGCACCTAAATTTATGGTGGTGAGCACACTGTGGCATATACGGAAGTCCAGATACAATGTCGTATACATGAAACATATATAATGTTATAAACTAATGTTACCTCAAGGAAGGAAGGAAGGAAGGAAGGAAGGAAGGAAGAAAAGTGAAGAGAAGGGAAGGGAAGGGAAGGGAAGGGAAGGGAGGGGAGGGGAGGGGAGGGGAGGGGAGGGAGGGGAGGGGAGGGGAGGGGAGGGGAGGGAAGAGAAGAGAAGAGAAGAGAAGAGAAGAGAAGAGAAGAGAAGAGAAGAGAAGAGAAGAGAAGAGAAGAGAGAAAAGAAAAGAAAAGAAAATTGGCCTGGCCCAGACAGGGTTTGAGTGGTGTAAACCATTGGAGGAGGAGGGAAAGGGAAGAGGTCTGATCAGATCCTGGGTGTCGGTTCCAAAAAAGTTCTAACCACTGAGACCACTTGAGACTGTTATCTTTATTTGATGGAAGGTTTCAGAAGCTGCTCGGCACCTCCCCACACAAATGTCCTGTTCCAGGCCAGGTCTTTGCCGCTGGTAATTCAGCGGCTGTGCCCCCGCTGGGGAGGGGTGGGTCACTCTGGGCCCTCCTGGAAGTCCACTCAGAGCGCACAGCACCAACTGACCCACCCTCAGGGCTGTCTCCCCCCTAAAAGTCTAAGCTCCAGACCCTCTTGTCCCTTCATGTCCTCAGGGACGTGGAGGAGTGAGTGGACTCCTGTGGACTGGCTTAACAGCTCCGTGCCTCAGTTCTCCTCCTGGAAAGCCCGAGGGAAGTCACGCCTCCTTGTTGCATAGTTCTGGCCCTGACTCCATGACAGCTGAGAGCTGGGCCTGGAGGGGCAGAGTCAGGCTGTGGGGAGGTGAGAGCCACCACCTGGGTGGCTGCTGGCCTGACACTTTGCAGGTGAGCGTACAGCAGCCCTGGCTCCAAACCTGAAGGTGTGGGAACACTGACCGAGAGCCGGAGCCCTGGGGCGGGGTGCAGGGGGTGCCTCGGACCCCTGGGGGCTTGTGATGGGACTCAGTGGTTGAGTTGCAGCCATCTGCGTGCTGCTGGGTCACCGAGGGGAGGCAGTTGCTTTGCTGTTGCTTCTGCTTCTCTCCATCCCCTCATTAGCCTGGAACCTGCGAACATCCGTCTGATAAGAATGGTCCAGGATTCTTCTGAGAACCAGCCACCCTAAAGGGCAGGCTCCCCTCCTTCCTCTCAACCCCTCCATCTCTCCCATCTGCGTCTTTTCTTCTTCCTTCCCCACACCTCTTTACCTCCTGTATCTTCCTCTTTCTCACCTCTTTCCTCGAACTTTCTGCCTCTCTGTCTCATTCTTGCACTCGGTATGCACAGCACAGCCTCCTACAACAAACACACAATAAACGCACAACCGCACACCTACATCCTCTCTTACAATTACCTTAGTGCATAACCTCACTCACATCCTTTACATACAACCACATGCACGCACCACGCACACAGCTTCAGGCTCACACAGGCGGCCACGTATACCCTCCCTCACAAATGCCCCTGTGCCCACAGAATCCTCATCTCACCTCTGGCAGCCCCGGTGTAGGGCTGACGAGGTGGACAGCTCTGCTCTCAGGGGCTGTCACTGTATGAGGACCAGTCACTTCTCCTCCAGTGATGCCTCCTCCCCTAGCCTGGGCTAACTGGGACAGGAGGGCATGCAGGCAGCGAGTGAGCCAACTTGAGGCCCATCCGGGGAGATGCCTGAACTGGGCACCTCAGTAAACACAGGACCCCTGAGCAGTAGCTCTGATTTCAGGACTAAATTGTAACCAGGAGCTGGACTCTGGGGCAGCTGAGTTAATGGAGTTGGGAGATTTTTACTGAGAGGTCACTGGTTCAGACCCAGCTCTGGTCAGCAGGAACTCAAAAATAGTTTTATCTGACAGCTAATGGTCTTCCTGCATTAGCGGGAGGGGGGTCACCTGCCTGCCCCACCATGCAGGCAAGGTCATTGCTGGTCTGTCTGTGTGGCACCTCGGGGTTGGTGCAGGACCGGCTTAGAGCTTGGGGAGCTGATGGAGGTTTGGGACGAATTAGAAAAAGATACATACACACACACACACACACTGCAACCCCCCTTCTCCCCTCCTCTTGCAAGAACAGATTTTTAAAAGGTGCCCTGTCTGGGCAGATTACTCATGACTTGGTGCTTTAGTGCCATTCTGCTTCTTTCTCTGGGAGGTCACCCTCTTGCACAGGACACATGGATTGGTGAACAGAACACTGGCTGGATTCCAGCACCTTTGATCCCTGAGGCCGGAGATGTCGGGCAACACAACTTGCAGGCCTATACACGGCAGCCCTGAGCAGGCACCTCCATAACCATCTCCCACCCAGCCCCAATGAGCCTTCTCACTGCTCTTTTTAATGACAGCTCAGAACTAAAGGGCACAGACCTCTCCTAGACCTCTCTGCTCCTTTCCCCTCAAAGGCGAGGACGTCGGTGAGGTGTGATGCCCGAGCTGTCCCTACTCAGGGAATGACCAAAGCAATACACTCACGTAAGGTTACGGCTGGCTCTTTGCTAACACCAGTGGGAGAAACAGCAATAATAACTATCACGACAATAGTTAAATTGCAAATAATCCTTCCCAGTTTCCAAAGTGCTTTTGCACACATGTTCCATCCTCCTTGAAAGGAATCATGATAATGAGGATCTCGCAGCCCTCACTGGCATCTTTCTATTTTGAGGGGCAGCCCAGTGCAGTGGCGAGAGTGAAGAATCAGGACGATCTGGGTTTGAACCCCAGCTCCTTACTATTACTACATAAGTGACAGTTTTATAGCCTCTCTGAGCCTCAGTTTAATTGCAAAATGGGCACAATACTACTTGCTTTATAGGCTTATTGGGAAAATGAAATAAACTTTTTTTTGGTCCTGGGATTGGACATAAGATGAATTAATAAGAAAAATTATGGAGCCCAAATAAGGAATTAACTTTCTGGAAGAAGCAGAGATATAACAGGGTGGGTCTAAAGGAGACTGGACTGTGCTTCTGATTCTCTTCATGGAACATTTGCAGGGCACAGGCTGTCCATCAAACACTGTGACAGGCATGGGCTGCAACCGTGGACAAGCTACCTTCCCTGCCCTGCAGGGTCTCAGAAATGACAATCCCAATGCACCCTAACCCTGGGTCAGTCATCGGCATCAAAACAGAGGCATGGGACCAAAGCAGGAAGAGATCACAGCCACTGGGGGAAGAAGAAACACTCAGTTGGAAATGGTAGAAGAGACTTCTTGAGATAAATCTTAAAAAGAGTGTGACAGATGGAGGCTGGATGAAAGGAAAGAGGTAGCATTCCAAGAAAAGGGAAGAACTTTGACACAAGTACCCAACGTGGAGGAGTGAAATAATCCATATTCGCCAGACCTTGGGATACGTATACCATGTTGCGGCCCTCAAGGCAGTGATGGGGAAACCGTGTGGTCCTCACAAAAGACTGGAGTTCTCCAAATTTCCTTTTCAATATCTGTCATAAATATTGTATTTTACATATTTTAAGGTCTATCCATTTTAGTTTTTTCAATTTTATTGAAACATAGCTAGTCACAATATTCTGATATTATTATTTTTTTAATTCTGTTGTGCCTAAATTTCCCTCCTTGAATTATTTATTTATTTACTTGTTCGTTCATTCATTCATTCATCAGCTTAGGGAAAAAGCCTCTATGGGTTTGACTCTCCACATTTGCTACTCATTCCTTCCCTCACCCCAGTTGTGACCCTTCCCCTCAGAGAACATGTTAAACAAGGCTCTTTTCCAAGAGCTTTCTCTTTTACTTCCAAGGGCCTAGCCCTTGTCTTTGTGAATATGATGCTGGAAGAGGTGTTAGTAATGAGGTGGGAGAGGGGCAGTAGTCAGCTGGGGGAGGGGTGGTTGCTGTATTGTCCCCACAGTTAGTTTCTTATTAGTCTGTGTCACTTAAGCCAGCCCTACTTGCTGCCAAGGTAACTGTAAGCAGTAATGCAAACACAGGCATTGTAGTTACATCCAAATACTTGGTTATGAAGTAGCCAACTCAGTAATGCAGATTATGCTTCTATTAACTACTTTTTAAAGATTACTATCAAAAGGAAATGACAAAATTTTAAAATTCCCTAGGGTTCTGTTCATCCCAGTTTGAGAAGCCGTCTTGAAAGATTTCTACTTGCACGTATGCTTTCCTCCATTTATTTTTAATATTACTCCTATATAATCTTAACACATGTTAACGTAATCATATTTTACCAGCTTAAAAAAAGAAGAAGGAAGGTTATCCAGGCAGAGAACATGACCCTCGCCAAAATATGGAGGCAAGAGAGGGCAGGGGTGAACGTGAGGAACACCCAGTGCAAGTTTCTAGAACACAAGTGCTTGAAGAATGGGCAGCAAGGGTGGACAACAGAGCTGTGAATGAACGAAGGGCTGCAGAGACACAGGGGAAAGTGAGGACTGCAGGAGGGTCGCTGGATGGCCAGTTAGGAGCAGTTTCAGGAGAGTAGGGGGAGGGTGGGAGGTCAGTCTGCGTGGAACTGAGTGCTGGGTTGTGGAGAAGAGACACCTAGGGGTGGAAGGCTCTTTTCTGGGTGGTCCTTCTTGTTTAGATCCCATCTGCCTGCTGGGCTCTGTACCAAGTGCTGTGGCTGCATCCGGAAACAAGAACGGTGGTGTCTGCCCTCATTGAGCTTACGGCCTAATGGTGGGGATGGACACTGCGTAAGCAAGCAGCACAGTGATGTAATAATTTCTAAGCATGGGGAATAAGCATGGAGTCCTGAGGAGGAAATAAGCAGAGGGATGGCATGAAATCTAACTGCAGGCGCAGGTCCTTTCCATAGGGAACTGCTATGGGAGGTGACTCTAAGCTGAGACGGAGGCAGAGAAGGAAAGCTTGGGAAAGAGCTTTTGAGGCAGAAGGAACAGCGGATTAAAACTCTGAGACGGATAGTTGATGGGCGCGCTCAGGGGAAAGCGGGGAGGCTGGAGCAGCAGGAAAGAAGTGAGCGTGGAGCAGGGGGTGGGGGCTCCGATTCATTCTGGTGTGCTGGGGAGCCCTGGGAGGGCGTCAAGCAGGGAGGAACACCCCTAAACATGCCTCACACTCCCTCTGGCGACGGGGAGGATTGGAGGTCACGGGGTAAGAGTGGAAGCCAGGGTCCAGTTTGGATGCCGTTGTGGTGCTCCAGGCACAAGATGAGGGGAGAGAAGTGGGCAGATTGGGGAGGTACTCTGGAGGTGACAAGGATGGCCCAGCATGGGACTTGGACAGAGCATGAAGGAAAGGGAGAAATCAAGGATGACTCCTGAGGCTCTAGGCTGAGCAACTGGGTATATAGCTCCACATTTACCGAGATGGGAAGATTAAGGGTAGAGCAGGCTGGGGGGACGGGTGGGCAGAAGAGCCTGCTAGTGATAAGGAGGAGAGGGTGACTTTAAGGAAGGGCAAGGTCGTTTTATTATGATGGAGAAGACGGACTTTGCTTGCAATAGCAGGAGAAAGGGCCACTGGACAGGGCAAGTTGAACAGGCAAGTGTGAGAAGGGGCAGCTGATGGGTGAGGGGAACACAGGGTGCGTGGACTGGGGAGTGAGCTGTCAGAGAGAGGGAGGGAGAAGGAATGGGGAGACATTTGCGATGGCGAGAACTGAAATTGTGCCCGGTCTTCTCAGGATGCCGAGCCATTTGCTGTCATGTGATGGTGGAGTGAGGGGTCGGTGTGAGGACCAGGTTACCCCTTTAAGTTGTTTGAAACTGACTGAGTACCTGAGTCTGTGTTCCCAGGATTACATTACATCTCACCTGGTGTCACATGGGGCCTTCTCATTCCAGCAGAGCAACTCAGTTTTTCAAAGTGGAGCCTTCCATTCATTAAACATTTATTGAATGCTTACTATAGACCAAAAACTCTGAAGGTCGGAGGGTACAAACATAGCCGAGGCATTATTCCGGGTCTCAAGGAACTCACAACCTAGTTAGGGATGGTGACAGCTGAATGAAAACTCGAACACCAGACAGAAAAAAAAAAAAAAAATGCTAGGAAGGAATTATAAGGAACAGCTAGCAGGAGAGGAAGTTAAATATAAGTCCGATGGGCAGAGGGTGTCACGGATCACAGCAGGCTTGGGGAGAGGAGAAGGTGGCTGGAATTTTGCCTACAGGTGAAGGAGGGAGAAGGCATTCTTAAAAGGGGAGCAAAGGGAGCAAATGCTGACTACTCAGGCCATCTGCACTGCACACAGCTGGAGAGGGGGGGTCAGCCAAGGACTCAAGTGGAAAAGGCAGAAAAACCAGGGGGTTCTGCCTTAGAAAAGAAACCACGCCAATTAGCACCCAAGCAAAGGGACTGATGGGGCATGAACTCTTGGGGGCCACCTTGGGGCTTCTCCTTCCTGACCCACACCCCTGGAATCACACAGCTTCCAGGTAAGGGAGACCTCACTGCCAAGAACACCTGAGCACTGGAGGATTCCTGTCTGCCTAGGAATTGAGGCTCTCCAAAGCACAGTGGGGACTGAGGTTAAGACTAGTTTCATTATTGTTACCATCATAATTGGCATTTCACACATTGCCTGTTATCTCCTTCTGGTGTCGAGCAGCTTGGAAATGTTCTGCCTGTGATTTTTTTCATCTAAGCAAAACCATTTATTCCAGCTTCCCCTCCTCCCTGTATTTTGCTTCTTTCTCCTAAAAGAGAGCTCAGGACCACGACCTTTTTTTTTGTTTAGCACAAAATCATGACAAGTGTATTTGAGAATATTATAACAAAGAAAGGCATAATGTGGCTGAAAGAAAGGCTCTTAAGGAATTAGATAAAACCCCACATTCCTAAATTTTAAATCAGTTTCTCCCCCAAGAAAATACACTTGAGTGATTTTTTTGTATGCGTGAGGAAAAATTCTACTTGTTCATAGGTGAGAAAGAGCTCTAAAAACACATACACACAATGTTCCCTTTTTTGCATTTGCCAAACATTTTCACCCAGGGCGAAATCAGTTGCTATTTTAAACAAGTTGATTTTTCCGGAGGATGCTGTAAAAATATTGTTGCAGGCAGAGCCAGCCTGGGGCAAAACAGTGTGAACTGAGGGAAGCTTGACTTTGGTGTTTTCCTGACTCCTCTTCCCTGTTCAGGGTCTGACCTCCGTCAGCACTGGTCCCATCCTGCCTGCTGAGGGCTTAGAGCTACGATGGAGAGGACGAGGAGTCTGGGAAAGTGGGGTCGCCTCTGACTCAGCCATTAACCAGCTACAACCTTGAGCAAATCTCTTCTCTTTGGGACGTAAAATGAGGGTATTGGACATAAAATGAGGGTATTGGACCACAAAGGATTAAAACTCAAATGATGATCCCAGGACAAAGCAGGTCATGTAAACGGGTGAAGCAGACCTGGCAGAAGACAGGGAGTGGTGGGGACTGGGGCAGAGTAGAGAAAGCCTGCCATGACTAAGGGGCAAGGGCTGGTTCACTCCAGCCGATTGTTGCCATAGGTAGGGTTAGCCTGGTGTTGTCAGAATTTCTGATTTTTCAAGAGAACCAAAAATATGAATTTTATGTTATGTTAAAATCACATATCAAACCACTCTTCAGGTCAGAAAACCATAATCCAAAAAGATACATGCACCCCAATGTTCATTGCAGCACTTTTACAATAGCCAAGACGTGGAAGCAACCTAAATATCCATCGACAGAGGAATGGATAAAGAAGATGTAGAACGTATATACAATGGAATATTACTCAGCCATAGAAAGGAATGAAATTGTGCCATTTGCAGCAACATGGATGAACCTAGAGATTATCATACTAAGTAAAGTAAGTCAGACAAAGACAAATATCATGATATCACTCATATGTGGAATCTAATTAAAAAATGATACAAATGAACTTGTTTACAAAACAGAAACAGACTTACAGACATAGAAAACAAACTTATGGTTACCAAAGGGGAAACATGGTGGGGGAGGGATGAATCAGGAGCTTGGGATGAACAGAAACACACTACTATATATAAGATACATAACCAATAAGGACCTACTGCATAGCACAGGGAACGGCACTCAATATTCTGTGATAACCTATATGAGAAAAGACTCTGAAAAAGAATGAATACATGTATATGAATAACTGAATCACTTTGCTGTACACCTGAAAGTAACACAACATTGTAAATCAACTATACTCCAATAAAATTAAAACAAAACAAAAAGCAATACATCTCCAGGCCTTATCTGGCCTACTGTGCTAAGTGTGTGACTTCTGGGCTAGGTGATCTCTATCAGTGGCGATATCTCTGGTTCTATCAGTAGTAGGGAGGGGATAAATGTTCTACTGTCTTTACTGAGTATTTTAACTGCAACCTCTTAAACACGGGAAGCCCTAAGAGTGAGTCTCTAATGGTGGAGCTGGAAGCTTTATGATGGGCCACTGGGAAAGTTGTTTGCAGCTCTGCGCCTGCACCCCTAACAGATTATGCCATCTTGGCAGTTTGGTGCTCTGCCCACACATAAGACCAGCACTATTTATGTGGTTTCCTCCTAGTAAAAAGTGACCCATTCAGTGCAATCAAATCCACATGCAGAATTGACTTTACGTCCTGAGTAACACTTTAACAAAACAACTGCCTGAGTCAGATGGGAGCCCCCCTAGTGGCCATAAGGTGGGGAATTCATAGAGACCTGAGTTATAAGTGAGGAGGAGACAACTGTAGGGTGAGTCGTTGATCATATAATTGTACACAACTAGAATATCTTTATTTTAACTCCCTGCCCCAAACACCTTCACTATTTAATATACGACTAAAAACTCACCTTCTTGCCTTGGCACCCAGGAATTAGGGAAAATTTGGCACTGCCCAAAGCCCTTCTAGCGGCCTTTACTTAGTCCAGGCAAGAATAATGGTTGGGTTTCTTAACTTTCATAACAAAATATCTGCTTTGTCATATTTGCATGTCTGATGTCTAAAGCATAGGACTGTTTATTCAACATTCCAGTATTTGCCCGTCTTCACTACGAAAAAGACTGCTTTTTAATTCCAGACAAAAGCCAAGTTGAACTAACTGATAAATTTTAAGTTAGATCAAAGTATACACCAATCATTTATTGTTTAATGTTTATTAAGCTCTCTCCCTAACTCTCGTTGGGTTGTTCAGGAAGCTGTATTCCTGGACCATATTAACCTCGTTCCCTGCAGAAACATCTTCACTGAGTTGTGTTGGCTATCATGCCCATGACATTTATGGAAGGCCGTTTTAAGAATCAGCCAAATGAAGAACATTTTCTCATTTTCTCTAAAAACTATTGCGGAAGATATTGTCCATTATGTTGTTCAATGTTCCTGACACAAGGGTGCACATTATAAATCCCTCTTAGAATTCAATATCAGGGAAGTATTTGCTTCTCTTGGCACAGTAGAATGCTTCTTCTTAAGTGATCATGAAGTTGCTACATGCTAGACCTCATTTTCCGTTTTTGCCTTGGCTGCTGGGAATCTTAAAGCCCGCATTTATGCTGGTGGCAGCAACGATACATTCCCAAATTGGGAGCAGAATTATCTTACTGCTTCATTTTCTTGGTGTTGACTAATTTTTGTTTTATTTCTTTTCTGCATATATGTGTTTTATTATATGCTGATTAAAGTAGTTTTGGAAGTAAGCAGTACATAAATTATGCATACATTTTATGATCATTTAAAAACATACGCTATGCTATTTTATTATTGTTTTCAAATTACTTCATTTGTATCTCTTTAATCTGCTCAGCTGGAATTATAATTTTTAAAAATCCTTTCAATTGTACTTAACACAGAGCTTCACACTCAGTTAGCACTCAATAAATACTTGCTCATTTGTTCACTTCACCATTGACTAATGGCTCATTCCCAAGCCACTGAAAGAAGGAAGAAAGCTTAAATCATGTAAAGAATGAAAGTTTATTCATAAATGTGAAGTGAGAGAACAGACAGGTTTCACACACTTTCTCCCTCCTCTGCAAATGAGTGGGGCATCTGACACAGCAAGAAGTGTGACTTACCCAGGGAAGGCCTGGATTCTGGTAGGAATTCCTAATGTGCAAGGACACTTCAAGACCAGAAAAAGGGTCTCCTACTTAAAGATTTCCTGTATTTAGCAAATATACATTAAGTGTTTACCATGTTCCTGGCACCATGCCAGGTTGGGGAAGACAGAGATGAGGGGAGTGGTCTAGTTTCTGGGGTTGCATAGAAAAGCAGACAGACCTCAGGCCATTCACAAAATGGCCCCAGGACATTGCCATTAGGGTCATCTCTCTCTTGGAGTTGTCCAGCTTTGTGGAACTGGGCAAGGGATGCGGAGGAATGGTGACAATGGGGAGTCAACCACTGGTCTACTTTATAATGAATGTCCCCATACAGCTCAGGCTTTCTTCATTTTCCAATTGTTGGACCAGTAAGTCCAATACCACCATGTTCTTGACCCTTCTGCCCACAGCCATGATCTGGCTGGGCTGAGGAATGACACAGCTCACACCAGAGATGGAGAAATGCATACTTACATGCAGCTGAGGATTATGAGGTGGCACTGATTAGATCTGCAATAAATTCACTAGCTACCTCAAAGCTAAACAGTCTGCATTGCCAAGGGAGGAGTGTCATTTTGTTGGGCAGTGTGTCTTTTAGTGCACGTTTACATAAATTGTTTACTGACCCTGTGGGGTAACATGACTACTTAGTTGCTAACACACCCCCAAATTTGTGGAAACACTCTCTTATAACTTGCATACTGCTAACTCACTAGGCAATACACATCTTTGATTTTTTTAGTAATAATATTCTTGGGAGAAAAGCAAATGATGGTCATAATTTATTTCAAAGAGTGTTTAGTAATTTAGCATATATCTGTGAAATGTTACTTAATCCTGGGTGGTCTGTGTGCATAATTATGTTTTAATTTGCACATGATTGCTGACTCTCATATCACCTAAACAATCAGCATGCATCTAATGACTGGCTGTTGTCTTATAACATTTTGTTTTCCCCTTTGGAACTATTGGAAAGAGACCATCACATCCCACAACCATCTGCAATATTGCATATGTATTGCTGAATATTGAATAGGTATTATGAGTATTGAATTTGGCTGCACTTCTGCAGTCATATTTCGATGTATTTTTCATTGCCTACTGAAAAGAAAATGAGAAGGGGGGAAATAGTTAAAGTTCTCTGCGTTCTGCAGAATTGCCCTTGCCTTTCTGTATCTCTCTTCCCATCCTTTGTTTTGTTTTCCCCTCTGTTAATAGTAACAGGATCTTACCTTTGCATAGTACACTTATTTTAAAAGCGTCATCCAGTAAAGTATGGTGTTTGGTCTTTATATTGACTCTGTGAGATGGGTAGGCTTGTCAAATATCCATTTATATAAGAAAAAACTAAGGCAGAGGATGTTGGTGACTTATGGTGACTAATATCACTATTACTCAATGATAGCCTAAGAGAGGCCAAGAACTCCTGGTACCTACTTCCAAACACTTCCCACTCAATAGCACTGCCTTCTAACTAGAGGATGATGTAATGGGAGATAATTCCTGTCAAAACTTAGAGTATATCTCCAGGATGTCAAGAGTGATTATGGAGTTGAACCTGAAGGGCCAACATCTATATAAAAAATAGCCCACTTACGGTGAAGGGCCAGGAATATGCATGTGTTTCTTTTTCTGGGTCCCCTTCTCTGATAGAGGACATTTGAGCAGAGACCAAAATAAAATGAGGAAGGGAACTATGTGAAGAGCTAGGAGAAGAACATTCCTGGCTGAAAGAACAGCAAGTTTAAGATTCCCAAGGTGGGAGTGAACCTGGAGGCCAGTGTGACTGGGATGGGGTCCTGGCCAGGGATCCTGAGTGAGGTTGAAAATTTAGCTGGGACAAGATCACAGAAGGTCTCGCAGGTCATTATGAGGTCCTCGTCTTTTCCTTTGTGGGAGCTGGAAAGCAAGTAGAGGAGTGACATGATATGACTTGGGATTTAAAAGAATCACTCTGGCTGCTGTGTAGAGAATAGACTGTCTTGAAGCAAGGGTGAAAAGAAGGACATCAGTTTCCAGGAGAGATGCTGGTGGTTCAGGCCAGAGTATGTGCAGTGGAGGTAGAGGAGTGATCAGGTTCTGGATATATCTTGAAGGTAACATTGGTAGAATTTGCTGATGTAGGTGCTGAGAGAGAGAATTCAAGAAGAAAATATTTCATTTAATAAAACTCTAGGTTTCCATAGAAAGAGTAAGAGTTAAAAGAAAACAGCCTAAGGAAAATTGATACATCTGTTTAGAAAAACAATATTCAGATGCAAGCAAGTAGGGATTATGGCCTAGTTCAGCCCTATGGGTGAGTGACTTGTTGGAAGATGGACTCAGTCATAATTGTTAGAGTCTTCCAATCAATCAAAGGCAGGATCCTGCTAAAATGTGGGTTACATTCTACTCTCAGGTGGAGGGCTTTGGTGCCCTAACTTTTCCTTCCTCCAACGTTCCAGTGTGTGGGTCTTTGTGACCTGCAACCAACTAGTTCAATAAGTTTTTGCCTTTCCCCCAACCCTGGGGCTGAAGTGCAGGAGTGGGATTTTTCTGAGCGGTCCTTCTGTGCTAAGACCTAGCCTGAGGCCACATGCATAAGAGTCGATTCACGTGAAGTCATCTGAAGGAGAGTTGGTCCAAGTGGGTTTTGGGATCTTAATATAAGAATGAGAGAGAGCCTGACATTTCCCCAAGAAAGACATTGGACATTCTCTGGAAGTCATTGAGGAGTGTCCCTGCCCAAGAGAGTCACAACTGGTTATTGTTAAGGACTGAGAGACCTCATGTAATTCATCCTCCTGTCCAGTTGAACAGCAGCACATCTGTGCGACATCTCTTCCAGCAGGACTCTGCATAAAAGGAAGTTTGTTCTCTGTGTCTCCACCCCATCTCGAGATCTCAGCATCAGGGTCTTAGGTACATTACTGAAAGGTCTGTTCTCCCTGTTTCACAAGAACCTGACACAGCAACCCAGCTGTAAGGGTTATGCTTCCGTAGAGAAGAGCAATTAGATGCTCGTATGCAACTTGACAAGTGACGGGGGAACCCTGGAAATCCATGAGTCTCTTCTAAGGTTCACTGGAGATGGGGGTGGGGAAAGGAGCTTGTCACCTCTGGGGAATGACACTTACTTCCCCCTCATTATAGTCAGCACCTCCTTCTCTGTAGAGCAGTGTCTGTTGGTGATCATGAGACGCATGTGCAGATAAGAAGACTGAGCAAAGAGATCTAATCCAAAGACACAGCTGAGACAAGCTTTAGACAATGAAAAGGAGCTCAGACAACGTTAGATTTGACATTTCCACCTTAGTGGAAGATTTCTTCTCGGAGCCACACTGATGTTCATCTAACTCTTAATTATCCAGGCACTGATTAACTGATACCTGGCTTACTCTGGCCCCTGAAGATGAACCTATCATGAAAATATAAATGTACTGTCTCTCACTCATTGTCACTCAGGCATGATTAATCAGGCTGTGGATTATCCAGGGCTTCTTTATATTTTTAATTTTTTGCTTCTCTCTGTCTATGATGATTTTTTAAAAGATTTATTTATTATTTATTTATTTTATTTATTTATTTTTGGCTACGTCGGTTTTTAGTTGTGGCATGCGGGATCTTCGTTGAGGCATGAGGGATCTTTTCTTTGTGCTGTGCGGGCTTCTCTCTAGTTGTGGTGTGCAGGTTTTCCCTTCTCTAGTTGTGACGTGCAGGTTCCAGGGCACGTGGGCTCTGTAGCTGTGGTACGGGTTCCAGAGCGTGTGGGCTCTGTAGTCTGTGGCACGTGGGCTCTCTAGTTGAGGCGCGAGAGCTCAGTAGTTGTGGCGCGCGCGGGCCTAGTTGCCCCTCGGCATGTGGGATCTTAGTTCCCTGACCAGGGATTTAACCCGCGTCCCCTGCATTGCAAGGCAGATTCTTTACCACTGGACCACCAGGGAAGTCCCTATGATGATTTTATAAATCAATCCAATCTCCCTCCATCACAGGATGGGTATGAGCAGAAAAAAGAGGTACAGCTTAATGTAGTCTATATGTTTGTGAGTTCGTAGAAATCATTTGGTGTAGGAGAAACTAAATGGCTTAAAAATGATATTGGATTCAAGTTTTAATTATCCATGTTATTTCTGCTTTCATTATTATGGATCCCCGAACATTGCAGTAACTGCTGCACAGAAGACAACTGCACCATGTAACAACTATGTCTGCTCTGTAATCATATTCCAGCATGCCATTCATCAGGGACCATTAGAACTCAGGATGCTGGGGAGTAGGAGAAATAAACAGAAGACAAGCTCAGAATGCTGCCTTGAATGTCCCAGCCATCTTTCATTAACATTTTCTTAAAAATTGGATTCATACAAACTTAAGTCTAGTCTTTTTTATGAACGTTCAGAATCCAATCTGTAAGATCCACAACGGAACCACACTTTCACTCTCTTCATATTGGTATAAGTCGAGTTGGTTTTAAGTCATACTCAATGCATGTTAGCTATGGAGGTTCCAGAAGGAACTCATTGTTGGACAGTCTTGCCATCTTGTGATTATGTTTTCCAGACACTGGCCTGAAGCATCAGGTCTGGGATGAGACCTATTCCAACCAAGCATGGGTTTGTCAGGGCTGATGAGGCTCAGTGTCCAAACAGAGAGGCCACCCTGGTGAAGAGTCACACAGCAGAGAGTGTTGTGGTTCCAAAAGCAGGGGCTGGGGCCCCAGGAAAGACCTCACATGGAGGAGTTTTGGAAATCAGGCAGAAGACAGTATAATCATTATGCAGGAATCCTGTCCATGGGTGACTGGTCCTGGCCTTGGAACTGGGGTGCAGGGGCAGAATTCTAGTCCTAGAAGAGGATAAGGAACAGCAAGAGAATTGGGTAGTCAGCAAAAATTAAATGGGCATCCAGTCCTGGGATCTGGAGCCTGGGAAAGAGAACAGGGGCTTTTAGACCTAAATTGTGACTCAGCTGTTAGTGGGAGAGTTGACATATATACACTAATATGTATAAAATGGATAACTAATAAGAACCTGCTGTATAAATAAATAAAATAAAATTCAAAAATTCGAAAAATAAAAAAATAAATGTGCTTATAAGTATAAAGTGCTTAGAACATAGTAAGCCATTTTTAAGTGTTAGCTGATAGAAGTATCACCGCCATTATTATTTTCATGTGACTATCCCAGGAATACCGTCTCTCGTTTCTGACAACAGAGGAGGCAGTGCTTAATACTAAGTACCTCGATCTCAGTTCAGCACTGGGTGATGGATGCTAACCCCAACTGTTTTGCATGAGGCTCTTTAGCTGCTGCCTTTCACATCTCTGGATTGATCTGGGCATTGGAACAAGAATGGTCCATCAGGTGGAGGGAACAGAAGGTCCAGTTGTGGGGACCTGGATAGAGAGGTGAGGAGCAGGGCTGGTACCCATGATGTGGCCTGAGAGTAGCCTAAATAGGTGACTCCCAGGCCATCACAAGTAATATATAGCTCTCAAAAACAGAGCATGCCTGATTTCTGTGTGGGGAAACATAAATCTTCTTGGATTGAAATTGATTTTTTATATTTCTAGAATAAACATTCAGGAATCCAAATATGGACAAAGCTAACTCTCTTCTCAGTAACCTATGGGCCTCTGTGGACTGTAATAGTCCAAGAAGAATAAGATCTGTTGTTCGACTGAGGATCTCCTACAGCCAGGGTGGGCACAGCATCGTATGGGCGTGTGAACGATGGGATGATTACGGAGGACTCCTGTAATTAATTCCGCCTCCATAAAATTAACTCCGTCTGAAGCACACACTACCATCTGTATCCGTGCAACTGGATTTGGGGGAGTTTTTATTAAAAATTCTCAAATCAGTTCAATTCAAGAGAATTACCTCCTTGCCATTCCATATCTCCTGCCAAGCACTTGATAAAATGTGTTCTACAAATGTAGATCTGGAGTCATGATAAGAAAACTCACTCCTGCTGAATATTGGAATTACCTGGCTGATGTGGCAGGAGAACCTTAAAACCAGGACAAATCCCCACTGGAGAATTTCCAAACTGTTAGAGATCATCCATCATCCTGGGGCAAAGGGAAAAATGAGAGACGCTTCAGTTTACCCACATATTGGTGAACATCTTCAAGATGGAACTGCCCAGGCTGCTCAAAATTGGATAACTTCCAGATATGTCAGGTCTAATCAAGACCTCTGAGTCAGTGCTGGCCTCTGAGTCAGACCCCTAGTGCTAGCATGGACTTCCTGCAGGATGAACGCTCTCACGTACCTTTAACTTCAGCATGCAGCAGACCTCTTGTTTTCTGTGGATCTTGTTAACTGTCTAAGGAAGCAAGGCTAAGAGCCTAGCCAGCCTCACCAGCACCTACAGAGGAGGCAGGGGAGTGACTGAGTAAGAAGTAGTGACAGTGCTAAGGAGCAGTGACAATAGGGGCTTCGCGTGGGAGTGTTTGCCATTGAGAGAATGAGGAGGGCTGGGGCAAACGAGAATAGCCATGGCAACCTCTTTTTGAGTATTTTTGTCTTGGGTTTTTTTTTTTTCCGTACTAAGTAACACTGTATGAAATTATAACCTGCCCTGAAAAAGCAGTGGTTTATCATACTAAGAGCATCAGATGAGAAGAGAAAATGTAGGACTGACTCCTGGTGCTATAGGAGTTATTGAGCACAAGCAAGGCATTTTCCATGTCTGTGCCTCGGTTTCCACACCTGCACCTTAGAGACAGGGAGTACTAGAGGACGTGTTAGGACCTTTCTAACTCTGATATTTCAAGTCCCTGAGTCCCGTCCCTTGCCCCATATACTAAGCCTCAACCAACACCCACATTTTCACTCCACTGAACACTTGAGATTTCCTCTGATACATTCTACTCTTCACACACACTTGGGCCATGGAGATAAAACACTTGCCTGAGATAGACAGACAATCATTTAGCCAAGAAAACAAAATGTGAAAGAAGATGAAGGCCCACCAGCAGAACAGATGGCTCCGCACACAAGGCAAAGAGAGCCACAGGTGAGACAGAGGGTAGGGCTGATGGGGGAGTGGGATAAGAGGTGTCGGGAGGAGAGGTGAATGGAATGGAGGAAAGAGGCACAGCGGTGACAAGTGCAACAAGTGTATCATCAGCGTCGGCATCATCTTACACGGAGAGACAGTCATTTAGGGGAACTGAAACTCAGGGACATACAGCCCTGCCCTCCTCCCCAGCTTCCTCCCTGCCCCCAACTGAAACAGCAAGCGGTTTTCAAAATCAAAGTGGGGGACTGCCAATCACTGAGTGTACCATCATTCACAGTGTCAAGTGGTTTACACCTATTAGCTTATTTCATCTGCATAGTGACCTCATGGGTTGGCCTTATTTCTATTATTATTATTATAATTCCAGTTCTATGAATGAAAAAAACAGTCGGGAAGGTCCACTCAGCTAGTAACTGCCGTTGCTGGGCTGAACTGGGTTTGGCTGACTCTTAAGCCCACATCCTTCTCACTGTCCCCTCCTGCAACCAGCCCACTTCTGATCTACGGCACATCAGTTTTGGTGCATTTCCTGGTCTTGCTCTTTCCTTCCCCCCCTCCCCTTTTCTGAGACAAAGGTCCCAGCAGATTGGAGCATAAGGAGGTCTTTGCTTCACACTTTCCTCTTCTTCTCTGCCTCCCTCCCTCCCTTTTCTGGCCAAAAGTTCCATTTATAATACAGAATGTACGAAGAGACCATCCATTCACCGCTTCCCTAATTTTTCTGGTATTTGCGATTAAATCAACTCAGAGGCTGTGGGAAGATTTGGTAATTAAATAATTTGGGTAACAGAATATTTAATTAATTGTAATTACACATGCCATCTTGAAAGTCATTTCTATTTTAATTTTAGCACAAGCTGGATTGTACGAAACATGGCTTTTCTTTGCCACCAAAACCCATCTCTTTCTTCCCATCTTTCTCACCATTCCTCTTAGCCCTGGAGTCTTTACTTCCTTCTTTCCTTGTATTTGGAGGCACAGGCACTCAAAGGGTACCAGCCACAGCTGAGTCCTGTGTGCTAGGGGTAGTGGAAACCAAAGAAGAACATGAGGCATAGTCTTGGCCTACATGATGGAGGAGACAATCCAAAAACGCATTAAAATATGAAGAATACAAAGGGCCCTGTGGACGATAATCCCATGCCCAGTGCACTGAAGAGGATGGAGGTGGGTTTGAACCAGGCCTCGAGATATGTGTAGCATTTGTATGGATAATGAGAAATAGGAGCAAGTTCCTGGGAAGAGGAGGGTTGGGATCTATAAAAGATGATTTGTATTTCTTTTCTCCTTACGCTCTTCTTCATTTATTCACTCACTCATCCACTCAACAAAGATTTTTGAGCACTTGTAGATGCCAGACTCTGATCACTAAAATGTCTGTCCTGAACCCAAGGAAACTCCCTGCCACACGCTGCACCTTCCCATCTGAGCTCGATGAGGACAGCAGAGCCATGCTCCATTCTCCAGGTGTTTCTGGTAGGTCCAGTGCCACCGAGCCCACCTACTGTCATGGAGAGTTGAATTTGTCCACTGCCGGCTCTGACAGTCCTGGTTGTGTCCTCACCTGACTGAGGCAGAGCCCTGCCTAAGGAATAGGGCTTAGCTCACAACTGAATGAGGAGCACAGGAGGGGAAACCCACCTAGTGGGTCCCCAGGCTTTTTGCCGTTCCCCTACCGAGCATCTTCCTTGGACTCTGATGTTCTAGGGCCCTGGAAGGCTCCCTGAGGTGCCTTGTCTGGAATGCTGAGACTTGACATCCTATCTTGGCCGGCCTGAGCCTCATCTCAAAGCCGGACCCTGAATCTGCTCTGGGGAATCTGTATTTTCTGACTTCCATAGTTTTTGCCCTCTCTACATCTTCCCATTAGGAGGAATTTTGGTTTCACTCTAAAAGGGAACCTGAGACTTGTGGCTCTTCATTCATTTGTTTCATGTATCCATTCATTTGTTCATAAAACATGTGTCAAGCAGCTTCTGTGTGTCAGGCACTGTGCTGGGTTTTGTGGGATATAAATGAGTACACGGCTCTGTTCTCAAAAGCTTTGTAGATAAGTGGAGTTTACCAGATGTGAAAAATCACAATTCAAGGTAAGCTAAGCTTCGCAATACAGGATGACAGAAGATATGCCTTACACAGCTGGGGGAGCTGAGCCAAGTCTTGAGATGAGTAATAAATTATCGTAAGGCAGAGAAGAGGAACTGAACGTTCTAGATAGAGGGGACAGCTTGTGCAAAGGCATGGAGACAGGTGCTTGGGGAGTGGTATGAGCTTCTTCCCTGTAAGGAGTTATATGGCCAAGAACTAGACCCAAGACTATTTGTCCCTCTGAGGGAAAGGGTCATCATAACCTTGTATGGGAAAGCAGCATGGTACAGTGACAAGACCTAATTTAGTATCAGAAGTTCTGGATTTGTGTTGCAGACACCAGATGCTAAGGGTTTGAATTCTAGCTTCGCCGTGTACCATCTGTACGGCCATGGCAAATCACATATTTCCCATCTCATTTTTGTCACTTGTACAACAGACCAATACGATCTCGTAGAGCTATTCTTGGGACTAAATGAAATAAGGTGCATGGCACTAAATAGCATTTAATAAAGGTTAATATTACTTTTATTTTTAATAAAACTTTTGTAAAGTATTAGGTGCTTTACAAATATAAAGAATTGCATATTCTCTGCACGATCTAGCCAAATGTCAACCCTAAATGCATGGTTACCAGCATTTTTAGATTTTAGATAGTTTTGTGGTTTGGCCTTGTCTAATCTCACAGGCCCTATTTCCCAAGTGAAATCAAATAATTTAATGTTGAAATAAGAGTTTGTGTTAGAGCAGGGATGACATCAAGGATCATGTTGTAAGAGCCTGGATGGCCCGCTGTTTCAACCCACACAGACACCTGATAGAGTCCTCAGTTCTCTGCAGTGAACTGGTGAGTATTGGGAACAGAGAAACCAGCTCTGCTCACACCATCTAGAATGATCTGATTTGCTGAGCACTTTTGCCAAAGCTGCTTAAGCTTTGTTGTTAAGCCTGCTTTTCTTTTGTTTGCAAAGTTTCTCAAGTTCAGAGGCTCCATTGATAATGAGGCTGCATGAGTATGCTAGCTAAACAGCCTGCTTTCCGAGGGCTTTGTTGAGCTTAGGTGATGCTGCCTTTGGAGGTCCAGGCCGAGGAGCTTTCACAAACCCGAGATTCCTCTTCACGGTGTCCCTTGGGGCACTTCGGTGTTATTTATGTCATCCCACCCCTGTCATCTCTAGAGCAAAACTGTGTTAGTGCAGATCATATATTGATACTGGTAGCAGTGATGGGCGGTGATGGCCATACATGCCTCCTGGTTTTTCTAAATATTTCATTTTTAATCAAAAAGCATTCTGTGCTTTCTAGAATACGTAAAACAGTGTAGAGATGTATAAAGAAAGAGCTAATATCCTTCTGACCCTTCTGGTTCCAGTCAACTGAGATCACAGTTCAGTGCATGTGTGCTTCCACAGCTTTCTCTGTGTTCACTAACACACACACATTTACACACACACTCACACACACAACACACACACATTTTCCTGTTTGATTTGGTAAATGAGATAATTCACTACATATTACCCTATAATTTGCCCCTGACCTATAGACCTACAGATATAACTCACAGACCTATATATATTATATATTATATACACATGTATTTCTGTAATAAGGATTCATAATAAGGGGTTGCTGATCAGACCTGTGCAATTTTAATAGGACATTCCAGGTCATGTTCCACAAAGATTGCACCATCAACATTTGAGAACACCCTTTGCCTACATCCTTCCCAGTCCTGGATAGTGTCAATCTTTTTAGTTTCTACAAGTCGGAAGAACTAGACATTAATGAAATTAATCTTCTTGCCCCCCTCCCTTCCCTCCAGGGTAGCCAGATGACCATTGTCTGGGTGCCAAAGGATCATGCAGAAGCAGGGCCCTCTCCTGACTCTCTTGCTTGACGAGAATTCAGCCCGTTATTCACAAGCTGTCCAGCTCACCTTTGTTTTGCCAGTGGGGCTCAGCTGAGTTCTCAGGAAGAGTTAGAAGCACAAGTAAATTTAGTGTGAAGTAGCCCTGACAGCTCTAAAAGGTTGTGTTTTATTCATCAAAAGGAGGCCTAACGCTGGAGCTAAATACCGTGGTAGGAAAGGATTCCCTAAACACCTGAAGAGGCATTTGAAACAGAGGCCAAAACTCCCTTGTCTGCCAAACCCTCCTATTTGCTGAAGATGAAAGAGAAAGAAAGAGGAGGGAAAGAGAGAGGATGAGTCTGGAGTCCTGTCCTTAACCCTTGTAGGGTTGTTGCAGGACTATCAGTGCAGTAGACACAGCACCTAACCCCAGGCCTGCTACATGGTGAACACTTCATAAATTGTGATGGATATTATTATTATTAAATGACAAAAACGACATAAAATTCTCAACTTGTGATTTGTTACTCATAGACACTTCCTCAACAAGCTATGATTTCAGGACCGTTTCTCTTAAAAGGCTTTATTGATTTGTGGTTTCTAGAGATAGGACAAGAGTCTCTCTTTTCTTCATGCCTGAACCAAAGGCTCTTCTCCATAAAGCAGAAGGGGACCTTGCTACTCGTCAGCTCTGTCCTTGGAGTCCATGTAACCTTCCACTCCTGATTTTTTTTTTTTTTTTTAAGCCACGGAGTCCCTAGAGTCTTCTAGCTGAAAGCCCCGTGTTCTGAGACTTGGGCGTGCTGTTCAGCAGCCATGCAAGGATGCCTCCAGGCCCTGGAGGGCCCTGTGTATTAGGGGTGGCCTGGGGAATGACCCTTGGGCAGAGGTCATATCACAAAGTCCCGCCCTAGGACTTAGTACGTACCTGAAGTTCATTCCAAAGAGCTGATAACTTATCTGCACAATGAGGAACCATATGCTCAACTATGGCCACTTTTCTTTTCTATACACACTTTTCATTGTCTATATATTTATACATATTATGTGTGCATTTCCATTCACTTGCCCTACTAATGATTGCATTTGCCTACTTTAGCTCTTAGGACCATGCAAGAATAAAGGTGAACTTCTAGCATCCCAAAGCTATTTTTTAGCAATCATCTGGTTCTTGCTTCTAACTTTATTTTCAACCCATAAAATTTCTTGGCTTCCCAATCTCAACGTTAGCCCTTTAACCTTTAGTGTTGGCTTTGGTCTCTCAGGGCAGATGCTGAAGTTTTCTCAGGCTTTCAGGCTCTTGTAGCCCCTTGCCACCCCCTAGGTCCACCCCTCTGATGCTCAGTGCCTGACCCCAGCCTCGTGACACACCTTCATCTCTCTATAGCAAGAAAAATTGTCCTCAGTGATAAAATGCATTGGTCAGTTCACTCCATTTCATCTCTGCCGTCCTTCCTCTATATTTCTGCATTTCCTGTGTCCACAGGCTGTTTGCCAGGGATCCTTTATAGTGCACCATCATGGCCTGACATCTTGCCTGCTCCTGGAAGCCCAGGATGAGGGCTGTGAGCCTGGCATTATTTTCAGCAGTTAGAAACTTTAAAGCAACCCAGTTTCCCCTGGGAACCTGTAATAGAAACATCTTAGCCTGGGTCTGTAGGACCGTTTTAGTACCTCAGTCCAGCTGACTACATACTAAAGCTGAGGGACAACAAGATCAGTTGCTGAAGATGGAGGAAAGGCAAATCATCTCCACTCTCAGAGCCCCTGAGTGCCGCAGACAGCTGGGGCCGGATGTGCACGCCATGCAGGAGCTCGTGGGCGCTATCGAAAATCCAATATAATCCACTCCAACTGGGCTATTACACTCCAGCCCTGATAGGATCACACTCTCAGAGCACAGGGTAAAATTAAATTTGAGAGAAAATGAGATTTCCTTTGTTTTCTGCAGAGTCCCTTAGATAAGCGTTCTCCACGACTTGACCTTGATGGCTGCAGAAGCCCGGTTGCAGGCCCAGAGGGATCTGATAGACAAATTGAATGAATTGGTGATTCCTTTGCTTGACTACTTGGCACTACCACTGGGGACAACGGCCTCCTCTTTCCATCTCCCTCCAGGCCAGGCTTGGGCAAAATTGCAAAGAACTACAGAGGACGTTTGTCTCCATCCCTTCTCTGTGGCTCCTCCTCCCTCCCTTGTCAATCCCTGCTCTTCAGCTATCAAATGGCAGCTGCACGCTCCAATCCCAGTGCCCCTTTTCACTAGCTCTCAGCTAGATACCTGACTCAATCAGCTCAGCACATTTGAGCTAAAATATTAACAGTGGCAAAGAAAAAAATGGTTAACTCTTTACCTCTTCACTCGTGGCCTTCGAGCAAGGGATATCGAAGCCACGGATTTCAAAGATCCTAACAAGACTCTAGGAACCAGTAGGAGAGGTTCCCTCCACCCCAAATCACAACACTTGGGCCCCCTCCCCTAGGGAGAAAGATAAGCGCTGAATGCATGCTTTCCTTTCGGAGTGTGGGCTGCAGGCAAGCTGCATCAGAATCTCCCGGGATGCTGGTAAAGTGCATATTTTCTGTCCCTTGTCCAGAATAAGTCAGAATCTCTGCCATGGCTTCCAAGAAAATAACCTTTTTAATCTGCCTTCCATGAGATTCTGAGGCATATTTTGAGAGCCTATAGACCTGGCTATAGGCCTGGAGGCACTTCTCCCAGTGGTTCTGGCTCCTTCAGACCATCACCTATATAATGGGTTATTTCAAGAGTGTCAGAGACAGCCGGCTCCTTTGACCCTTACAGACTTCCCAGTACTCCCAGTGGCTACTATGGTAAGGACCAGGGACTTCTCAGAAACCTGCAGCTTCCACTCAGCCAGCAATCCTTTGAGACTCTCGCCAAGAGGAGAAGTTGAGTCTTTCCAGAGAACATATCTGCACATGCGAAAATGTTAGGAGAGCCTCAGGTTAGCTTGAAATATAGGACTGATCTTACTTAACGGTGGGCAATGCTGATGATAATCATAATTACAGTGACCATTTATTGAAGGCCTGTCAAGTTCTAGGCCAGGTACAGGTCATTCGTTGTTATGACTTCATTTAATCCTCACAATGTTCTTACGTAGTATTATTATGGTTTTTGTTTTGTTTTTTTTTTTTTTTACAGATGAGGGAATTGTGGCTCAAAGTCACATATCTAGTGACTGTGCAGTAGTGGACTTTGAACCCAGCTCTATCTGAATCTAATAATTCCTTCCAGGTCTACACAAATGTATAGAGCCAAAGCTCTTTCCCATACACTCTTCTATTTTGAGTTTACACCAATCCTGTGAGGCAGACAGCAAGTTTTACAAATGGGAAAGCTGGGGATTGGAGGTGTTAAATCATTCCCAGCCAGGTACTGGTAAGAAGCACCATTGGAACTTAAACTCAGGGCATTTACTCTCAATTCAGGGCTTTTTCATTCATGATACTCTTCTCTGTTCTCCTGCTTCATGCATCTCAAGTTACATCCAAGAGGCAGCAATACTATTGCTTTTGATTGCCAAATGTGTGCGTTTCCTACGGCTGTCATAACAAACTACCACAAACTCTGTGGCTTAAAATAACAGAATTTAATTTTCTCACAGCTCTGGAGGCCATAAGTCCAAAATCAAAGTGTTGGACTCTCTCTGCTCTCCCTAAAGGCTCTAGGGAAGAATTCTGCCTCACCTCTTCCAGCTCCAGGCATTCCTTGGTTTGTAGCTACATAACGCCAGTCTCTGCCCCCGTCTTCGCATGGCTTTCTTCTCTGTGTTTGTGTTTTCTCCTCTTGTGTCTCTTATAAGGACACTTGTCGTTGGATTTAGGGTCCACCTGGATAATCCAGGATAATCTCATCTCAAGATCCTTAAGTACATCTGCAAAGACACCCTTTTTCTAAATAGGGTCACATTCATAGGTTTCAGGGGTTAGGACATGGACATGTCTTTTGGGGGCTATCATTCAATCTACTACAAGTAATTAGTATTCTAAGACACACATACTCTAGGAAGTATGAATATACTAAGCTGATTAGAAAGCACATACAATTCTTCATTTTGATTCATCTGCCAGTTTTCTTCCCAAGTGCCAAGTGAGGGCTGCCATGGAGAATGATTTTTTTTTTTAAATTGAACCATCTTTTTCCCTTTATTTATTTATTTATTTATTTATTATTTATGGCTGTGTTGGGTCTTCGTTTCTGTGCCAGGGCTTTCTCTAGTTGCGGCAAGCGGGGGCCACTCTTCATCGCGGTGCGCAGGCCGCAGGTCTCTTCACTATCGCGGCCTCTCTTGTTGCGGAGCACAGGCTCCAGACGCGCAGGCTCAGTAGTTGTGGCTCACAGGCCCAGTTGCTCCGTGGCATGTGGGATCTTCCCAGGCCAGGGCTCGAACCCGTGTCCCCTGCATTAGCAGGCAGATTCTCAACCACTGCGCCACCAGGGAAACCCGAGAATGATTTTTGATGAGTATTGGGAACAGGGAAGGATTCTTTTGCAGCAAAAGAGTCTTAAGGTTAGAGCAACCTGGGCAGGTGGCTCTGAAATGTCAGAGCCCAACTAGAAGGCAGAGGAGAGAGGACGCTACCTTAGCGCTGACGGAGCAGTAGAAAGGGAGCTGGACTTGGACGGAACGGTTCTGGACGCGGCTAGTTCACAGCCATGGCCTGCCTGGGTGGGATTCCGGGGGCTTTCACACAGCTATAGTTATTGAAGTCTACATCTGGATTGGGGGAGGAGAGAAGGGCGAGAAGACAAATGTCACCATCTTACTCTCGTTCCTGTTTCAGATCACTTCATCCCGAAGGGCATGTACCAGGTTTGGGGGTGAGGCGAAGGGGGCAGAAGCCCCCAACGCCTGTGCTGACCACAGGACCAGGCTCTCTGCAGAGGGCGGACAGTCAGCTGAGAGCTGCTCTGATGATGCCCTTCTGTGACTTCTCTGGCACCCGCTCTCGGAGGGGTAGGGAGGCTGGAAGCAGTAGGGAGCCCTTCCACAGCAGCGGAAACATTCTCTAGGGGGAGTGCAGGATTGCCACTCCCTCGGGGAGGCTCTGTACAGAGCCGCTCCCACTTCCCACAGCAACTGGGGAGCCTGGCCGGGCTAGGGCAGGGCTGGGGCCTCTGAGAATTCCCTACACTGGACTCTTGCAAGCAGCAGAGCCGAGAAAACTTATTTTCCCTAGATGTTTCTGGCATCCACCTCAACCCAGAGCTGTGCCACCCTATGCCCGCCTTCATCAGCATTTACACATTCCCCACAGACCCCTTTGGGTGGTCCAACCTCCAGTTCTGATGTATCCTTGTATCAGTGATATTCTGTTTTCCTGACCCTTGGAAAGGGATGTTTTTCAGGCAGAATGGGCAGAAAAATCATCCTGCTGTTTTTCACAGTTGTGGGTTATTTGAGAAGAAACAAAAGAACATCAAAAAGGATTACCAGGGCTGACATGGAAATCATAGAAATGAAGTTTGTGGCTACTGGAAGCTCCTGGGGAGCTTTCCTAGATAAATAGAGGGCTTTTCCTCCCAAAGCTCTTAAGCTGCAAAGGGTGGTTAACTTCTTGGCGTCAGAGCATCAATACCCCTGGTCAAGCTGAGGATGAGACCCCAGAGATGCTCCTGAGCTCCCTGCCCCCCACCATCTCACAGTTCCCCAGAGCTGGGGGCAACTAGGAGATAGGAAGTTCTCAGCTGAAGGGTGGTCTCCCCTTCAGAAGACTAAAGAAGAAGCCTCCACACTGTGATTGTGAAGTGGCACACAAGTGTCTTTGGAACGCTATTATTTCCTTTGTCCTTTTCTCCATGTGCCTCTTGGTGGCTCTCCCTCTTCCACCCCAGGAACCTACTTCTTCACCTTCCCTTCAGCTTCTGTGTGAGTTTCCTGTGGCTACAGTAACAAAGATCTGACCCCTGCTTACCCTGCTAGCTGTACTCCTGTTTATGAGGTTCTCCTAAACACGAATGAGTACTGGGGATGCCACCTGCTTGAGCTGGGCCATGCACCTGCTGACACCTGCTCCACGGCTACAGAGGAGCATTCGGCAAAGAACTGAGAGGGTGGAAGGCTTGTCTGCCTAACGTGCTCCTTCCTGATTCAGAGTCTCCAAGACTCATTCATTCTCCAAATATTTGTTTAGTGTTCGAAGTTCTCCACTAGGTATGTAAGCTACAGAAATATATCATAACAATAATTCTTAACATTTACCCAACACATATTATGTACAGAGCACTATGCTTAGTGCTTTAGGTGGATTATCTCACTGAAGGCTCTTAACAACCTTAGGGACTGAATAACATTATTATCCTTATTTCACAGAGAAGGAATCTAAGCCTAAAGAGGCTAAATAACTTGCCCAAAGTGTTTCAGCCAGGAAGCTGTGGAGCTGGGATTTGAACCAGGGGGGACTCAATCCAGGACCATACCCTTAACCTCTGGGTAATACAAATATGTGCCTCCAAGGTGCTCATGATCTAGCAGGAAAGATAGGACAACCATAACTCAGAGCAGGTGGAGGGTTTCTAAATGCTTAGAGAAGCGATAAGGAGGACTGGATATAAGGTGGGGAGCAAGAAAAGAGAAGGGAAGTTTTGAATGATGTCAAATTTGAGCTGGACATTGAAGAGTAGGTAATATTTACAGGAGCTTATCAAGCACTCTCCATGTATCAAATGTCATGCACACAATAGACTGATGAACCCAGTTAGCTTTGTTCCATCCCATACGTCAGGTGGGTTATCTGTGTGACTTTTCTGGTCTCTTGAAATTAAAATGGTCCTGTAGTAAAACGAGCCAATGATGTACTTGCTGCTCTAGGCAAAGCCCTGGGAGGCCATTCCTGGGCTGGGTCCGTGCACAGAGTTTTGTGCGCTGCAAGCTGGTAAAGGCTCTATAAATACTTAGATTTTCCCTTTGGCCCTTTGGGCAGCAGTGGATGGGGGGCTCGAGAGCAGTGGCTGCCGGTGGGGAGGCTCTCATGGTTGAGTATTGCGTCTGTCTTCCATTAGGAAGCTGGACAGCCTGAGATGGCTCAGGAGGGATGTGGAGTAGCAGCCCGTGATGGAGGAGGGGACCGAAGGGAATGGGACTTTGGTCACTAAGAGCTCCTCCCAGCATCCCAGGGCAGCAGGGTCTCTTTTCATGGAGTCCACTTCCTCTTTAGTTGCCGGAGAAGTTGCCCTTCCAGTCTAACCCAGCTGGGAAACGAGGCCAGCGAGGCATAGCTGCACACTAATGATCAGCCAGATGGAAAATCAGATAGGCATGTCGGTGCCCAACTGAATCCTCAGCCCTCTAAAATGAATCACCACCTGTGTGCCAGGCATTCCTGGGCAGAAGGTGAGGGCAGTGTCTGTTGAATGGCATTGCCCAAAGTGGAACCTCAAATACTCTTTGTACCCAGGTCAGCCGTCCCCCCAGGCAACATGTCCCTGGAGTGACAAGCAGGTGTGGGCTCCTCAGTAGATTGCAAAGCAGGTGCATTCAGGGCAACCAGGTTGGAGGTTCCCACTTCTTGCTGGAAGCAATGACCCCACGGCTTTCTGTGAGAGTTCTCCCGAGGCAGAGTTCCCCAGCTTGAGAGGGGCATCCCCACAGGGTGGGCAGGAGTGAATAAATGGCTTCCTCTTAGCCAGCTGGGATGGACACCCCTTGTGACACAGAGCTGCAGTTTAATGACACGGAACAAAAGCAGAGAAGTGGGGAACCAGTAGCATCCAGTCGCATCCCAGAAATCACAGTAAAAAGGAGGTGAGGGGAAAAATAACCAGCCCTGCCTGGCTGATGTGTAGTGTCTGCCTTGACACCACGTTTGTATTCATGGTTTCTCTGAAGAGGAGGATGTGGGCTCTCATGATATCATTTTCAGTCTCCAGGCCAGAGATATAATCGCCTGCCATTACTCCTTAATTACATGGTAACTACCAGGCCATTACTTTCTAACTCCAGTCAAATTGCAACTCACTTCTGATTAGCGGGCAATAAACATTCGCAAACAGGGTCCAAGATCTATTTCCATAAAGCCTACTGCAGCTTAAGAGAAGGAATGCAAACATACAAATTGGTGACTGCAGGGCGTCTGCCCCAATAAGAATCATAAAGAACGTTGGTTGAGCTTAAATGATAATGCAGAAATTTGAGGTTTGGAGCCCAGAGTCTTGAATTCAGATTCTAACTCTTTTATTCACAAGTTGTGTGATCTTTGCCAAGCACTAAACCTTTCTGGGGATCAATTTCCTGATCTAAGATGGGTAAAATCAACAAAAACTACCTTGCAAAGGTAAAAATGAAAAAAGATTATATTTGTGAAAAGTTCTGTGAAGTAAAAAAAAAAAGGCTGTGTAGTTGTTAATTATTACTAATATTTTCAGGGTGAGGAACATTCTTTCATAACATAAGAATGTGAAACTATTATTTTGAAGTCTTCAGCCAGTGCTTCTCATACTTTAATGGGCATACAAACCTCCTGGGGAAACTTGGATTCTGATGCAGCAGGTCTGGGTGGTGCTGAGATTCTGGATCCTACAAACTCCCAGGTGGTACTGATGCTGCTGGTCTGCAGACCACACTATGAGTAGAAGATCTAGGCCATCCTGAGTCAAAGAGCCAGCTGTGAACCATGACAGAAGGGAGGGCAGAATGATCACATGGTCCCTGGAGGGAGCTAGCACCCATCGCGAACTCTCCTCCTGGTGCGGACAGCAGCATTGCCTGCGAAGACTAACACAGGCGGGACCCCGACACTCACACCTGACCCAGGGTCAGGTCCTCAGTGTGAGGGACCCTGCATCTAAAAGGGTAAATATTGGGACTTCCCTGGTGGTCCAGTGGTTGGAACTCTGCGCTTCCAATGCAGGGGGCACGGGTTCGATCCCTGGTTGGGGAACTAGGATCCCGCATGCCACACGGTGTAGCAAATAAATAAATTAAATAAATAAATAAAATAAAAGGGTAAATCTCCATGGAGAGAGGACACCAGGCAGGTTCTGAAGAAAAGACTGTTGATGATTGGCAAAGGAGTTCCTATATCACAGGGGTCCCCAACCCCCAGGCTGCGGACCGGTACCCAGCCGCGGCCTGTTAGGACCTGGGCTGCACAGCAGGAGGTGAGCGAGGAAGCTTCATCTGCGGCCCCCCCCTCGCTCCCCATCGCTCGCATTACTGCCTGAACCATCCCCCGATCTTCCGTGGAAAAATTGTCTTCCACGAGACTGGTCCCTGGTGCCAAAAAGTTGGGGACCGCTGCTATATCAGAAAACTCTCAGCAGATAAGACAGCGTGGTGATTCTGGACAGGGGCTCCCGATGGACCACTGTGGTGGAAGAAGGAGAGAAAGAAGGAAAGAAGGATGGAAGGAATGAAGGGGGGAGGGATGGAGGAAGGTAATTAATTTATTTTGGGAATGGTGGAAAGAATAGACATTGCCTACTTCACATTTTTGTCAACGGTTGGCACTGAAAATCCCAGAATTATAGATGGTTGAAGCTGGAAGGTGTCTTTGAAGTTATCCTTTTCAACATTTCATTTCAGTCCCGAACACTGAGACTAAGTGCTTTTACCGCTGAGTTGGTGGTTAAAGCTGGGACAAGATCCCAGTTTTCCCAGTTCTCAAGCCTGTCTTATTTCCCATGCTCCTCATACCGAGTAAATGAAACCTGCTTCTTGGAATGTCCTTACATGCCCAGAACTCAGAAAGAAGGGAGGCAGCTGGAGTACAGCTGAGGCCACCAAGGACCACTCCCCTCCTTGGCTCCTTGCTGAGTGTCTTGGTTCCCTCAGCTCTGAACACCACCTATTTTACTTCCAAGGGAAGGAATTGTGTTCCTTCTGTCCCCATCCTACAGCAGAGAGAAGCCAGCTACCCCTGAACCTCAAACCCTCCAAGTTCTGATTAGACTAGTGCTGTGTTTTGCATGCCTGGACCCCACAGGACACTAGCATCACCTGCCAGCATCCGGAGGTGTGGGCACCTGGAGAGAGATAAAAAACAGTGCCACTTTCTCAAGGAGACATCTGTTCCCACAGTGCTATGGTACATCTCAGGCAATGCAGCCATGCCGGGTGGGGGCGCTGCACAGGCAGGCCAGGAGAAGGAGTGCTTTGGCAGCGAACTCAAGGGCGTGGTGAATGGCAAAGTGACCTGATAAAACTGCAGCTCTTAGAGAACACTTCTGAGCGGAACCCTTAGAATCCAGAAATGCCCTTCAAGATGGCATGGTGATGGACCACCTCTCCCAGGTGATGGACCAGGACACCAGCTTGGCCCGTGGCCCAACTCCGGGCAGGCTCCTGGTCCCACATAGAAAGAGTCAGGGACCCTGCGGTGGAGCAGAGCAGAGCATATCCACATCCTTTCTTCAAGTCTTTTAAAATAACCTTAATCTACGTCCTATAATATGTACGTTAGGTGAGCAAATTTAATATAAACTCATATTACAACATTACTTTTGAAGCTCCTAGCAGTGAGCATGGAAAGTCATTAAATATCCTTTTAGCAAAGGCTCCGGTGAGATTCCTAATGACTATGTAGAAGAAAGTCTAAATATACATAAATTTGGGATATTTTAGAAGCCTAATTGAAGGGTGCACGCACGCCATGTTCGTGGTATAGACTGTAGATAAGAGTGTTTAAAGTTTCAGGTTTGTTTCTTATCTCTTTTCAGTTCCACCAAACATGTCATTACAGGGAAGGCCAACTCTTTATCTTCAAGTTCCTCTCTCTACTCCTCACGCAGGAAGACGCTGATGCTTGGGCAGGTCAGGAGGCTGCCCAAGGTGACTCAGTGAGACAGGGTTGTCCCGGCCCAGAGCTCACACACCTCTGAGTTTACACTAGCAGTGTGGGCCTGGGTGTGGACCTCAGAGCGCACCCCCTCCAGGCGTGGGGTCCCTGCTTGCATTAGTGGGCAGGACTTGGTAACCTAAATATCACCGGGGTGTCTCCAGGCCTGCAGACTAAGTCCGACCTCTCCTGTCCCTGGCTCAAGGTTTAAAATCAGATCCTCTGAGTAAGGGGCAGTTACTATCTCATCATCTGCCCAGGCCTGAGGTCCAGGCTTGGTGCTCAGCATCCCTTTAAGGGGAAGCTCATAGAGCAAACTTACTGAAGGAAGGAAGCTCCCAGAATCCCCTCCGCAGTTCAGCTGGGAGATGTCGACCAGATGAAAATAGAATCTGGTTTCAGTCCTTTTAGGCTCCGGGTCACACCGGCCTCATCCAGAGATGAAAGGTTCACAATTTGATTAGCAGCTCTCTTGGCCCATATTGACCCTGCTGTCCTTTCCTTAACTCCATGAATGTAATTAAGCCATTTCCCATCCTTCCTCCCCTTCAGTGTCAGGAAGGAGGCTGTTTTCCCTGGCTAGGTGGCAGGGTCCCCGATGAGTCCAGATGGCCCTGTAGCAGCCACCCTCCAGGCTGTCCACTAAAGGAAGGGAGCCCTGTGGCCCTTTTCTTTTCAGTAGTTTTGTTCACTGCCCTATTGTCCGTTGAACACCACACACATAACCAGCAGCTGTGCAAGAGAACCTGCTTGCTAAGTATCTGTGTGTGCTCATGTCCAGCCAGGATGAGACCAGATTTATTCTGAGGAGCCCCCATGACAAGGCACCCTTCCCAAAAGGCAGAAAATACCAAGGAGGAGCCTTTAGAGAGGATGTAGGGGAGGCCTGGAGGACACATGTTTACCAAGGAAGCTGCCCCAGGTCCCTGCCCAAAGTGAGTTCCAAGAGCGTGTGCTAGAAAGAGTCAGCATTCGGGACTCTGTGAGCAGAGAACTTTAAGAAGATGTCTTTAATTGCTCCAAATTTTTAAACTAATTTGAGCTGATATTGATGATGAGAAATTCCTGGAAATGATAGAAGAAATAATCAAGAAAGAAAGTCATAAAGAGAAAAAGATTCCCGGGAGGAAGTAAGAAATCAAAACCTCTCCCAGGAAGATGGTGAGAGGGAAGACATGGCTGGGAGCAGAAGAGAGAGAAGATCTGCTTCCTCTGGCCTGGGTGCCTGGCTCACTCACAGCCGAATCTCAGCATCAGCTCAGCTTCCCTCCTGCCTTCCCTGGCTCACTCCCCATCAGAGCTGGGCCTCAGATTCTTTTCCCTTCACTCCCCTCTCCTCCCCACCTTACTCCAGTTTGACAACAATAGGATTTTGATATGGCATTCTCAGTTCTTTAGTGACACAAATTACAAAATGAACACATACGCAAGATGTAGTAGTTAACACTCATTGAGTGCCTGCTGTGTACCTCACCGCTAATAATAACAATACTCATGCAAGATAAATATAATATCAATAATATTGCCCAGGTTAAGTGACTTGCCCAAGACGACACACCTAGTAAATGACACGGCTAGGGTTTGACTGGGTTCCTGTTTCTCCACAGCATGTGCTTTCTCCCAATAGCATAAAAGCTCTCCTATGGAGGTGATGGGGATTTAAATTGTGATACTTCTTGGGCAGAGACAGTCATGTTCATCTTTATAGTAAGCATTTATAATAATAAGGATTGGATATAGATTGACTATGCAGACAGCCTGATTGTGATCCAGCCTCCCTTGGCTTTGCCGACAACGTTTTCTCCAAGAAGGGAGAGGGCAGTAGCTTGACAAGGTGAGAGCACTAGCCTGACTCTAAGATCTTAAGCGGAGGTCAGAGGGCTACCTGGCCAAGAGGTGGTAATGACACCGTAGTAACAATACACTCATGCCATGTCATGTGTATCACAACAAGGCAAGCAAGCGGGAGGAGAAAGAGGACCTCTAGTCTCAGAGGACAGAAGAACAGACAGGCTACCAAGGGAGGAACCAAAGTTGACAATGAGACCAGCTGCTGCACTGGAGTCCGGAGGAACCTGGTAGGGTGTGCTGACAGACTGGCTCTGGGGCAGGGTTGAGTAGGAGGGGATATATGTGCTGATGTGTAGGATTTCCCTATGCCCACTGTGTAAATGCTCCCACCATGGCCAATTTCAAGCTACCAATGTGATGTCAACTGGCTCACAAAATTCCCCCCCCCCCATTTGGCAATTGGCTTTTACCAGCTGGAACCAGGAAGGTCCCAAGGCAAGGACTTAGGCCTTGGGCAGCCAAATAGGACCTACCTACAGAGACTCAGAGGTCTGGAGGGGTTTACAGGAAATTGGAAGGATCATGCCCTTGCATGATGGTACTTCATGATTGGAGCACCGTTCTAGAAAAATAGCTCTAGCTTAAACAATGCCCAGAGGAGAGTCCCTACCTACAAAGTCTTTCCTGGCAATCTTTTTCACTTTCCAACTCTCATAAACATACAGCTCTAGGTATCTGAACTAAATACCTCTAGTCACAAATTACTGATGAATCCATTTATTTATCAAATACATTTTAGACTTCCAAAGTGCCAGGCACTGTGTTGGACCCATAAATTCTCAGTCCCACTTGACTATACACATCTTGAGGGAAGGGGTCATCTTCACACCCCAGCACATAGCACTGTGCCAGGCATGCACACAAAATTTGTAGATTTGTTTTGAATGATTGGAATCAAGCTCATTCATGGGAAAAAATTATTTTAAAGGAAAACAACGTATCTTCAGAGAACTAGGAAGAGTTTATATCATTTCCACACTATCTGATTCTCCTCTCTTACTCAGCCTTTCTCTCACCTCATAAGTGGTCTGGGACCTTAAAGACATTGCAGAAAGATTCAGGGTACATTTGTCAAGGTTAGAAGGTCCTTAATTCATTTGTAAAACAGCTGCATTATTTTACATATTAAGAAAGGTGGACTTTCTTTTTTTTCTTCTAATTGAAAAAAAAAATCTATCAGTGGCAGCAGTGGAGGGCTCAGAGGGATGGAAAATCCCACTGCCTATGGGCCCAGCCTTTGAATAACAGAGCAGAGGCCTGATGAAAGAGGCCATTGCCCACAACCCGAATTTCCTCTGCAGTTAAGTGGGGTTCCTATAAAAGTCACCAGAGGCGCAAAGATGGGACATGAAAGAAAGATACTCAGATTTGAGCAAAACCACATAGGTCATTTAAAGCCTAGAGGGCTGCCTTTGCTGGAACATCTTTTAATCCAAGGCTGTGTACTAGAAAATGAGGGGTGGGGTGGGACCCAAAGGGGACCCCCGCCCACCCATATCTCTGAAACTTAGTTAGGGGCTGTGGAAGGGCAAAGGTGCACGGTGAGGGCATCCAGGCCAGAGCTCCCCTTACTTCCCTCACAGCACCCACCGTAACCTGCTTCTCCACAGTCAGGATTGGGTGGGTTTACAAGCTCCTCCCTAGGAAGGACTCTGTAGCTGATGCCTAACAGATAAAGAACTACATTATCCAGCCTGTGACCTCTAAGGAAAGAATCATCTAAAGGGCCCCAAGGAAGGCTGGGCATCAGATATAAAACATGAAACATTTTCAATTGTTACTTGTCTGCTCTGTGTCATTCTCCCCACCGCTGCCACATTGATTTAAACTCAATATACAGCACTTTAGTATTTTTTCATATCTCTATTACAGGATGAGTTGTGTTGTGCTATATTACTTTATATGTCTGTCTCCCCTGCTCTCTGGGAGCTTCTCAGTGGCAGGGCCTGTGCGTCTCTGTGTTTCCAGTGCCTGGAACTATCCCGAGATATAGACAGTGTTCTATATGTGCTTGTGTAGTTAGTGAACCAATTAATTCATCTCTTAATGGGTCAGGACAAGAAGAAAGAAGGGAAGGGAATGGAGACTAGGATAGGTGCTTGAAGAGCAAAAAATACACTTTAGAAAAGGGGCCAGTGTGGACATCAGTCCACACCAACATGACAAAATAAAGATCCCCAGATGACCACAAGTCTCTTTCTTCCCAAATGCAGGACCCAGTTAAGTTACTCCGCAACTTTTTTTTTTTTTTTTTAATCTATTTATTTTTGGCTATGTTGGGTCCTCGTCTCTGTGCGAGGGCTCTCTCCAGTTGCGGAGAGCGGGGGCCACTCTTCATTGCGGTGCGCGGGCCTCTCACTGTCGCGGCCTCTCCCGTTGCGGAGCACAGGCTCCAGACGCGCAGGCTCAGTAATTGTGGCACTCGGGCTTAGTTGCTCCGCGGCATGTGGGATCTTCCCAGACCAGGGCTCGAACCCGTGTCCTCTGCATTGGCAGGCAGCTTCTTAACCACTGCGCCACCAGGGAAGCCCTGCAACTTCTTAAGTTTAAAAAAAAAAAAAAGTATCCGTGAAGAACTAAGCAAAGGGAAAGGCAGGAGGAGAGGATTTTCAACAGAAACATCTAAGAGTGACTTCCTAAAAATTGAATTATAGTTCTCTACAATATTGTGTTATTTTCAGGCTTACACACAATTATATATATATATATTTTTTTTTTTTTAGGTTCTTTTCCATTATAGGTTATTATAAGATATTGAATATAGTTCCATGTACTATACAATAAATCCTTGTTGTTTATCTATTGTATATATAGTAGTGTGTACCTGTTAACCCCATACCCCTAATTTATCCCTGCCCCCTCTTTCCCCTTTGGTAACCATAATCCTGTTTTCTATGTATGTGAGTCTGTTTCTGTTTTGTAAATAAAATCATTTGTTATTTTCAATTCCACATATAAGTGATATCATATAATATTGTCTTTCTCGATCTGACTTATTTCACTTAGTGTGATAGTCTCTAGGTCCATCCATGTTGCTGCAAATAGCAATATTTCATTCTTTTTTATGGCTGAGTAGTATTCCATTGTATACATATGCCACATCTTCTTTATCCATTCATCTGTCAATGGACACTTAGGGTGCTTCCATGTCTTGGCTATTGTTAATAGTGCTGCTATGAACATTGGGGTGCATGTATCTTTTCAAATTAGAGTTTTCTTCTTTTCCAGATATATGCCCAGGAGTGGTATTGCTGGATTATATGGTAACTCTATTTTTAATTTTTAAAGGAACCTCCATACTGTTTTCCATAGTTGCACCAATTTACATTTCTACCGACAGTGTAGCTGGGTTCCCTTTTTTTCCCCACACCCTCTCAAAGGGTGACCTTTAAAGCAGAAGCTGGGCAAGAGCAGCTGGGCGGCTGGGTTTCCAGGACAACCAGGAGCCTTATGCAGGCTGGGTGACAAAGAGGTGTAATAATGTTGCCCACATAAAGGGAAAACTCCACTGAGGCCTCAGACTCAAAGCGAGCACTCAGGAATCTTGTCCTTTCTCCCTCCCCCTCTCCTTTCCTGCCAGACGTCAATCCCAACTTGGTAAGGAGAGACTTTATTAAAAAGGATTAGTTTAAGGGTAGGGAATGAGACTCCTGCAGCAGGGAGAGCGCTCTAACTGCAGACCTGCAAGCATCCCCAGAGGAGGCAAGGAGAGCTTTCCTTTTACAGGGAGGAGTAAACAAGACTAGAAAGGACCGGATGTGAGGAGGTGGGGTGAAAGGTGGCAGGATGGGACAGTTGAGCAGAGAATGACCCTGAGGCCAGCTTATTCTTAGGAGGGGCTATGACGGAGTTACTGTATGCTGACCAAAGTTCAGCGATCTGGGGGAAGGAGGGAACTTGGTCAGCAAGCCTTTTGTTCCAATTGATTAGTGAGGATAAGCGATTCAGTTAAACACTTATGAGGCAAAGAATGGGAATCTAGAGGGTCTGTATGTAAATAGGTGGGGGGAAGGCATTCATGAGTCATAGCTCAGTCACCTGCAGAAGGTGGTTCTTTCTCAGAACAGGAAAGGTTGCAGGCATTTCTTACCTTCACTGTTTTCCAGGATCACAGGGCTCAGGTAAAAATCAACATTGCCAGGTGTGAGAAGCTTTCTTTACCTTTATCCCAGTCTGCAGAGACCAGGGCAGTTTTGTTAGAGATAGGTTTTTTCCTAAGGTGGTTGGTTATATTATTTGTCTGGAATCAAACTTCTGCTTAGGTTCAAAATTGTTTAGATCTCAATCTCCAGCCTATTTTCCTTTCACTTGGCTGCATCTCATTAGTTGTTAAAATATGTACTCAAATTCCATATGTTCTCATTAGCAAGACTATCCCTGTCACGGGACAATCCCTCAGTTGAGTGATTTTTTATAAAATCATTTAAATTCCTTTTGCTTTATGTATCTCTGTTCCCATCAAAGAAACCTTCCGATTAGGAGTTGGCTTCTCATGTAGTTTGACTACAGGGAGAGAATGTACTAATCAGGCAGCATTTAGTGCTTTGGTTGTATGACAATTACCTCTCATTGTAACTTAATCAGTTGGCCTTCTGACATTTACCTCTGTCTCACATGCATCTCAGTTAACACCGGCCGGCCCCCAGGATCCAGTGTCACTTGGCCAGTGACAGAGACTATCTCTATACCTGCAAAGTAAAAGCCAAGTCCAAGAGTATGGGGACATCTGCAAGGTACCCCCTGAGGATGACACCTTAGATGTTACTATGATTATGTCCACCTACCATTTTTCTAAAACACTCAAATCTCTTCAACCAAAGACTGTTCAAAGATCCCCCAAATCAATTCAACCTCAGCAGCCACTGAAAAAGGAGAGGAAACATGGACCCCATTCACAGTGGGATATTTTTCCCTCCTTTTTATTGATTTATTGCCTCTTATCCTCATTCCCCACTCCCATTCTCTTACCTGCATAAGAAATGATTCTAATGTGTTTGATGTATGTATATGTTCTTGCAAACGATGTGTGTCATTTATTAGTATTTTATATTTATGGAAGTCAAATTGGGCTACAGATATGATTCAAGTTTTTACTTTCTCTACTTCACATGAAGTTTGAAAGCTCCATCTGTGTTACTATGTGTACCTCCAGTCTATAGCTTCCTCTTGCTGCAATGCTCTCCAGGCAGTGTTTGGCTTATCCATCCCCCATGATGGAAACTCAGAGAACCACCACCACACTGCCTAGCAAACAGTGCTATGAGGAGGAGCCCAGGGCATGCCTCTTTGTTGATCTATGGGAGGGTTCTTTGGGATCTATGCCCAGGAGCAGATTTGCTGGATCCTAGGTTTTGTGTACTCAGGGTAACTGAGGATTGCCAGCTTGCTGCCTAGAATGCCTGCACCAAACCATACTCCCACCTAAGGGCATGAGAGTTGCCCACATCCCTGGCAACGCTTGGTGTCATCCAACTTTCTAATTTTTGTCACTCCCACGTTTTAAACTGGTGTCTCATTCTTTTATTTTGCGCATTTCTGATTATTAATGTGTTTGAGCAGCTCTTATGCTTATCATGCTTTGGGGTTTAATCTTCTTTTTATTTTCTATTCTGATCCTTTGCCCATTTTTCTGTTAGATTATCTGCCTTTTTGTTGTTGATTTATAGGAGGTCCTTATACAGTCTATATATATCAGTTCATTGCCAATTTTAGACATTACAAATATTTCCTTCCAATATAATCTGTCAGTTTTATCCACATTGTCTGCAAATCCTTAATTTTCAATCAGATTCAACTGTTTTACCTTATGCTTTAGGCTTTTGAAGTTTTAAGAAGTCTCTCCCCACCCCAGCGTCACAAAGTGATTCTCTTACATTTTCTTCTATTAACCTTCTAGTAATCGTTGCGTTTACTTTTTTAATCTGTCCATGTTGTACTCTGTGTGTGATGTTCATTTAAAGGAATCCAGCTGTGTTTTTCTCCAGAAAGATATCTGTAGCAAATGTCTAAGTCAAATAAGTTCCTGAAATCTGCTAGTTTTTCAACACCATCTTCTAAGCAATCTATCATCTCCCCATTGATCTGTAGTGTCATCTTTATCATACAGTACATTTCCATAGCAATGTGTACTCTCCCCGAAAGTTTACTGATTAGATTCACTTGTTAGAGAGTAATAAGACTTCAGAGGGTTTCTTGAAAACAGAAACGACAAAGGCTTCTAAAATTTCTAGGGTGAGCTGCAATCTAAGGAAAACCTTGTGCAGACAGCAAAGCTCCTTGGCCCTTCCCAGGGAGGCATCGTGGCTGCAGGTCTGAGAGCCTCTGTTGTCTTCTGTCTACAGAGCTGACTGGGCTCAACAGCAGTCAGTTTTAGTTAATTGGCTGCAGTGTGTTTGAAATGTTCATAATTCCTCGTATAATACCTCACTCACCTTAGGAAAATCTCATAAAGTAAATTAGTAGCATCTCAATTTTACAGGTGAGAAAACAGGGTCACAAAGAGGTTAAATTAATTTACACCTGTCTGCCCAGCAGATAAGGTCCAGAGCTCAATTTGAACCTAGGTGTGCTTAACTCCATTACTGATGACCCTGCCAGGTTATACTGTCCTTCACATCCATTTCTGTTCTTCCAGACAATGTCTACTGAGTTCTGACTACTGTAAGACAGAGTGCTTGGTGCCAAAGTATTCGTCAGATGAGAATTCTGCCCATAAAGAGCATCCAGTCTAGTCTGGAAGATAAGATGTGCCCATAACAAGCACAATATAGGTTAGAAAAAGAAGAGGTGCCTTAGGGGACCACTGAGTTCTGTAGTTGCTCAGAATTTGGAGAAATGTTTCCAGTCTTTACCATTTTTTAAAGAAGGACCCATCCTACTTAGGCATGATACAGTTACTGTTCTTGGAATTTAAAGAATACTAGTCATGCATGTATTGGGGAAGTATATTCAGGTATGCTGTTGTAAAGTCGAAACTGCAAAAGTAGGTGGTAAAAGTACTTATATGTTGCTCTGTATGGTAAGAACCAGTCCTGTCGCATCATGTACATGATTACTAATCATTTTTCTTCCCCTTTACAGTGCAAATAAAGATTTGAGTTCTAAACTCATAAAAAAAAAAAAAGAAAGAAAGAAAAAGTACGCATCCCATTAGATTTCCATGTATCTTGTAGTCACAACAAGCTTGGATGTTAACTATAGGGTTGCATAAATGCTTGGCAAAACTGTAGTGACAGAGAGTTCTTCTAGGCCTTTAGGAATTAAAGAAGATAGCTTCCATCTTGCAGGAAATGCCCTTTTCACTGGAGCCATTGCAAGTTTGGTGTTTCACCTACCACCTAAAACCACTCGGTCTCAACAATTCTCCATCATTGGCCAAAGGAAAGTTTACATATAGGCCAGCAATCCTGGAGGTATAGAAAGGAGGGAACAGGAAGAAAAAGGATAGGTAGATATTTTATTAACAGAATAAACTCTAGTAGCTTTTCAGATTTGAAAAGTGACATAGGGTAGTTTCCCCAGAGGCAGACCCCAGGACGAGGATTCATGTGAAAGTGGTTCAGGAGAACCTAGTGTGAGAGAGAGGGAAGCAGGACGAGGAGAAGCAAGAAGCCAAGCAAAGGTGACATTCCAGGCACAGTCCCAGGCTCAGCCTGATCCTGCAGAGATGCTCTGGAGTGTGCAGGACATCTCAGAGTTTGTGCAGCCTTGAGACAATGTTGCTAGGGTTCTCACACTCCAGCATACATCAGGCATTGGCTAAGAGCCCGAGGGAGATGAGGTGATGGAAGTAAACTCCCCGGTAGCACCAGTGGTCCAAGGGCTGTCCCCAGAAGAGAACTGAGCACAGAGAAGTAAAGGCTCACAGAAGCTGGGGGAGCAGTGGGGCTTGGGCAGAGCATCACTACGACCACTGTGAACAAGGGTCTGCAATACATCTGTAAGTCAAGTTCAGGAATTCTGCCAGCTTGTAGCCATTCCTAGGGGTCCTAGGAGTCCCCCCCTCAGTTTACAGGAGAGAAAGCTGAGGCACAGAGAGGTTGAAGCATTTGCCCAAAGTGACAGAATTACAATTCGGGGGCTTCTGAATTCAAGTCCAGGTCTCTTTCAAGTACATCTCACCACCTCGCTTCCTTGCGATGACCACAGTCCTTTGAACTTGGAGGAACACGTGCAACACAGTAGATCATATTTTTCATTTATGCCCCACGTTTGCCTTCTTTTAGGCATCCATACTTGCAGGCCCCAGCTGGCCCACAGAGCCCTGCTTGGCAGCCCAGCAGAAAACAGACTATTCCCTTGACAGACGACCCAGCAGTCATCTGGGAGACTTATCTAGGTAGTTAAGGAGACCTTGGTGCCTGAAGAAGGCACTCAGAAGATGACAGGTCTGAATAGTCTGACAAACTTTTATTGCCCCCAAATCTCCAGTCCTGTAAGTCATGAAATAAATCTCAGCCCACTTCAAATAAATTATTGTCTGTTTAAGAACGAAAGAGCGGATGAAGCAAAGCGCTTACAATCTGCTCCTGCCTCTTCTTTCGCTCAGCTCAATATCAAGGCTTTTTCTATCCAGAGCTCTGGCTAACCCTTCCCAACACCAGCTCTCTCCTGCCAACTCTCGTGAGAGATAGCTGGGCCAGACAGCGGAGAGCAATCAAGGGGTTAAGCCTGCTTTTGAAAAATGGTGAAGACAACCAGGCAGGGAGGAAAGAAACTCTGAAAGATGAGAAAGCTGTCATGCTTGCTGGCTGGGCACATGAAGTGACCAGCAATTCCTTAGAGCACTAAAAATTTATCAGCAAAAGGAAAAAAAAAAAAAAAATCAATTGGCCAGATAATCTTAGAAGGAGGAAGAAGGGAAAAAAATGCAAGTGACTAAGGGGATGGGGAAAGAAATTTAAAGAATGAAATAGGGATATCTCCTCTGGTCTCCTATGACACCATCTGTGCTTCCTTCATCCTTGTATTAAACAGACAGAATTATAATTGCCCATTTGCTTATCTATCTCCCTGGCCTCAATACCATGTTCTGGGTGACAAGGACTCTGTGTTTTTCGTTCACCCTTGATATATGCCAGGCCTAGCACAATGTCTAGTATGTAACAGATGCTCTTTATATATTTGTTGAATGACTAAGAAAATAAATGAAGGAAATGGTGTTTTTTAAGGGCCAGTATTGACCAAGGCACAGTTCTAGACACTTGACCTCCTTGAGTCATATAAATCTCTCCACAATGAGATAGATATTATTATAGTCATTTTGTAGATAAGAAAATTGAAATTCAGAAATTAAATAACTTTCTTGAGGCCAGACAGCTAATAAATGGAAAAGCTGGGATGCAAAGCAAGTCTATCTGACTCTAAAGTCTATGATTTTTGTTGGATTTACTATTTATGTACAGACAGTTCTTTAAGATGTGAGGTCTGGCTGCCCAACCTGAGAATGAGCTATTATCCTCCCTCCCTGTGTTGCCCGCCATTTTGTCATTCTACCCTTCACCTACACTTCCTCCATTTGGTACACTGGAGAAAGAAAAAAGGTGAAATCCAAGCCAAGCCATTAATTATACATTGTCAGGCTCTTCTCTCTGGGTGTTTAATTTGTGTATGTTTCTTCTCCCCTCAAGGCTGTAAACTCTTTGAGGGCAGAAGCCACATTTTGTGTATCTCTGGCTGCTTCTTCTCCAGGCACTTATAGGTATGATCTGAGTCATAGGTGGTCATGTCCCCCGGTTGGCATCACAGCAGAGGGTGACAGAATGAGGGCGCCAGGGACTTGGGGGGCTGTGGCACATAAATGGGTGGTGCATGGGAACTGCCTTTGAAAGCCCCACTGAAAACAGAATCAGTCTATCAGTTGTACACAAAACAGACTGGTTCTCTAAGGTCAAATGGGACTTAAAGGAAGAGGAGGGAAGAGGATGGCATAAACAGAGCTTCTCAAAAAAATGGAGCACAGTGGAGTCAGACAGTCTGTCTCTAACTCCCTCTCCTTCTCTCTGGGTGGCCAGATAGCATCGGGCACAGAGGAGTGTTGTGGTTTTTTTTTCACTACTGCCGTACCTTCCTCCTGTGATCTTGGGTGACCTTTTCTAGCCGGAGACTTCCTAACTGCAAAAGGAGTGCCAAGGCCAACCCATTTCTCCAACCCAGAGCTCCTGGGAACCCCAGGTCAGGTCTTTGATGTAACTGTGACCTCACAGGACTAGTCAGGTACTGGGAGAGGAGAGAGCTCTTGTGAAGATCAAGAAGTGTTGAATTAAGCTTATGATTAGAGATGCACACCTGAGCATTGACCAGCTGAAGGGCCATCCGTCTCAGCCGGGCTGCAGGGATGGAGAGTGATTAATGCAGCTGGTTAGTGGGCTGGCCCGCCCTGGCCCACTGCCTCCTCTGGATGCTGTTTGAAGAATTCATTAGGAGAGGGCAGCAGGGAAGTGGGGAAGAGCTGCAGTGTCCTAATCTCCCCTCCTCTACCCCCTCCAGTTTGGCTTCTTCAACCAAGATGGTCAAGGTGGTCAGGGTCCCCTAGGTCCTCATGTTGGGAGCAAGAGATAATCAGCGCTGGTGTATCATCCCCCAAACCACATGGCAAGGTGAAAAGCTTTGGAATATGCTCCTTTATTCTGTTTACTTTAAAAATAAAAGGGGGCTTTGTCCTCTGTGCTGACCCTGCTGGAATCTTCTCTGGCTGTCTGTTCCTTGAAGGAGTCTGTAGTCTAGACAAACAGACACCAGAATAGATAACTTCAGTACTGTGCGATGAGTGCAGGGCACGGGCTGTGGTGGGAGACCAGAGGAGGGGCTCCTAGAAGGGGTGAAGAGGTGCTGGGTTGGTTAGAGGGATCCCCATACCTCACCACTCATGGATGCTAAGTCCAGAGTGATCCACACAGACTGCCAAGCAGATTAACCCCCGCGATGGGGGCGGCGTCAGCAATGGCTGTTACTTAACCATTAGACTCACCCTACATCACCCCTGTGATTTTTAGTCTGAATTCTTCCAAGTTCCATTTTCAGGATTCTGTAAAAATCTAACACTTCTTGCCCCTACTGGTGTCAATGTAATCACTGCTGCCGTGACTGCTGAGCAGTGGAAGGAGTGATCAGATCAACCCTCTCCCAGGTGGAAAAAAAATCTTTTATTAATGATTAGACTATCTTTTAAAGTTTTTATAAATTCTTGCTAACTCCTTACTATTTCCTTTGGGAGTGGGAGTGACTGGGCTTGAAGCAAACTCACTTTATTGATTTCTCAGGCTGGATAACTTGACACCAAACACCAAGGCAGGAGCCCAGTTATCTCAATGCTTTATTTATAGGAAGCAGGAAAGACTAGAAAAAGGTCTCTGTCACTGGAGCAAGGAGATTTATCCTTTAGTGCCAGGTCTCTAGCGTAGAGCTGGTGGATCTTGGGTAAATCACTTTTGTTACCTACTGCACTAAAACAGACAAACAACACACATTTAGTGACACCAACTTCCATTACTGTGCTATTTCTTGTCCCCGCAGAGCTAATGCACATAATTTTCACAATTTCTTTATTTCATTATTTATGTATTTATTTATTCCTCCCTCATTCCAGGAAGGATTTGAGAAAGCTTACAGGAGAAAAAAAGAAAAAGGAAAAAGAGGTTGAATAAAAATACATGACAGGGAAAATTAGTACTCTAAAATACGTGCCGTAAGTTTCTGTCTGTTTATTAGAAATAGGCTGTATGTTGATCTCAGAGCTTTCTGTGGCCAAATGAAGTCATGGAACCTGAAAAGGGAAAGTATCCCAATCATTCTGTAAAAAACAAACAATTTTTCCTGCTTCTGAGAACTAACAGAGATTTCTCTCTTCGATCTTAATAAAAGAACATTGGGAGACGTAGCAGCTGACATCCTCAACATCTTCACGAGAGTGAAGACATCGGTAATTTCTTTAGGCTGTTAGTTGTATAATTCCTCAATGTAAAATACGTAGGGTCAGCAAGGAATTCAGTAAAAGATACCCTATATGTCAGGAATCAAAACAATATGCTACAAGTAGGCATCGCTCTGCTTTAGGCTTGACCTGCTGATAAACTTAGTATTATTTAGACCAGTTTTTCCTCAAAGTGTAGCCCTGAACCTACAGCATCAGTATCACCTGGGAACTTATTAGACATGCAAATTTTTGAGCTTCTCCCAGAATCAGAAACTGAATCAGAAACTCTGGGGCTAGGGCCAGGGAATCTAGGTTTTAACAAACCCTGATGCAATTTGAGGACCAGTGATACAGAGGAAGGAGTAGATGGCATGACCTTCCCACAATTGTAGGAACACTATGTTTTGCCTCTTATCTTTTGATTAGTGTTGGGCAGCAAGTAGTTTGAGGATAGAACATTTTTGGCAAGAACCTGGAGAGCACATACTTATGTTATCAATTAAAAGCAGATCCATAAACTTTCCAAACCACTCAGAGGGAATTCTGGGTGACCTCCTCCCTCTTCTTCGTGCTGAGTCTCCCCAGAGGTCTTCCAACCTCCCTGCTCTGTACAGAGAGGTGCCAGGGCAGGCCAGCGGCAAGGGGGTGGGGGTAGGGGTAGATGTTTCCTCCAAAGATGCCCTCATGATGCGGTGTGCATCTCTTTCTGGCTTCTTTTAAACTGTTCTTACGTGTGTTGCATGCATATTTCTTCTTTCTTCCCCACCATCCCTCCCATCTCTAAAATTCTACGATTATTCCATTAGAGAGGCATAGAATAAAAAAGAGCCCTAAAGCTGAAAGGGACTATAGAGATAATGTAATACAACCTCTTCATTTTGCAGATCAGAAGTAAGTCGAGAGCAGGAACAGTTTCCCTCTGTGTATTGCTTAGCTCAATACGTGGCACATAACATGTTCTTGGTGACTCTTAGTTGAATCTGCTTGTTGACTGTATGTAGTGTTTCATAATTGTCACATGCCTTATACCATTTATCCCCACAAACACTCGCTAAGTATTATTATCCCCATTTTCAGACGAAGAAAATAAAGTTTGAGTAGTTGGATGCTTATTAAAGTTTCACAGCTTGTAATATTACGCATCCAGGCTGGAATCCTCTTTGACGCTTTTACCTTTTCCTTCTGACATGTACCATCTCCCCAGAGGCCTAGAACAATGCTAGTCACACACTGCCCCCTCACCCCCCAAAAGTATATAGAAACGTATAAAACTGAATGCTCACTTTTATGTAAATAGTGGCCATGGTCAACTCCAGTTAACTCCAGGAGACAAAGGCAAGGGCCTTGGCTTTTTCAGCGACTCAAGACAACCTCCCCATACATGTGCCTCTGAGTAGGGGTTGGCGGTGTGATCTGACCAAAACTCCACTTGCTGCAGATGTAATTCAGGGAAAGGTGGTTTTTTACCAGACTCCTCTAAAAGGTGTAGCTACTGGACTATCAAAATCAGCTGAACATAAACCGAAGATGAAGGAGAAAAAGGCATTTCCACATTTTCATGTTTCTGAATTTGTAGGCATATTTCTGCACACATACAAATATGGGTAAATATGTAGAGACTGAATGTCATTTCTAATAGAGGCAAAGTGATTTGACCTCCTCAGCAAAATTAATCTAAACAAATGCTGCATAAGGTAGCAGAAAGAGGGTGACAAAATGTCAGATTGAGGAAATGCAAGAAATTGTTTCATTCAAGACCATAAACACAGACTCAGAGGTTTCCTTGGCATAAGTTTTTAATCCAGTACCTGCATCTGAGCGATATTTCTTTTTTTTTTTTGGTTCAGGTTAGCATTTCCTGTGACCTTCTCAAAGGTCACAAGGCTGATGATAGTCCATAGGGTGCCTTGGTGAAATTTAAGAAAAGGTGCTCCTTCCTCCAGGCAGGCTTAGCTCCAACTAGGGAGCATGGCTGGGAGAATGGTACACGGACTGAACTTCAATTCCTACTCACCTGTCTGTCAGCTGGCCATTCTTGTGCAGGGCACAACCAATGCAACTGTACATGGCAGTGTTTCTTTATGTCTTTATGTGCAACCCCTGTGTGTACTGCAGCTTACGGCCATCCAATGCAATAAGGTCAGCATTTGGGGTACAGATCACATGTGGGCATAAACAGAAGCCTTGCTTTCTGCTAAACCAAACCACCTTTAAATCAAATAGATATTGGTAGCCAAGAATGATGTATGAGAGTGTGTTTGCTGAACTATCCCACATACAGTGGAAGATCACTTCCTCCAAGCCCTTTATTTTAGAAGACATCTCATTAGACAAGTCCAGATTGATATTAATAATACTAACGATACTAATAGAGATAGCGAACATATATTTAATGCTTACCAAATTCCAGGCATTATTCTAAATACCACATGTATTAACTCATGTAATCCTCATAACAGCTCTATAAGGTAGTTATTATTATTACCCTCAAGCTAATAGTAAAGCTGGGATTCCTACCCGAGTCCAGCTCCAGAGTCTGTGCTATTAAGCACTGTGATGCTTATGTAAAATGCTAGAAACATAAAGGAGGCCAGGAGAGGTAGGGATGTAGTCAAACCGATGAAGTCCTACTATCTCATCTGACCAAACCCTCCACCCTCCTGGAGGACCATCCTAGTCACCCAGCCTGGGTAAACCTCTCCAGGCTAAAGGAGTGCCTCCTTCCTGAGTACCATCCTCTCACCATGAATCCAAATGTCCCATGCTATCTGGGAAGAGCGTTTTCTGGTTTCAGGTAGGACGGAAAACAGCTGTGAGACCCGCACGAACCCAACAGGGACTTAGAGGAAGCCTGGGCTGTCTGCAGACCCTGCCCCAGTCTCCCCACCACGGTCCCACCCCAGCCCCTGTGAGGAGCCAGCCTCAGCCCTCCGGACGTGGCCGTATTCACCCGCGCTTGCCCCCTCCGGCACACAGGTGGCGGGGTCTCATTACCACTAATGAACGACACTGGCACAACTGAGCGTGGGCTGAGACCCCATTAATCCCTCTCTCCGCAGCTCAGCCGCACAGGTGAATTACGACTCCCAAGTCTTCGCATTTCTCCGTAATGCTCTAATGGCCTGCTTCTGTTGCCATGGCAACACTGACAGCTCCACGGAGCCCTCTAAGTACCTGAGGTGAAAGCAAAAGGGGCATGTTTGTCTCGGTGGGTCGGGCCACTTTGGCATTGCTGTGATGGGCTGGGCTAAGGCTATGCAAACCCCCGGAGCTCCAGAAAGTGAGGCAGTGATCCCTGGGACTCCAGCTGGCCAAATTGAGACTCTTCCTGTCATCTGATGCACCTGCCGCCAGGCCGTAGTGCACAGGCTGGAGGGGGACTGCTCTCCCTGAGTCCTGCTCCATGACTCCCCAGGCCTCCTCTCATCTCTATGGGGAGAGAGGGTCCCCTCCCACAAGTCAAGGAAAGAGTCCTGGAGTGGAGTCTGGTCCTCCAGTCCTACTTCCCCACTTCCTAATGTGTGACCTTAGAGAAGTCCTTTGGCTCCTCTAAAGCAGGAGACACCTAGGAGTGCAAAGAGTATTAGGGTTAAGGGAGCATCTCCTCTCTGCCCAACAGCATTTCCTGTGCTGCATGTCTGCCCTCCTGGAGCTTCCTGTTCATTAGAACATTCCAGAAAATGTAAAGACTTGGGGATCTTGGGATTGGTTACAGAGCGACAGTGATTCAGATATGCCACTGAGCAGTTGTTTCCTGGATTAATGGGGTCTTATTCAGGCCTTGGCTGCTTGAGTGTCTTCCTTAGGGTGAATGATACACTTTACTGAAATCCAGTGTCATATGGATCATATGAAACCCATATTCTGTCCTTGTATGGCTGACCTAATTACTAAATGCAGAGTCCATTCTTCTTTTAAAATGCATCTTTATTCATTTTAACCTATATTCTTAGACCCTCATAATCTTTTAAAATTTCAGTTCCAACAGCCACCATGCCCTGTTTCCATCATATACTCTATGCTCATGCCCAAGGCCTGGAAGACAAACAAAAACATACTTCCTAAAAATCACAACTGTATTTCATTAGCATGAATGCACACCATGCTTAATATGACCTTTAACTGTGTCCCATGAAAAATAGCAACATTAATTCCAGTGAGTTGATTTATTCTTATTTTTTCAATGATGTAACTAATGATGTGATCTTGACCAAGTCACTTCATCTGTTTGGCTTTTAGTTTTGATAGATGCTCTATAAATAATAATTAAATTGAACTGTAGTAAGGAATTGAACTAAATGAGGTCTACAGTTAAATCACCAGTAAGGACTCTCTGTAGATGATAAAGGTGAGGTCCATAAGAGATGACCAAAGATTATCTGGTTCCTTGAGAACTCCTTGAGAAGTTGGATGTGAAGATACTAGCGAGCCCAATGTCTTATTTGGTTTTTACTAACTCTTCTATCTGTTCTCTAGTGAGGACACAGAATGGAAATGAGAATTCTGAGCCTAGAGGAATAATGTTACTGCAGAAGAGTCAGGAGTTTCCATTCTTTTTTTTTTTTTTTTTTTAATTTATTTTATTTTATTTATTTTATTTTTGGCTGCACTGGGTCTTTGTTGCTGCGCGCGGGCTTTCTCTAGTTGCAGGGAGCGGGGGTTACTCTTCGCTGCTGTGAGCAGGCTTCTCATTGTGGTGGCTTCTTGTTGTGGAGCAGGGGCTCCAGGCACGCGGGCTTCAGTAGTTGTGGCACATGGGCTCAGTAGTTGTGGCGCACGGGCTTAGTTGCTCTGCAGCATGTGGGATCTTCCCGGACCAGGGCTCGAACCCGTGTCCCCTGCATTGGCAGGCAGATTCTTAACCACTGCGCCACCAGGGAAGCCCAGGAGTTTCCATTCTTATTAAAGTTTCTTCTCCCCCCGACTGCCATCTCCTGTCCTTTGGGGCCAAGCCAGTTGCCCTGGAGGTCCATGTATCGTTGCTAATTTACAGGACTTGTCCAGTTAACGACCCCCCTTCCCATATACACACTCCCAATTTGCTCCTCAGCAAGATATTTTTACCTCAGTATCCCAAACAGATAGGCCCCTCCCCCCATCTAAAATCACCACCAGGTATAGATATTCCACTAGTACATTTGTAAATGGGCCCCAGTGTCTCAAAAGTAAAGGAAAGCCTCTGAAAATTCAGCTCTTGGGTACAATTTGAACTTGAGCACAACCAAGTGCAGCTGGACGTCTTGAAACTAAAGTGACATTCATGCATTCAGTAATACTCGCTGAATGCCTCGTCTGTCCACTGTGTCCCCAAACAGTTTCCAGATGGGAGGACCCAGACATGGTTTCCCTGTGTGTGAGTCTCTGGAAGCCGTGCAAGGACACGTGGAGAACGAAGTCCCTCCAGATGGCCCCCCAGGAAACACTGTTCGTCACACAAGACCCCATCAGCATTCTGCAGACCAGAGCTTTATTTCCAGCATGGTGGGGACTTGGCCTGAGATTACGGGAGGAGGCTCATCTCACTCCTGCCCCACCCGAGGGAACCTTGTACCTCAGGGATAATCTCTCCTGTCATTACCTGCCTCACAGGGAGGTTGAGAGAATTTAATGAGATAATGTTTATAAAGCTTTCTGAGCTCCTTGGAAGAATGAATGGTGCTATATAAATGCAAAACATCATTATTACAGAGATCACAGAAGCATTCACTCTAGTTAAAGGCAAGCGGGAGGAACCCTGATTCTGTTATAATCTCCTATTTTCTGAGAGCTGATAACACACTGAAATATGCATCCCTTTTCCAACTGAAACTCTCCACCTTTATAATCCGCTCAGAGGTGAAATGTTTGGGGAAAATTTTAGAAATTTCTCTTCAGTCTCTTTGAGAAGGAAGAACATTAAATAAGCACACTTCGCCTGCTTACAATAGAGCCATTTTGACCAAAATCATTCAAAAAGGCTGAGCTTTATGACTTCAAATTTATTTGGTCTTTAGTCCCCACTGAGATAAATGCAGCAGTGTTAAATCTGAAAGGGGAAAATTGGTTTGGCAGGGTTCTAATGTTTGAAGCTGCCATTCAAGGGTTGCTGAACAGAGGCAGATTTTTCCATATAATGAAATCGTTTCTTTCTAGAGAAATTATTCCAGTGATTTTCCCACACTGGAAAATGAGGCTTGTTATTTTGACAATAATTCATCCTTCCAATTTAGAAAGATCATTGATTTTCACAAGACTCTCAAAGTCCTTTTTCTTATGTAGAATCAGTCCCTGAGTATCAGAAGAGAGCACTGTAGGTAAACACTGTGTAGGTATGCACTGTAGGTATCTCAAACTGAAATGATTCTGGGGGCCAGGCAGGCAACATTAGGGAGTGAAGTAGGACAGGTATCATGACAACCAAGTGTGGCCTCTGGAGAGGAGGAAAAACCTTTTCCTTCTACCCTCTGATGCTGAATCTCAGCCTCTGTGCACCAGTGCCGAACTGAATCTTGGAGACAGAGTTTTGGGTGAAGTAGAAGAGAATAGCTTTACTGCTTTGCCAGGCAAAGGGGGACACAGCAGACTTGTGCCTCTCAAAAACTGTGTGTCCCAACCTGGGAGGATTTGGTGAGGAGTTTCATAGCAATAGTTAAAGGGTGGGGTTGCTGATAAGATTAGGGTGTGTGCAGGGCCTGCATTCCTTTAATCTGGTCTCAGGTACCCTGATGAGTTTCTGTGGTTCTTTTTTTTTTTTTTTTTTACAATTTAACAGTTGATTTTTTTTTTTAATCAATTAATTAATTTATTTATTTTTGGCTGTGTTGGGTCCTCGCCTCTGTGTGAGGGCCTTCTCCAGTTGCGGCGAGCGGGGGCCACTCTTCATCGCAGTGCACGGGCCTCTCACCATCGCGGCCTCTCCTGTTGCGGAGCACAGGCTCCAGACGCGCAGGCTCAGCAGCTGTGGCTCACGGGCCCAGTTGCTCCGCGGCATGTGGGATCTTCCCAGACCAGGGCTCGAACCCCTGTCCCCTGCATTGGCAGGCAGACTCCCAACCACTGCGCCACCAGGGAAGCCCTCTGTGGTTCTTTTAATCTGTCCTCAGGTGGTCTTCTTGAAGAGCTTCTCTGGTTCCTTTAATCTGAAATTAAGAATGCTAACATCTTCCATCTGTTGGGGGGTTTAGTTTTGTAAAGAGCTCAAAGATATTGTTATGTGTATCCCTTGAGGTGGAACCAGGACCCTGACTCAAGCCTGCACTATTGTTTCTTGGCTGCTCCTCCCTTGTCTTTGCGTCCTCTCCCTTCCCTGATTAGCAACTGTTAGAATCTGCCCTTTGAAACTCAGGGAAGGTCATGGAGGCTGGAGTCTATTCCCTACAAACAAGAAACAGAGGACAAGGAGAGGCTTCCGTGCCCAGAAGCCCCACATGGTCCTGCTCAGTTTCACCTCATAGGTTCTTGGCTGGGGCTCTGCAAACCAGACTAGACAAGCTAGACAAAAGACAGATTAACAAGAGAAAAGTCTAGTAATAGTGCATACACATGGGAGGACTCAGTGATGAGAAACTCAAAAAGGTGGTTAGAACTTGGGGCTTAGATAGCATCTGAAAGAAGAACAATAATTTTGTAGAGAAATGACAAGACAAAAGAAAAAGGGTTTAAGCTTTTAAGGGCAGTAAACCTGCCTGTGGGAAGGTAAATACATGGGAGGAAACTAATGGAAGATAAGGTTTAGTTAGTAAGCTGTTTTTGTAGACTCTTTTTTGTGGACTCTTTCTTGGTGCCATCTAGTCTGATGATGTCATCTAGTCTGATGATGTCATCTAGTCTCCAGTGATGAAGTTGTTCTCTCCTTCCTGATGTGGGAAGTGAGGGAGAGTGAGACACCTTTACAATGAGGACTTTTCTGCTTTCAGGCAGATAGGGGCAGGCAGTGAGCTCATCCTGTGTCTGCTTTTTCTTCATTGCCTTCAGCTCAGAATAATCCTTATGTCAGAGTGGCATATTTTGGTGGGGCATATTCTGGATCCCTTCACCTCCATGTTGGGGAGTAGTAGGAAGTAGAGGGGGTCATGGGGAATTGGAGAACATACCTGAAGTATCCATCACTCCTCAGCTCCAGCTACCTCTTGTGCCGTACAAAAACTGTTCTTCTGGCTTTTCAAGGGAAGCCAAAAATCAGTAATTCTATATATACCATCTCCCAATTTTAAATGTTATTCACAAATTCTTTTTTATTTTTAACACTGTGTAGCCAAACCAGATATCTGGCCCATGGAATATTGTTTTCAACCTTGAATTTAAACTAATGTGAATTTTCCAATGAAACTATAGTGGAGGAGAAATATGTTTTTCTCTCTGTGAGACCCCTAGAGTATCCCAATAACAGAAGACTCATAGAATCCTGACAGCATCTCCTTTTCCAACTTGGTGTTCCCCTTCCTCCACCACAAGCTGCTTAATTTCTCTCTCTGTGCCTTGATCTCCTCATTTATAAAATCAGTACAATAAGACCACCTATTTCACTGGGATACTGTGAGTAATAAATGAGAGAATATATATGAAATGCTAGCACACTGGCATGCGATGAATACTCAATAAACCCTATCTGTTATTATCATTGGTTCATTTTTTAACTAGCTAGACCATGGCCTGGGAATCAAGTCCACTACCCTTCTTTCCATAACGAACACTGTCTCCATTGCTTAATTCACCTCAGACCAGTTCAATCCAATAATTTTGTGTGCCTAACATAGACTTAAAACAAAAAAAAAGATGGGACAGATTTTTGAAAGACAGCAGTCCTGAGAGTTGGAAAATGGGAAATAGTGGCAAAGTCAACTGAGTCCATGCAAATTATCCCAATTTTACCCTCACAGTCAGCTTCTAAAAGGAATGTGAGATGTTCGGCTTCTCTAGCCATCTATTTCTTTCCAGAATGTAATCTTTGATGCTAAATTCTTATGGCTGGGGAAGCATGAGATAGATGAGAAAGTTCTGAAATGGAGCTTAATCTGTATTTCAGTTTAGATACACGCTTGGGCATGTGAAAGACTCCTTTTGTATTTGCTTTCACATCTCACTTATAAAATGAGCAAGTTGGCCTGGACAACTTTGGCTTTATTTTTCTGAGTCTGTGTCTTCTCTTTATATCTTCTTCTACATAACACATTTCCTACCAATACTAGGTAATCCAAATAGCTATTGCTGATAATAATTCCTATTCTAAAAGAGTTTGTATTTCACTTGGAAGGATAATATTATATACCTGAAACAGATAAAAATACAGGATAATATATGATTAAATAAGAATAAACTGTACAGTGAAATGCTTTATGAGGTAGAAAGGGAACCATAATTTAGACCAATAGTAATAAGGGAAAAATTGAATAATGGGTGGGTTTCTGATGGTCAATTAAAAAGGGAGAAGGAAGAGGGCATTCCAAGAGGAAATAACAGCAAGAGCAAAAGCTAAGAGGTGGGAAGAGTGTTTTTAAAAGTCCAGGAAGCCTTTGCTTTTTCTCTACTGACAGATATATAAATTCAGAGGAATGAAAAAAAAAAAAAAATCAAAGTGGCATAATTCTTACAGGGCCTAGAATAACATTTCCAATCCCCACCAGGAAGACTCTGGAAAATTACATTATCTAATTGGTGCACTCAACTTTTCCCTGTTTCTTTAGAAAGCGTGCCACGGAGCTTGAGAACTCTGGGAAGATTTTTAAAACTTTACATCAGGAAACGGAAACCTCCTAAGAGATGCTAAAGTAACACCGATGGGAGATATGTGAGAAAACAGATACCCCTCTCATGATGGACTCTCCCCAAATCTACCATGTGGATTTATGGGTGAATAATCACTACAGAAATAAAGTCTAATAACAGAAATTCAGCACTACTGCCAGCCCCAAGTTCTGAAGTCATCAGTGTGAAATATCTGCCTATACTTCATCTGTTTGGGAAGACCCTCGCTGCTGTGTGGGGAACTCAGGTACATTTCTCTATCGAAGAGAAAACAAACGATTGTGAGCCCTCCTTGCCATGCAGAAGACGCTCACACACATCTCCTCTGCACAAAGGAACAGGGGACAGAACCCAAAGAGGACCCTGAGCTACCCATGGACAGGATCTGTGAGACAGGCTCTTTTGAAATGTAATTTTATTGATTTCCATTCAACCAGTAAAGGAAGCTCATGTTGATAAGGGAATTGAGAGCAGATCAAACAACGCTAGCTGCTGAAACTTGCAACTCCTGAAACCTGGGCTGACAGGGGTGCTGAGTTTCTTTCATTAGTCTCCATTTTCATGGCAGTTACTTGCCCATAAACCACTTGGTATATTTCAGGAGGGCCTGATATGAGAAGGGTCTCTCTCTTCTCACTGCTTTTGGAGATGCAAACTGCTGGCTTGGGTTGGATCCGATTGGGGTCTCTACAGATTGGCATTTTAGCCTTTTCTATTTCTCTCTCCGTTAACTGGCTCAATGTGAGGCTTGGCTTACAAGGACAGAGTCAACAGTGTGAAGAGCTAGGTTGGAGGGTAGGCAACCAACTTGAACTTTTCCGTAACCTCTATCAGCACCCTCCACTCAATTCCACAAAGACACTAAGTAAAAGTAAAATGCTTTCTCCACAAATGCTTCAAACTTCAAGATGAGTCCCTTAGCCTTATAATCAGACTGCTACTTTTAATTCCCTCCTGTAAAGAAATTCTGCCACTCTTGATACTCTTTAGAAGAGGTTCGACAGTGGGTGTCAAAGGAGAACCCCCGGTTGGAGAGGTACAGTGGATAAATGCTTCCTTCCTGCCATGGCCAAGGATAATACCAATATATCTTCCAGCACCGTACATAGGTAGATACCCACTAAACAGCAGCCAGAAGCTCCCAGAAGAAGAAACAATGGCCCCCCAACTCCCCTCCAAGAATTGTTTGTTTGGCCATTAATGTGGAACAGACAGGAGAGAAGGAAAAGTTTGGGCTCTTAAAATCACACTCAGCCTGAAACGAACAGGAAATTTTTTTCCCAATCTTAGAGACTAAGCATAGGGAAAAAAAAAAGCCTGGGTTCTCCTCAGGATCTAGCCCTGAGCTGTGTGACCTTGAGGGAATCACTTAACCTTGGTAACTTCAGTTGCCTTATCTGTAACACATGTGATGCTCTCCACTGAATGACGGTTAATAGCAAAGTGAAATGGTGGTGTAAAGGGCGAAAGTGACTGACCCTCAGGAAAGTGCTGCCCAGATGAGTGATGGGGAGACAGAGTGAGCATGGAGACCACCTGACACAGCCCCAGAAGGAAAAGGGATAGAGCCACCAACTCCTCCAGCCAGGTGTCCCTCAGGTTGTCTACGTGGAGGGTCATCCAGTGGGGCGCCATTAATAATCACACCAGCAACAGACATATACTGGCACTGACCCCAGACAACCTGAGATAATGGAGCTCCTTAGCTGTCCACCACCATGAACCAGGGGAGGGAAATACAGGTTGTCTTGAGTCAGGGAGTTATGCTCAGCCCTGGAGGAAAATCCCACCAAAGATGGTGTGTGGACCAGAGGTGAGCCAAGAGCATCTCTGCAGGCTGAGGCCTTATCTGGTGTGTACAGATGTCTTATCCAAGCCCAGGGGAAGACACTTCTGGAGGGACCAGAGGCTCCACCCTGCTCCAGCCTCATTCCTGAACTCATCATCTTGGCAGAAGCTAGAAAATCCCCCAAGCAGAGATACTCTCTGCCTGTTTCTTGCTCATCTTCTCTTTTCCCAGGAGACACAGGCCTTGTGCTTCTGAGTTTTCTCTCTCAACCAAATCTTGAGGCTGATGATGGAGGTTGCACTGCCCAAGGCTCCAAGGGTCACGAGGGGAAGCATTAGTAAAAATCTCTGCCTTCAAGTTGCAAACAACTGGGACCAGGAATGGGAGGATTGGAGTTGAGGGGACTTGTAGACATGAGTGGCCAGGGAATTTAAAATAGCTATATATTGTATATTCACACACTACAGCAAGTGGTGGGTGCTTAGGGGCTATCATACAGATGTCAGAGGACAGAGCAGACCATGGGCACCGAAGGAGTTGTTGGGTGCCCTGGAGAAGGCAAGACTTTCGCAGAACCTTGCAGGTGGGTGAGACCTGGGGAGGTGCAGAAGGCAGGCAGGGAGGGTGCCCCAGCAGAGCAAAGGCTGGGAGGCCAGCTGTAGCTCTGGGGGCTTGCATGCTGGTCAGTGAGTAGGAAGCCAAGGTCATTTCCCTCTTCCCCTACTCAGTATCTGCCTTGTGTATTCAAACACATCTCCCTATTTATTTATTTATTTATTTATTTATTTATTTATTTTAGACTGCGTTGGGTCTTCGTTGCTGTGCGCGGGCTTTCTCTAGTTGCAGCGAGCGGGGGCTACTCTTCGTTGCGGTGCGCAGGCTTCTCATTATGGTGGCTTCTCTTGTTGCGGAGCACGGGCCCTAGAGTGCACAGCCTTCAATAGTTGAGGTATGTGGGCTTCAGTAGTGGTGGCGTGTGGGCTTAGTTGCTCCGCGGCATGTGGGATCTTCCTGGACCAGGGATTGAACCCGTGTGCCCTGCATTGACAGGAGGATTCTTAACCACTGCACCACCAGGGAAGTCCCCATGTCTCCCCTTTGTATACTGTAATGAGCTGAGAAAAAAAAGAAAAATATTTCCCTAGATAATTCCCCTTGTTGTCATACTGACTTATTTTCTATTTTTGTTTTGCACTTTCTTCTTTTTTTTAAAGGAAAGAGAACCTTCTTGCATAGTCACCTATTAGTAGATTACATTTACTCCTGGTCCTGAAGAATAGTAAGGGATTTTGTCTCCCTCTGGCCACCCTGGTATGGGGGAATCCGAGGCAGGGTGTGTGTTCCCTTTGTCTTCCCTGAGTGGGGTGTGTGGTTACTGGGTCCAGTTTGCCTCTAAGGGGATTATGTGGTTCTGGACTTCAGTTTTTAAATCTGAAAAAGAGAAGAGACTAGATGGGCTTTAATATCATTCCCGGCATTCAGGGTCGACGACTCCATGATACCTTTCATTCATTCATTCATCATTCATTCATTCACCATTCAACAGATGTTTTTCTGAGCACCTACTGAATGCCCAGCTTTGGAAGTACGAGCATGAACAAGTCATAGTTCATTCACACACTCTAGAAAAGACAGCGAGCGGGTAAGAGACACAGCTGCAACTGCCGGAAAAAAAAATAAAGCTGCTCTGGAAAGCAAAGCAAAGATGCTATAGCCACAGTTTGTCAGAGGCTCAGCAGCCAGGGGTCAGCGCACAGCCACAGAGTGACCAGAGCATGACAAGGACTCTGAACCAGGAATGTCCGCAGAAGAAGGGGGCCCCAGCAGGTTTCAGGGGCAGAGCCCCCAGCTATGGGTGTGGCAGAGCCAGATGTTAACATAAGATACCAAGAAGGTTACCAGGGCAGACGTCAGACCTTGGAAATAACATGAGAATCCAGTTACGATTTTCAGGGTACAGTATGGGAGAGGGCAGTTAGCAGCGGCCCAGTTATTGGAATCCAAGCACAGAAGGGCAGCTCTGTGGGGAGGGATAACTTGGTACCATCCTCAGAAGGTTGGATTAGAGTAGCTTCAAACCCTCCTACCTCAGTTGGACCTGGTCTTAGAGCCTGAGAGTAGGGCTCAGTCTACACATGGAGGACAAACGTCTCCATCAGGGATAGCAAGGAGCTGCAGAACCTGGGGGGAAGGCAGCAGCTAAGAAGAGAGATGTAAGAGCAAATGTGATAACAATATGACAATAATAATAATAACCACTGAGCTAAGAATGATTGAGCACTTATAATGGGCTGAGAACTTGCTAATGATTTTACATGAATTCTCTTTATAAATCTTGCAATAACTCTATAGATAGATAGGATTATCCACATTTTGCAAGTGAGGGAACAGAGCCTTCAAGGAGTTGGATAACTTGCCCTGAATCAGCCAGGCTTACCTATGTTATATAGGTATATAAATCTCCCAAATCTCAGTAGTTTAAAAGAACAGGAGTTTATTTTTCATTCATGTGGAAAGCAGGTCAGCGGGGGTCTCTGCTTATCCTGGTCATTTAGACTCCCAGGCTAAACCAAAACGGACTCATTCTTCCTCAGTTGTTATGGTAGGGGGCAGGGAATGAAGTGAATTTTGCACTAGCTTTTAACACCCCCCCTCCCAGCTTCAAATAACTTCCATTCATACTCTTGGCTGAAGCAAGTCACATGGCTACACTTGGCTCCAAAGTGGGCAGAGAAATACAATTGTACCATGTGCCCAGTTAGAGAATGGAGGTATTTATCAACAGCCCTATTGCTGGCTACCCAGTAGATGGGGAAACCAAGTTGGCTGAGCCCGGGTTCTATCCTCACATTATTCTCAAAGAGAAAGTCAGCCAGCTGGGGACTGTCTCTTGCCCCCTTCATGTCCTGCCCCATGTTATCCTTGCAGATCCTCTTCCCTTCTCTTCCCAGTCTGTGGGTTAGGAGACAGGCACCGAGTGATTAATGGATCCCAGCAATAGTCGGGAGAGATTGTCTAACAGCATGTGCTAAAGGAGCCATGTCTGGGAGTCTGCTCATAATAGCATTTGAAGCGCTAGTTTCTGCAGGGCTTGGAGTGCCAGGGTCTCAAGGGTTTATTAACCCCACAGCAGTCCTGGGAGGGGTTCATTGCTGCTGTTATTTATACATTTTGCTGTGTTCATCCATCAAGGGGAGTCAGCTGGGATTATGTTCCAGGGACACAGAGCTCTGGCTGCCTTCCAAACTAGGGCTGCAGAGGGTGCTTCCTTCTCAGCCAGGAGGCTCCTAGGCTGCATTCACAAAGGAGAGTGAATGGAGGCTGTTCCGTCAGGGAGATGCAGACAGAGCGCCAGTCGGAGAGGAAGCGGCCAGGAAGATGAGACATCTTGGGACTTGGCTAACTCCCTGAGTGCTAAACTGAAGGGCTACCTCCTCTGTACTCTCCCCTCCCTAGTCCAGAGTGACTGACTGCGCCTTCCTGGAAGGCACTGTCCTCTTGCGGTCTGTCCCTGCACCCCTTGTTAGTTACCTGGTTTTATTGTTTCTTTTTCCATATGACATGCTCTGTCTGCTGTAATTAAAGTGAGTTCCTCAGAGCACAGATTATGACTAATGCTTTGTGGGGATACTCAGAGCACCAAGCACACGCAAGGTATTCAATCAGTGTTTGCAGCCCCTGGCTCCTACCTACCCGTCCGAGCTCCCCTTCTGTCATCCCCTCCCATGATTTTGCTTTGCACTCCTGCCAGTTGGAATGAATGGCTCATCTTGCCATCACATCCCTCCTTGTCTGAGCACACGCTTTCTTCAGCCTGGAATGGTCCTCTCCTCCCTGATGCCAACTGCTCATCTCAACAAAGTGGATTCCTCTCTCCTTTGTGCCAATACTGTCCCTTGCACATATTTCCATTACAGAATTAATTATATTTCAATTACTTGTTTACCTGTCTGTCTTTCCCACTAGCCTGAGAACTCCTTGAGAATAGAGACAGGTCTTATTTCTTTTCTGTATCCTTCTGCTTTTACAAATGCCTGGACAGGAGCAGGAATAACAAGGGGCACTTGCCTGGAGCACAAAACTTAAGAGGGCACCAAAAAACTCAGTGATCAAAATAAATAATATTTAATGCAATGCTTTAAAAAATCAAAATTAATGCAAAAGAATACAAGATAAACAAAAGATCAAAATTTTAAATAAAAATGAGATCTGTAACAGTGCCATGCCAAGTTTACTGGAGCCTAAGGCAAAAGGAAAAAAATCAGAAATACTGATTTTGTCTTTATTTAAAATTTTGCTATTTCGTTCATCTCAGATTTTTAGCACTAATTTTTTGCATCGATTTTGCCTTCGTGTCTGTTTTTACAATTATTGTCTAGAACTTGGTAAGTGCTCTATAAATAATCTATTGAATGAGTGAGTCAGTAAGTGATTGAGTATGTGAGTGAATGGCTGGTAAAACTTTACAGATTGAACCTCCAACTATCCAACGTTTCGTATTTACTTTTAGAATTATCCATGTGTCCTTGCCAACTCCCTTTTCATTCTACGATCTGCCTTTTGGTGCAAGTTCTCTAAACCCTTTCCCAAATTTAGAGAAAGGGAAGAAAAGAAATGCAACATCCAAATTTAAGTCAGTTACATATGCTTTGCTCAGTTAGTTGAAGCACCTTGTGATGGAGCCAAGATTTGAGATCCCATCTGTGTGGGCCAGTGGCTTGGTTGGATGAAATGATTAAGAGCCATCCTTCCTCTCCCCAACCCTAGCTGGTCACTATGAAAACAGAGGGCCTTGGTCACTAGGGATACTGAGTAAGAAGCCGGCTATTAGAGTAAATCCATCTCTACCACCAGCCACACAGAATGGGCAGCCCTAGGGAAAAGGTTGACTTTTTCGTTGAAATGAGGTCTTGTGTATTTTATGCATCATTGTTGTCATAGATAAATGCCCAAGAACTGGCCATACAGCCATGTCTGGAGGCACTCTTGTCCCCAGTTAAGGCCATTAGCGTGGGCTAGTGGGACAGGCACTGGGCCCAGGGATGAAAAGCTTGGGTTTGGGCCCAGCTCTGCTCTCACTCGCTGCTGTATGACCCTGACCAAGTTACACAGACGTTCTGAGCTTCAGTTTATTCATGTGTAAAAAGAGAGGGTTGATCTACAAAATGATGGTTTTCAAATGCTGTACTACGGAACCCTAGGGTTGTGAGCAGGTTTCTCAGGGGCCACTGATGGAATAGGGAGGGAGAATGAGATAGACACTCTGCTTCATCCAGAGCAGCCCCACCTTTATCATTTATTAGATTCCCAAGTGGAGTTTTTTTTAAAGGAAGTTGGGGGGTTCCAATGTCTTTTTTTTTTTTAAATTTCTTTTTTTGATGTGGACCATTTTTAAAGTCTTTATTGAATTTGTTACAATGTTGCTTCTGTTTTTTTGTTTTTTTGTTTTTTTGTTTCTTGGCCGCGAGGCACGTGGGTTCTTAGCTCCCCGACCAGGGATCGAACCCGCACCCCCTGCACTGGAAGGCAAAGTCTTAACCACTGGACCGCCGGGGAAGTCCCCCAATGTCTTTTTTAAAAATGATGTAAAGAACTGGTCTAGATGATTTCAATAATTCCACCAGCTGTACTATGTGATTCTTTCCCTGCAGCTTTCAGGATTATCAAATCTGCTTCCGCTGTGTCTGAAGGATATGTTTACTTAAGCCCATGGACTAGGAGGGCCCAAGGTGTAGAGATACACAAAGAATGATGGTTTGAATATTTTCATCCTTTCACTTTACAAACGTCTTTGTCCTACGAAATCACTGAAAATTAATTATACTGCTATTGTCACTAAGTGTTGATAGAGGCCATTAAGAACCAGTCCAACCTCTCATTCAACATGTAAATTCCCTTCTCTCCATCCCCATCAAGTGATCATGCAACGTCTTCTTGAATTCCCCCAGTGGCTGTGAACTCACTACTTTTGGTCTTATTTGACTTGAACCCCTAATTCATAGAGCTTGACCTCTTTGGACCATGAAGACAGGCTCAATCCCTCTTCACAGAAAAAGCCTTCAAATAATTGAAGAGAGTGACCGTTGGTTCCTCACTGTCTTTAACTGGTCAGGCTAATCACCCCGTCCTTGAGCTCTTTTCTTTATGATGTACGTTTAACTCCTTTCACCAGGCAAGTGGTTCTGCCATTTGTGTTTCCTCCCTTAGTGGAAATGCACCAGGATGGAATGCAACATCCTGCACAGATGATCAGAGCAAGGAGAGCTAAAAGTTTTCTTTTTTTTAGTCCAGTGCTTTTCAGCCCTCCTGCACATTAGAATCACACGGGGAGCTTTTGAAAAAATATTGTTTTTCAGGCTCCATCCCTGCACAATTAAATCAGAAGCTCTGGGGGTGGGGTCTTGGCTGAGACTTTTTAGAAAATGTCCACGTAATTCTTTTGTGTGGCCAGAATTAAGAACCACTGCTTTTGACACTCGGTACAGACATCCTTGATTCTTGCTCTGATTGGTAGGTAAATGATCTATTGGAATGTATTATACATATGGTTGGGAAGTGAATTTGAGGGAAGAGGAGGAGAGAAATAGTTTGTGTAACTTTCATATACAAGTACTGAGCTAGACACTTAGCTTAGGTATATTTTTAGGTATATTCTTAGGTATATACACTTAGGTATATTTTTCCTTAATCTTCATCTGTGAGTCAGGTGTTTTTATCCCAGTTTTACAAAGGAGAAAACTGAGGCTCACTGAGACTCAGCAATTTACTCAAAACCACTCAGCTAGATGAGTGGCCAAATTGGGATTCCAACCCAGATCTGTATGAGCCCAAAGCCCACCTTTTATCATGCCACTGAGCTTTCCTTCATTCAACTAATTTAACAATTATTTATGAAGAATAGGACCTACCATATACTAGACCTGTTCTAGGCCAGCAGGTGTTGTGAGCTGGAGTTTTTGCGGTAATCTGCCAAGCTGTGCTAAGACATGGAGCATTTTCTTTTCTTTTCCAATGATTTGTTTATGGGTATGTTTTCTTGAAGGAAAAATCATGTCGATGTAATGCAGGCTTTGTAGAGAAATAAGTCTTTGGTATTTGGTTGTAAAATAAATGTCAGAATAAAATGTTTGAGAAAATAAAGAGCTGTATATGAAATCACTTCCTACAGAGCTGTGGAATACTGATGGACTGTTGCTGGTGTTTCATTATTTAAGGCTAATTTGGTACCCAAGGAAGGAGTTGTTGTATCCCAGGGGCTACTGATCCCCAGGGCTATGGTATCTTTGCCAGGAGTGACCACAGATCAGCTTCACATTGTTTTAGCCACAAGGTTTACCCCATCCTTCAAAGACCGTCCCAGTCAGTTGAGTGACAGGACCGGCAACCAGTGGCTCTGTGACTCTTTTCATCAAAGCTTCTGGAACACACTCTAATAAAGACATTGGCCCCTTTGTTCACTTTAGACTGACTATGCAGGGCCATTTGTGGGGTTATAGGCTGAAAGGACTAGCCAGAGAGGTATAACAAGGGAAGAATAAGGAAAGTGGTCCAAACAAGAGAAGGAGATAGAAGAAATGAAAGTGACATGGAGAACAGAGAAGTAACACGACAATTAAAGGTGTGTATGGAGCCGCAACAACTCGAGATGGGATCTCCCCAGCCAAAAATGCCCTCCTACCCAGTAGCCATCTTTTTGCCAGGCTGAAATCAACCTGTCCTTCAAATGCTAGCCTAGGAATCCCCTCTTGCTTGGAGGTGTCCCTGCTCACCTAAGACTGACTTAGTCCCTATCCCTCCCTTTTCTTCCCAGTCCTATCCTTACTCATCATGGGACACACAATACTGTGTTAACATTGACTCATTACTTAGTGGTTTCCTCTTTCAGATCTAAGATGTTAAGAGGTTCAGTTAAGAATAACTTCTTAACTTTGTGCTCCAGTCCAGTTACAGGTGTGCCCGAGCTTTTACATACCACAGCACTTGGAGCATCACAGCTGTTGCAGCCCTGAACAGCCTAGCCTGTTTAGCCATTTGTGGCAAAACTATTCTTTGTGTGCCTTGATATAGACACTGTTAGGAAACACTCTTCTAGATTGCTTCATTAGTCACAGGAAGGGAGGTAGCAAGGGAGGGAGTGAGAAGGAAGGAAGGAAGGAAGGAAGGAAGGAAGGAAGGAAGGAAGGAAGGAAGGGAGGGAGGGAGGGAGGGAGGCAGGGAGGGAGGGAGGGAGGGAGGGAAGGGATAAAGGCAACCCAGGTGAGAATAGGTTTTCAGCAATGAGATATTCAAGCACCACCACTTACCAGGTCATTCTGCAAGTAGTTTCTATATAGCTAGGAGGTTATAATACAGGACATTTAAGGTCTCCCTTGTCTTTTGAGCCAGACTGACCCGGTGGAAAGGGCATGGGCTTTGGAATCAGAAAGATGTCAGTTTGAATCCCAGCTCTGGACATGATCTATAGGATCTTGCTCAAGTTCTTTAACTTCTCTCCGCCTCAGCTTTCTCATTCATAAAATGGGAATAATAACAGGTTTGTTTTTAGGCTATTATGAGAATCAATGAGATAATGTTTTTACAATATTTTTGACCTTCAGTAGACACACAACATTTTTCCTAAGATTTTTAAATCTTAGGAAAAGATTTAAAGAGAAGCCACTTTTGCGGCAAATGACAGTTCACACAGCTTAGTGCTTAAGTTTGAGTTGTTGAATTCAAATCCTGGTTCTATATTTAGTAGTTATATGACCTCAGGCAAATGACTTAACCCTCCCTCAGCTTCTGGACCTGTGTTTTTTTTATCTGTAAAATGTGGATAACTGCACCTACCTCACCACTTTTTGTTCAGAGGATTATAGAGCAAAAAGTCCACCGAACATGCATGCACATCATAAATACTCATATTTCTGTTTGCTCTTATCAATATTACCCAGTAGGAGGCAGCTGAAGGTAACCAGGAAACTGATGACACAGGCAGATGTGCCCAGGTCCAGGCTGTGACGGTGCAATTGTGGAGAAAATACCAAATCATCCACAACTGGAGCTGTGTGCTGACAGTTGGGGTGAGAGATGCAGGAAAGTTCATTTGCAGTTAATGTATTCAGCTGTACTAATTAGCACAGCCCCAAAGCCTAAAATAAATTTAGCCAGTCTTTAAAAAAAAAAAAAAAATGAGGCTGTAGGCTAATAAGAATGCTGAGAACTTCCTTTTATTATTATTGTCCTAACTGTTATAAGAGTGAAAATGTTGATACAAACCAAGGTTGTCTGTGAACCAGAAGATTCTGGGCCTCTGTGTCCAGAGTCAATAACGGGGTTTGGGCATAAGATAGCAAGTATTTACTCTTATAGTGTTTCGTTTTTTAGAATCTGCTATGTGACAGACACTTTCCATAAACCATATATTGAAACTTTGCAAGCCACCTGTATTCATTTCCTAGGGCTGCTGTAACAAAGTACCAAAAACTGGACGGCTTACAACAACAGGAATTTATTGTCTCACAATTCTGGAAGCCAGAAGTTCATAACCAGGGTGCCAGCCGGCCCACGCGCTCTCCGACATCTCTAGGGGAGAATCCTTCCTTGCCTCTTTTAGCCTCTGGTATTTGTCAGCAATTCCTGGCATCCCTTGGCTTGTAGATGCAGCGCTCCAGTCACATGGACGCTTCCCCCTGTGTCTTTTCACATCCTCTTCGCTCTGTGCATGTCTGACTTTATGTGCCAATTTCCCCTTTTTATAAGGACATCAGTCATATTGGATTAGGGCCCACCCAAATGACCTTATTTTAGTTTGATTACCTCTATAAAGACCTTATTTCTAAATAAAGTCACATTCTAAAGTACTGGAGCTTAGGACTTCCACATAGCTTTTGGGGGGACTTGATTTAACCCATAACACCACCCTTTAAAGATCAGGGTGGTGTTTTACAGATGAGGTATTTGAGCCTCAGGGGGACAAGAAGTGTGTCCAGGTCACATAGCCGGCTTTGGAGAAACCCCATGTCTTCCAGACCCAGACAAATCCCCACCCTCCTCTGTCTCTGCGTGCTGGCTTTTTAGGTGTGTCATGGTTTTGGAGGTTGAGCTGGCATTTCTTATGATGCTGGTTGATCCTACAATTCACTCCAGCATATATTTGTCTGAATTCGATTAATCAACTCTGTGATCTTTGCATGAACCACGCAAAGATGGTTTTGGATCCTGAGCTGCAGTTGATCCTCAGTGTGGCAGCCCAGGTACAGCCAGAGAGCACCCTGAAATGCTGCAGGAATGAGTGGGAAGGGGTAGGTGAGGAGAGAGACTTGTTTCCATCAAGCTTTGCTGGTTCCTCCTGATCACCAAGCATCAGTTTCCATCTCTGCTGTGTATTCTTAGTTGACCATCCTCCCCCATGGCTGTCACCATCCAGCTCATGCAGTCTCCCTGTGTCCTGACCAGTAAGGCCCTATCAGTCACCTTCTAACCCTCCTCAGGGTGCTCCAGGCTCCTGGGTGTGGGCAGGGGTGGGAATTTTGCATGGTCTTGGCATCAGGGGAGGTGTTTCTGGTCCAGGGTCTCTCCTCTGCTTGACATCACGTTCCTCTTGGGGCGTGCTTGGTGCTCTTGGCCGCTTAGCAGGCTCCCCCAGCCAGCTGGTTCCCTACTTGCAGCTTCCTCAGGCACAGGACTTTCTCAGTTTGTACTACCGGCTCAGCCCCTGCTCCTGGCTGCTCTGGCAGCTCCTGGCTCTCAAGTCGTAGCCACGTTCCATGTTCCACTTAGCCATGTGGGGTCTCCTCCTTGCTCTTTGGGAGCCAGCCGAGCCTTAGTGCGGGTGGTGGGAGCGGGAGGACCTCTCACTGTCCAGACCTATCCTGCCATCCCTTCCATCTACACAATTCACCCCCGGGATTGTGTGAGCCTCTGTGTCCAGCAGTCCAGGCAGGAAGCATGGTAAAGGCCCTCTGCCTGTTATGTGGGGTTCTCCACCACCCCACCTCCCAGAGTTTCAACCTCAAGGTAAAGCATGGAGCATAGCCCACACTCACACTGGAACTTTTTTTTTTTAATTTTTATTTATTTATTTATTTATTTTTGGCTGTGTTGGGTCTTCGTTTCTGTGCGAGGGCTTTCTCTAGTTGCGGCAAGCGGGGGCCACTCTTCATCGCGGTGCGCGGGCCTCTCTCTATCGTGGCCTCTCTTGTTGCAGAGCACAGGCTCCAGACGCGCAGGCTCAGTAGTTGTGGCTCACGGGCCCAGTTGCTCCACGGCATGTGGGATTTTCCCAGACCAGGGCTCGAACCTGTGTCCCCTGCATTGGCAGGCAGATTCTCAACCACTGCGCCACCAGGGAAGCCCACGCTGGAACTTTTTATACTTCTCTTCCCTTCTTCTTCAGCACCAACCCTTCCTGCCCCACCCCCAAGCCTAGAAAAAAGTTATCTTTCCCCTGTATGATGGGAAAACTGCCTTTACCGCCTTAGGTGTTCCCTCTTTCTCTGGACTGTGGTATAAATTATTTTCTCTTGACAGTCAAAGATAGGTTTTGGATATTAAAATGACAATGCAACAATGTCACAATGGGTCCTGACTCCTACTATAGCAAGCCTAGGCTTCCAAGAACGTGAGGCCAACAATCCAAGTCTTGGTTCTCAGGTGGTTCTTGGGTGACCTGGGGCAATTAGCTTCAGCCTGATGGTCTAGTGTTAAAGGTAAAAGAGTTGTAAGGTAAAAAGGAATTACTTATAAAGGAAAATCTGTGAGGTGACACTTTAGAATACTGCCCTACTTTTGTTTTAGCTTTGAGAGTTTGCAGCCACGAAGAGGATACTTTCCCGGCACCACTCAGAATTTGTGAGTTTAGTTGACCGAAGTATCCATTTAATGAGTCTGAGATTCTAGCCTGTAGGAGTTGATTGATTTTGCTCTAGTCCAGGGCCAAAGATAATATCTCTAATTCTGGCTTCCCACATCCCAAACATGTGCTGTCAGTCCCCAAAATGTGGGTATAGATGGATTAGTACAAGATGGTCCATGGCTAGAACTTGATGGAATATAGTGAGTTGTCCCTGAGACATGCCACTGTATGCCTGCCACCCACACTGTAAACCTGATCATCTTGTCCAATCTCTGTCATTTTACAAATGTAGAAATGGAACCCTAGAAAGGTAAGAAAAATTGCTCCAGAGATTCCAAAGATTTATTGTAGCGAAGCCAAGGCAAGGAGCCCTGTGTGCAAATGAGCTCCGTGGAGATTGGAACTCCTGCATTTTCTCTTCACCATCCCATGTTGCCATGAGGTTTCCTTACTCTTCCCAACTTACAAACTGTTTTTCAACTATAAATATCCAGTTTGGAGGTGGAGATGGACAAGTACAAATGCTTGACCTCAAGAAGCCCCCATTCATCTGCCGGTGGCCACTGAAGACAGAACTTCTGATGAGCTGGAACCTTGGTTTCTTTGCCAAGAGACTTCAGCTGGCTTGCCAAGGAAGGATCAGTTCTCTGCTCAGATGAACCCCATCCGGGGGTGTGGAGATTACAGTGGAGGCTGCTCTTGTTGCATCCACAGCTCCTGATCCAGGGGAACAGGCACTGGACAGACACAGACAGATGGTGAAGAGGAGGGGTCCCCGTCTCTAGTCTCCAGTTGCTGCCACCGCAGTAGTGGCAGGCTCTGCAAAGCCTGGCTCGACCACAACACCACGCAGACATTTCCGTGGACTTTTAAAAAGCAGCTGTCAGCTCAAGATTGCTCCACTGAGCTTTCAGTCCTGATAGCTAGACTGGCAGGGTTCTGACTGGAAACTTGGAAGGAAAACGGACTTACCGTCAATCACAGCTGTGCATCTTTTTGCTCGGTTTTTGTTTTCAAAGCAGAGACCTCCTGAGGACTTGAAACACTCCATTCTTTCTGTAAGAACATACGAGGAGCTCCCCACCTCACCACGGAAAGACAGTAGTGAGAATTTGAAAGCAACTGGGGCAAAGAGATCCACATGCCATAAAATGATGGGGGGGCCAGGACAGTGTGAGATCTCCTTGTTTTGACATCCAAACACACCACACCACACACACACACACCCCACCTCCTCCCTTTATGCAAATAAGACCAGGCGAAAATAAACTTCCTAGACAATCTTGAAGGTAAAAAAGAAAAAAAGTCACAAAAGGGTTTCTTTGAAAGGGGGTAAGAAGAGAACCACAGCGGAAAGTCACAGAAGGAGGAAGGGTTTGTTCCATGCGCACAGGGTGATTATAATGTAATAAGACTGCTATTCTTGTGTGGCTCATTAGCTAGCCTTAAAGATAATTCTAAGAGAAGTTCAAAGGATGTTTTGAGCTGTGGGAAAATCAGTGAAGGCATTACTTTGAATGACAGCCCTCCCTTGGAGCTCTGTAAAAAGTTAATCACATTTCATATGCAAATAGATACCCCCCAGGTATCGAGCTGGGCTTCATTCTTTTATTCAGTGTACTTCTGAGCAGGTTACCTTGCGTGCAGCTCTGTGCCAGGTGCTATGGGGCACACAGAAAAGGTAGGCCTGGCTCTCCTGCTCCCACTCTCTATGGGAAGAAGTTAGGCTGTGCAGAACAAAATGTTTAACTGACGTGGCAAGACGGAATTGTCAAAATAATTGGTCACACCTCCAACGAGAGAGTCAAGCTGTCTTGCATCAGCTGCTAGAGTCACCTCCCCACTCTTTCTCCCCAGAAGTTGCATCCTTGAATCTTTGTCTAGATGCCAGTGGGTGGGGTTCTTGGGGTCAACTCTGAGGTGAAGACCTTGATGGGGTCTTGGTTTCTAGTTTTGTTCGGGATCCATTGACAGAAACCACCCACGTTGGCCAGGCACTATGATAACCATTTGCCTGAGTTGTCTCACAAAAGGAAGTCCCAATGAGGAACTTGGTGCTGCCACCGAAAACTAACCAGAAGAATTCAGGAGGGGCCAAAAGAGGGAGGAGATGACCAACCTCCCAGAATCATCCACGACGGAATCCATCTTGGTTGAGAGATGTGCGCGCTACCAGGAAGGACCCTGAGTCAGACTAGGGCACAAGCAAGATAATTGACCAGAGACAACCCAGAAACTAACCCCATCACCATAAAACCTGAGACTGCGAGCCACGTGGCAGAGCAGCTCTCCTGGGTTCCCTTACCCTGCTGCTCTCCACCTTGGCGCCCCTTCCCAATAAAGTCTTTTGCTTTGTCAGTACGTGTGTCTTCTCGGACAATTCATTTCCAAATGTTAGACAAGAGCCCACTCTTGGGCCCTGGAAGGGGTCCCCCTTCCTGCCGCAGTTTTCCTTTCCTTTCCTTAGGTAGTTGTCAGTATCTTTAAGGGATCTCTGATGTGTCTGAGTTGCCATGGGAACAAATATCCTCTTAAAACATGAAGCTGCCCCATGGAAGAGGGAAGGGAGGGAAAGAATGGAAGATTAAAAGGCAGGGCCTGAAGGGGGACAAGGATACAAGTTGAGCAACCCAAGGAGAAAGGACTGTTGGAAAGAAGAGGGCTTGGGGACTGCTGCAGGCAAGAAGGAAGCATGAGTGGTGTTTCCCCTAACCCTTGCCTCTCTATTTTTAGGTGAACTCCTGCAGGGGCCTCTCTGTCCCCTGCCCCATGTCCTCCCTGTCATTTATTTTATCCATCACCACCCAAAACTCTGTTTTGTTTCTTTCTTTTTTTTGGCCATGCAGCATGCATGATCTTAGTTCCCCGACCAGGGATTGAACCCGTGCCCCCTGTGTCGGAAGCATGGAGCCCAACCGTTGCACCATTAGAAAAGTCCCACCACCCAAAACTCTGACTTTGTTTCTACTCTCTCAAAACCTTCCCTGGGTTATCACTGATGCTGGGTGAAGTCCAAATTCCTGACCCTGGCAGCTCATCAATCCCAACCACATTCCCACTACTCTTGCCCGGAATCCTTTGCTTCTGCCACATTGGACTACTTGCCGTTGCCCAAATGCACCGTGTTTTCTGGCTCAGGCCTTTCCCTCTGCCTGGAGTGCCTTCTCACCTTCTTGCCCTCTTGAACCTGCCCATCCTTCAACCCCTACTTAGAAGCTCATCAGCCCACATAAGCTTCCAGCCTGCTTTTGAATCCTCCTCATTCCTGCTGCCTAAAGCACTCCCATAGTCCTCATCTGATGCCTTGTGTTAGAGAATGATGGCTACGTGCTTAATACATCTTAAATGCAGGAAGGAGGGAAGGGAGGGAGGGAGACGGAGGGAGGAAAGACTTCTTTCATCCTTTAACTTTGAATAAACAGGACTTATGATGGGAAGTATAAAGGATTCTGAGTCAGTTATTTTTGCTTAGTTGAGAGAGCTATGTGGATAGAGCTCTGAGGTAGGGGTGAGGGTGCTTCTTTACACTTGGTGGTCCCACTGTGGTAAAGGCAAAGAGCGCCTGACCTTGGGGTGAGCTGAGGCAGGGCCTCAGATGACAGCAGGGCTTCCGATGACAGCAGGGCTTCCTTGCAGGAGAGGAGGGGGGATCCTGTCCAGATAGACCCCAGCTCTCCTGGGAGTGGACACAGCCCTGCCACCTGGCTCAAGCACCAGAGCCCTCAGAAGTCTTTCCTTCTCACAGCCAGCTGCAGGATGACACACTAGTTGCCAGGCTGGCTCTCATTTAAATTCCTCTCAATGGCAAGTGCAGAAAAAGGTGACAAAATTCCGACAGGATTTTCATTTGTTTTCCTTGTAGTTTAGCTCCAGGGATCTCCTCATTAAGCCACATCACGGAAACCCTTAGGGCCCAGAGCCCAACGCCAGAGCCCACAAACTAAGGCAGGGCTGGGGGCCAGGGTCTCCCTCCTCACTCCCACCGGGATGCCCTCCTCCCTCTTTTCATTCATCCGCTGCCCCACAGCGATGCATTCATCTCTTTTCTTCCTGCTGTTTGGTGGCGTCTGTCTAGTAATGCTTCCCATCTATCTGCCCATATTATTTTCATATTCTATCCATTGGGCTATTTATCCTGTTTATATTTTCTGTCTTTTCTGTTTTATGGCCTTTTTCCGTCCATAGCATCTATCCTGTTGGAATTCTGGTCTATTTATATCGCCTGCTGGTGCTGAGGCTCCCGTCCTTTTTAATCTCTTTTATCAATCTTGTTTACTTTCTCCATTGCCCCTTCATCTTGCTGTTATCTAGTTATCTATTTAGTTAAATGGCCTGGGCCCTTCCCTCTCTGTCTCAGCTTTCACCTGCATCCACTCCAGGTGCCCCAGCAGGCCTGCCTGCTCTACTCCCACCCCAGCTTCCTGCATTTGACAAATGAGCCCAATTCAACTCTCCTACGGGTCCAGACTTGCAGAGCCAGGCCCCCATTACCGTGCACCCGCGAGGTCCTCTCCATCAGAGCTAACGTCTACCAAGCATCCAGCCCATGTCAGCCCTGAGATAGGTCTTCATTCCCTGCTTACTTTTACAACTTTTCAACGCAATTTCCCCTCATATTAGAGGAGGAAGCTGAGGCTCAGAGAGGTGCAGCAACTTGCTCAAGGTCACACAGTGAATATGTGAAATATTGACAACCCACTCTTAGTTATCTTCATGAGCAATGGCGTGGATAATCTCCCCCTGCAGAAAAATGTAGACCTCGTTTCTAATCGGTTCTGGAATATCATGTTCGGGGCAGTGGATTTCCCTCCGGGTGCTGCTCTGCTGTGGTTGATAGACAAAGTACAGCGCAGGAAAGGCCAGTATATGGAACGGTGCTCTGCCAGCATCCCCACAGAAATGACAGGCAGCACTGCTTCCTGGGATGGAGAAAGCCAAGGAGACGGCTGCCAGCGTCATCCCCACGCCCTCACTCCCAACTCCTCGTCCCTGCCCTGTAAGCCATTTCCGCTCTCTGCTCACCCATGCTGACCGAGGGCTGTGTGGGGCAGGGTCAGATGTCTCATGGAAACCAAAGGAAAGCCACTCCAGCTTGCAGTGAGACCTGGGATGCACGAAGGAGAGAGTATCTGATTGTCCCCTAGAGCTAGGCCACGGGAAGGTCCCTGAAATAGAGCCACCTTGGGATAAGATGGAGACAAGTGAATCCTCAAGCCATTGGTCAAGAGAAGAGAAATGACTTCACTGCCAGGCCTGGTGAAGTCCTAAAATAGGAGCCCTAAGTTCAGAGAAAAGCAACAACCTAACAGGACCACCCCATCCCCACCCCAGGCAAACTCCAGGGGACATTATTAAACTCCTTGAAGGCAGCTGCCTCAAATGCTTTCCTGGGTCCCTCTTGCCCCTAGAGTCAAACCCAAACTCCCTAGCTTACCTCTGTGTCACTGAAAGTAGGGTCTGAGGTCTGAGCTGCTCAAAAGCCATTAAAGAGGCAAGATTTGTGAACAGGAAAGTTTGCTTTACTTCGGATGCCGGCAACCGGAGGGTGGGGTGTTGGGGTCCAAAGTCTGACTCCCGCCAGCTGACAGCCAGTGGGCAAGAGCTTTTATAGACAGAGGGAGGGGGCTACGTGCAGAAACAGCACGGTCAGCTCTGACAGTCGTCTTAAAATTGGTCATGCGGTGGTCTGACCAGCATCATCTTGACTGTTTTCATCTTCACTTCCAGGATTGGTTTGTTCCCATTTCCTCGAGGCCAGTTCTCAGAATTGTGGCAGCTTATGCCATGGCTACAGTCTGGTCACCAAGTAGTTAACTTCTTCTACCTGGCGGGGGTTTCAGTGTCTATAAGACAGCTCACAAGATATGGCTCAGGATATTATCTATAGCCCATGGAGAGGAACTAAAGGTCCTTGACTTTGCTTAATGACTAAACTACTATTATTTAGTCTTGTTGGCCTGCTTTTCTTTGCTTCTGCATTTTCTCACTTCTCTGATTAAACTCATTCTTTGGTTAAAGTTTCTTCACAGATGAAAGGCAGGCTGAGGACATGGGGATGGGAAGGACCATAGGGTCCTGCTCTGTTTCACTTGTACATTATCATCTACCTCTTTACATGAACTCCCCTCCCTGCCAGATTAGAATAACACAAAGTCCCCATTCTTCCACATGTGGTGTGGGGAAATGAACTGAGACCCCCCAGGAGACATGCTTGAGAAAGGATGGACGGCCTTTCTTTGGCTAATGACTAAGTTTTTAAATAACTGACTCTTGAGGATTTTATAGAGTCCAGTGGTGGAGGACATGCTTGTTGATTACTGTATCCAGAGAAGAGAGGTGATGAGCACTAAAATAAAGGTAATTAGTGTGAACTGGGAGGACAGAGGAAGGGGAGACACCCTGCTACGGAGGGTTGAGGAAGGCTTCGCGGAAAAGGTGGCATTGCAGCTGAGTCTTGAAACACAGCATTTATGCAGACATTCTAAGTGGAAAGATTATCCTTAGCGAAGCACAGAAAAATTCATGGAGTATTTACAAGCGTGGGGTGATGAGGTGGGGGTGGTGATGGAGGTCGAGAAAAATGATGCTTTTCTGTAAGGATGTGACTTCACTGACTATAAATCCAGTGGGGGCAGTGGCCCTGTCTTTGTAGCTCTGTGTCCGGCACGGTCATGCCTGGTGCTCAAGAAGTGTTTCTAATCACAGGTGGTGTGATGACAATGGCGATGGTGTGTGTCACGGTGATGCTGATGCTGTTTATGGGACTCCAGCCACTGTCACTGCGAGGCTGAGGATCAGGAACCAGAGCCTGGGAAAGCTGAGTGCATTTCCCACTGCACTTCCTCCCCTCCCCTGTTGTTCCTCAAGCTCTCTCCATCTGACTTTGCATCTTTTTTCAGGAAAAACAGGTGGGATGTTGCCAAGCTGACGGGGACCCCCTGCCCAGAGCGATAGACCCTGTCACAGAAAAGTAATTTCTTTTTAAACTTCTTTCCAGTGAAATCCTGCTTCTGCATACAGCAGGCCGTGCCGTGCCAGTGCTACCATTCTGCCACCGCAGTGCCGGGGAATAAAGGAAAATGCTTAGCATTAAATTTCATGTAAATCAGACTTTATTTGCTCTGGTGACAGGTTATTACCTTCGGCAGGGAATGAAGGGAAAAAAACAGCTGCTGGCTTGGAGACACCGGTCCTCAAATGAGGGTGTTTCCAATAACAGCCTACAGCTGTGCAGGCCAGGGTCACCCGCCTGGCTCCACTCCTTCCTCCACCTCCACGGCTTCCATGAGCTTCTCCACCAGCATCTGCAATCTCCCAGTTGGTCCCAACTAGCAGCACTGACTCCAGCGCTAAGCCTTCTCACTGCTGTATGGGAGCATCTTCTATACCAACTGCCCCCAAGCATGGCTTAGCCTTCCGGTGCACTGTGGCATGGACCCCCGTGCACCCAGAACCCTCTGTGTGCTTCTGTTCACCTCACTGAATTTAATTTATCCTTCAAGGCTCAACTCAAGTCCAAAACCTCCTTGAAGTCTTGGGACTTCCCTGGCGGTCCAGTGGTTAAGGCTCCATGCTCCCACTGCAGGGGGCATGGGTTCCATCCCTGGTCGGGAGAACTAAGATCCTGCATGCCACATGGCATGGCCAAAAAAATAAATTAAAAAATGAATAAATTATAAAAATGAAAAAATAAAAATGGAAATCAGTGTAGGGTTTTCCACTTAAAAAAAATAATAAAACCTCCATGAAGTCTTCCCTCGCCAACCAGCCTGTGGCACTCCCTCTCCCTCCTTTGAGTTTTGTTCATCCTTCGCCTCTGTCCCGAAACCCAGCCTATCCTGATTTGTACACTCCGACCAGCTACCAACACATTGACTGAGAATCCACCATGTGCTCACGGTGATGCTTGGCTCCTGCTGTGGAATCTCCTGTGTGTCAGGCCCTGTGCCAGGTACTGGGGATGGACACGAACACTCGGGGATCATACTCTCTACCCTCAGCTTGCTCACATCTGCTTGGGGAGCGAAGTTATGCGCATGAAGAAACCAACCATTACTTTAAGCACAAAGTAGATTCTCAATCAATGTGTTGGTTGCTAAGAGGTGTGTATCAGCCAGGATAGGCTAGGTTATGCTAAAGCAACAAAGGACCCCCAAATCTCAGTGAGTCAAAACAACAGATGTTTATTTCTTGTTTAGGCTGCATGTCCACTGTGGTCAGCTAGCAGATTCTGCTCACTGAAGTCACTCAGTGACCTGGAATGATACAGCAGCCGCCGTTGAACGTTGAACATGTTGAATATTGAACATTGATCATTGCATGCGAGCATCTTACCTTGGCAATGAAATAAAGCTCTCTTCTGGAAGTGACACTGATCGTCTCCACTCTCAATTCACACAGCCCCATCAAACATAAAGGGGCCAGAAAGGGCAGTCCAGAAGGCAGAGAGCTAGAAATACTTGGTGAATAGCACCAATAGCTTCTCTAAAGTGCTTAGCTACTAAATTCCATGAGGAATGAGCTATGTCTGATTTGTCCACTGAATCTCTAGTGGCTGGCATGGTGCTTGGTACCTAATAGAGACTCAAATAGTTAGGTTGATAGAGAGCATTGGCTCTGACCCTTTATCTTGGTCCAGAGCTAAGCTTTGTGTTTATTGGCCTTGAACCTGCTTTCCGTGCCTCTAGACCACAAGGCCTTGGGAGGGGGCAGCGGTGCCTTCACTGCTTTGTAGGCCTTACAGACGAGGGTCAGTGTTGCTTGGACAACAGCATAAGAGAGGCAGGAAAAGAGGGGCATTGTCATCTGTTGAGACTGTTCCTTGTTAATTGGTAAGCAGACACTTTTTGAAAAGTATGTGTATAAAGGATTGTGTGTGTGTGAGTATGTGTGTGTATAACAGGTAACGCTGGAAGGGAAGAAGGTAGGTAGTAGTTCCATATTTTATTGCTGCATATCTCCAACTAGTAGTTAATCAACTTTGTGTCTGATGCAGTACTCGGAGGTGGGGATTGGGGGAGAAGACCTCGGGAGAGAGGGGTGTGATCCTTCTTTTGGCAGCTTTGTCTGCTTCGCTATTGTGGTTAGCGCATACTCCCATCTTCTCTTCTGTTTTATCCTCTTTTTCCTCCCCTCTCTTCTGTTTTCTCATCTACTTTGATTGCTTTACCCCTTTCTCCAAAATCTCAGTGGCAGATAAGAAAAAAGGATGGGGAGAAGATAGGGCTCGAGTCAGGAGTGTGAGAACAGGACTGGGGTCTGGCTGCAAATTGACTGGCATCTGAGGTCATGCCCTGAATGTCCTTGTCGTGGTCACAGCTTTCGATATGCTTGACTAGGTTTGGGAGCCCTGGCAGAGAAAGTCGGGAGCAGAAATCATTTGAGGTCTTCTCCACCCCTCTCCCCACCATCCATCATCTTCGTCTTCAAGGGCTGAGATGAAACACAGCTGGGATCTGATCCCACAGCTCATGTCCAGGGAAAGGCCCCCTTGACTACCTATCCCACAGTCAGGGCAAGGGAAGAAGGCTGAGGTCTTCCACTAATCATATCCAAGCTTATCTGGGCTTTTCCAGCATCTCTGATCAAGGACTGCGGTTCAGAGAAGGCAGAGCCGGTCCGGCAGCTCAGCTGCCTCTGCAGCCTCCAGCCCTGGTCATCTGCCAAGCTCACCATCTGTACCCTCCGGCCAGTGGTATGCATCGCCAGCTCCCGCATCAACCCCTGCCCCCAGCCGGGGAATCTGCCAGTGCCCCAGACTGCATCATACAATCAGATAAGCTTTGCCAGGTTTATGGTTGGTAATTTATGGCCTTCTTTAGCAACATCTATCACACTGTACAGTTGCTAATCCCAGAGTCTTTGCCCACTTTGCAGAAAATAGCTTGCAATTCCTTACAACGTAGCATTTGCTAAGTCACCTGTCAGGCTGTCAGGCTGGGTGGGTGTGACAAGCCACTCTTCAGTCCCTTCTTTCCATCTTACTTTGCTTAGCGGAGCCGGGCCTTCTCCATCCAGAAGATAACAGCAGGGGTCTTTATTACCCAGCTACCGCCCTGCTGCCCCCTGCTCCAGCGGCAGCTCTGTACCTAAACTCTTTGCTTTCTGGAAGGCAGTGGGGTTGCTAACGGCGGGGTGGGCTCACAGTTCTGGCAAGGGCAGAACCTTTCACTGCTACAAAAGAGAGAGCGGGTCCCAGGCAACACAAACTTACTCCGTCCTCATTCAATGTCACTGAGGGAGGGGGTTGGAGTGTGTCCCGAGGGTGAATGTACACACTTGTACACAAGTACAGGGTGCATGAAATACTATGTGGTCAGTTCTGGCTTAGGCATGCTAATCAAAGGATCAGTCTGGACAGTTGAAAATTTCCAACAAAGGCAAACAAACAAAATGATACATAAAGGCATTTGGCTCCAGGATGAACCACATAGTATCTTACAGCCAATGCTTTTAACTGAAGCTACTTCAGCATTAAAGCTAAGTCTCCTGCTCTTAAGGCACGTCTCCCTGGGTAAAAGAGGAGGTAGCTTGGGAAATTCTAAATCATGGTGAAGAAGTACAGGTATGGTGAAAGGATCTAGGCTGTGATCACATGACATCTATATATGGATGAATTTTAAAAACTGCTACGTTCTGGAGAAAGATGGAGTGAAACATACTGGAAGAGAATGTACCAAATGATAAAAAGGTGAAATTCAGATGTTGGGATATATATATATATATATATATATATAGACACACACACACACACATATATACATATTCTATATATATATTATATTTATTATATATAATTTGTACATATTGTATATATCTCCTAATTATTTTTCTATGTTTTCTAAATTTCCTACAATGAGCATGCAGTTTTTATACTTGGAATAAACACAAATATCACAAATACCACAGATGATAATGCTCATTTTGATTGACCAGTTGACTGACGTGACTAACATCAAAGGTGTTTATCCCCCTCCCGTATACTCCGAGGGCCAAGAGAAGATCAGGAGATATGTTATCTGCCCATTTCTTTTCCTTGGACCCATTCTCAAAAGTACCCGAACCTCTTCTGGTTTCATATTCTATTTTCTGACAGTAAATATAGGAAGGAAATCTCCATTACTGAAGAACTTAATGATTTCCTGATCCAAATGTCATATTCTTTATGGTATCTTATGTTTAGCTCAGGGCACTCAAGAAATGTTTGTTGACTGACTGTATGAAGTGACAGTGGCTGCTGTTCATTTCAAACAAGCCAACTGAGGCAGTAGGTTCAGGCTGAGGTCATTTTGTTGTCCTGGTGTGAGCTCATCAGCATCAGCGCCATGGGCGGCAGCGGCCACGGACTTGCCCTTGTCCGGTCAGGGTGGGGATGGTGTTACACAGCACAGACAGCAGAAGGTGCGGGCTTTTTCCGGATTAGGACTGCAGGCACAGCAAAGCCGCCCACCCAATTCTCAGTTTACCTGAGGGCGTTTGTACGCTGGTTTGTTTGTTTTTAATTGGAATTCTTTAGAGGAAGGCAAGGATGTTCCAGCAGGCATTATAAACAGCATGCTGCCGTCTCTTGGACTCTGGTGGTTGTGCCAGGGTTGTCTTTGACGGTCCATCTTCTGCTTGATGCTTTCTTTGCAACTTGGCCTCTGACGACATGCAACTCAAGTGATACTGACATTTGACTCCCTGATTTTAGGGGTGGGGAGAGGGATCTTTAAGTATGAGTCTCTGTAGCCCAGTCCTTTTAGTGCAGTCAGCTACAACACAGAATAAAGGCAGCATGTCTACCCTACCCTACACATACACACACCCTCCCCAGACAGTAATGTCCCGTACGAAGCCCAGCTCCCTCCTCTTTCTCCTCCCATCCCAACTGCCCTCAATCATTTTCATCAGTTTGAGGGGCGAGAAGGATGAGGAAAGTTGTGCAAACAACCATGACCCTCAGTCTGAAATTGCGGTGAGTTTGGAAAGTTCATCCCGGGCCTCTGGAGACTTTCACAAAGATCACAAATCGTCAGTTTGGTTTTCTCCACACAAAAGTGTCAGAGATGAAAGAAGCTGAGTTTATGGGCCAGTAGAGTATGTGTGCAGATCCATATGAAACTTAGAAAGGGAATTCCTAAGATTCCTATTTTAAGTACTTGCAGAAGAGCTTTTTTATCCATCTCTGAGTAGGAGGCAGGGGTGGGTAGGATGCATAAGGTCAGAACTACCCCTCTTGCCACTGGCTAACTGCAGACTCACACTCATATTCGTTGTCTATGGCTGTATAAAGGGTGGGCTGGTGGATGGCCCATGGATGATAGAGGAAGTTACAATCTTGGGTCCCAGATTTAATAACCCAGTGACCTTAGGAAAACCACTTCCCCTTTCATCGCCTATAAACCTGCCTGCCTAATTAGAATCAAATGAGTAGGTATTTGTGAAAGTGTTTTGCAAACTGTAAAGTTCTTTACAAATGCAAAGCATGCTTAGAGTAAGTACATAGTAAGTACTTGGTGAATGAAAAAATAAATGGAGCTCCGTCATGGTGTGCTATTAATTTTGATGACATATTGATATCACTAGCAAGTATTTTATCGATTAATGACAAGTCTATGAGTACCGGTCAAAACAGAACTGCAAAAACCACAAATTTCATCACTGACTGATATATGGCTTTATACTGGTTTTCTTTGTTTCATTTGTCTCTGTCTTGTCCCTGCAATTATACTGTAAGCTAGTTGAATGCAGAGATCCAGTCACACATATTTTGCCCAGCATCAGCAAGGCATGATGGTTGATGCTAGAGAGTACTGGGGAGCTTGAGTTTTGGATCTTTCTTGGACAGAATTTGGGATGCTGGGAGCATGCACACACATGGGACAACCATCTGCTGGATGTACTGGAGGGTTGGGAGAAGCAGGTTTATTTGGAGAGTACTCTTGTACACGTGCCTGCAGACCCCTTCATCTCTCATATCAATACAGTTTGCATAGAATTAAATAAGAAGGGGAAAAAAAAAAGGGATGTCTGCCGCAAGTTAAATTAAGCTGCAATTTTCTTCCCAGCCTTTTGGGTAATGTTTTGCCATCTCCTGCGAGAACTAAGTGTCTGGCTCTGACTTCTCTCCTCCCCCTTCTAAGTGCTGTGCTTTCTCTCCTTCATGGCCAGCTAAGGGCCCTTCCTTTGGCAGTCCCTGGCCAGGAATGAGAAGAAATATACTGTGATGAGGGGGAAAAAAGCCTTTTACTAAAAAAAAAAAAAGTAAGTGAGCAGCCAGGGCAAGAGAACCTTTAAAAGGAACTTTTAGTTAGTCCTAGCATCAAAATGAAGGCAAGCTCTTTCTTCTCCGTGAGGCCAGCCCTGAGGAAAGTGGAATTGCCCTCCCTCCACTGCATTACAGAGAAGCCTTTCTGGCTTCCTTCAAGAGTTTTGCTGTGAACTCCAGCCCCCGAGCACTGCTCTTCTCTGCATTGTGCTTCGCAGTGGAAACTGATGGGAAATGCGGTAACTTACAGGGGTTCCTGCAATTGATCCAGGACCAGGCAGGAGGCGGAGGACTGGATACACCAGATAACCAGCTCCAGACACTCAGATGGTGAAAATTAAAGCCAAAGGGCCAATGGGAAGAGAAGGTATGTTAAGTACATGAACCAGCTTCTAGAGAGAAAGGGTATAAACAAGGCTGATGGATGGAGAGAGAGAGGGACCGTTTCAAACTTGAGCACCTTCTGTAATATGAAGGCATTGTCTCTGCAGGAGAGGCTGGAGCTATTAAAAGGATGACTTGATTGCTGAGCAAGGTCCACCAAGCTTGTTCCTTGGACCCAAAGCTCTTGAAACAATTACACGAAATAGGTAGAAACTAGCTATTAACAAGGAAAAAAAAACCCCCGAGGTCAGGCTTGTTTGTTTAAAGAGAAAACAACAGTGATTCATCATCATACTTCAGATAGCTAAATAAATAGTTACAATCTGAGGGCAACAGTACGTGTAATGGAACCTGTAAAGAGTCCTTGAGAAGGTACCTCTCTGTAGCTGGACTTTGGTGGGACTTTGCTCTGGGGCCATAGGGCCTTGGCCTTGAAAGGACAGGTCAGGTGCAGGTTCTTAGGTCACCTTCAGCAAGTTCACAAAAGAAACTTGAAAGTTTTGGGCAGGTTTATGCTATTGCAAATATACTTGCAAACATGTTATCATCCCTAGTTTAGGGGCATAAGGACAAAATACCCAAACTTCATTTAAATTATTATTATTTTTAGTTAAACCATAAGAATATAAGAATTATGGGACTGAAAGAAACTCAACAAGAATACCCATCCCATTCCATTTAGATGAATGTATCAAAGAGCCCTAGAATGATCAGCTGGGATGGGCCCTAGTTCCATTGCTATTTATCCCAGTTCCAGGGGCAAATGAGTTCCTGAGCCTAAGGGGCTTGGCCAAAGCATATGGAGGTCTAGGTCCCAGGTCCCTGTTTTCCACTAGAAGGAAGTGAAGGAACCACGCTTCCTTCACTAGACCACACTTTTCCACCCCTTAGATGGAAGAGTTCTTGATATGATTTAAACATCACACAGAGAGGTTTTCACGTGGCTATTTTAGACCCATGGATGCCTCGACCATTGTTTCTCCTTGCTGTGGCTCTGAGGTGCTTTCTCAATAGCACAGGATCTGACAGCTCTCAGGGATGGCACAGCTTCCCCTGTAGGTAAACTACAGGGGGAACTCCTGGGTGGGGGGGACAGCCCTCTGTGACCTCCTGAGAGGCATATTCTCATCTATGGAGGGACCTTGGTTGTGTTCGCATGAACACATCAGCCAGAAATACAGTCATCACTTAGTTACTCACTTGGTGGATTATCCGGTAGAAATCTCTCACCCTAGGACACCTTTCCTGTTCTAGAACACACATTCCATTCTCTTCTTTCCTCTTAATTAATTTAAACTTAAATATTGTTCTATACATAATTTCACACATGCACAGTCTCTGGGAGATCTGAGGTTTTAAATTTTTCATGCTATTGCTTGCACAGGCAGAGTAGTAGGATATATGTAGATATCTTAAAGATCTTGAAAGATCTTAAAAGAATGCAGCGTTGGCTAAGAGAAACAGGACAGGAAATAAAAACTTATGTAATGGTTATGTGGGAAAGAAAATAAGACCATTGGCCCCGATGGCAGACAAGATGTACCACATTTCAAATAGGGACAGTAGTGGCAACTATGATTTCATGGCGTGATGCATGACGTCTCCTTTTGTATTTTTATTCCCTAAAGAATACTTTGAAAAATAACAGTTTTAGAGACCACAGTTGCTGGAGTTGTTCTCCTTGTGGACAAAAAAATTTAGATTTATGATATTCAGTGGGAAAAAGATTATAGAGGAATGGCATGGACAGTAGGTGTAATGTTGGATGAACCTGGGGAATCGGATCATGAGAATGCTTCATTCAAATGCTGCCTGGCCTTGCATCAGGCCATTTACGTGGAGCCTTAATATCACTCAGAGACCCCACAGGGACAGGAGGAGTCACAATTTCTGCAGAGAAGTTGGGAGTGGGGGCCAGTAGAGGATGAGCCCCTTCTGGCTGAACTGTCTTTCTTATTGGAAATCTCGGGAAATCTGCAGAGTGGAGCTTGTGGTTTGGGGGCCTTTGGCTCCAAGGCCTAAGAGCAGATTCCCTCATTCAGAATCTATGTGATGCCCATCACGAGGCCCTACTGTGTGCCAGATGCTGTTCCTCTAATCCGAGCCACCCAGACACCGTGCGGTTAGTGCCGCCTGCCTTCACCACCCAGCCTAGTCTGTTGTTGTTAACAAGTAACAAAAGGGATTCATTTGGATTTTTATCCTTTTTTATTTCCCCTCCTCACCCCCCATGTTGGGGCTGCTGATAAACTACATCATAGGGTAAAAGGCTGGCAGCCGAGGGGGAAAGAAGGAAAATGCAAGTGCTGAGCTAATGAATTAGTTGGATTTTGAGGTACTCAGAGTCCGTAATGAACTCATTATTCAGGGAGATGCTCCCAACCTAATGTATTCTTCTTTATTTTCTTCCTGCTCTGCTTGAGGCTGAGTAATTTGGAACTTGTATAAAACAACAAGGATTCTTGTAGAAAAAACCAAAACAACCAACCATGCTCTAATTTTATTTTATTTTCAAAGCCTATTCAAGATTCTACTTGTCATCAATCCCCTATTAAAATGCACGCTTTTTGAGGACCAGGGTTGAATTTACATTCATATCCTTCTTGCCCCTCCAACCCTGCTCAACAATATCTTATGCATATTTCTTCATGTCAACAAATACAATTCACTTTTAATGGTTTCATAGTATTCCATTGTATGAGGCACCATCATTTATTTAACCGGACTCTAGACACTTAGGTTGTTTCTATTTTTCAGTATCTCTACCAATGCTTTATAAATAAACCTTGTGCACTTTCTTAATTGCTTTATGAAGATAAAGTCCTGGAGGAAAATGTTGGGTCAAAGGGGATGTGTCTTTTGACACACGTTGCCAAATTACACTCCAGAAACGTGCAAACAGTGTGTGAGAGTTTTTATTCCCTCACACCCTCACTCAGTGGTTCCCAGGAGAAAATTTTCCAGCATCAGATATCAGGGAGAAATAATTTCCTCCCATGGAATTGCTCCCAGTGGGCAGCATTATCATTCAATGCCTTTACCCTCAGCCACTGGTGTCCAGGTTCAAGCTCTTTCAAATCCAATACTGTGAATTTATAAAGGTCAGTCTATTGTTTTCATCCTCCACTGGTTTGTCTGACCTTGGTTGCAGACTCACCATTTCCACCTCTACTGGGGGTGGAGGGTGAAGGAGTGGGGAGGGAGGGAAAGACTAAAAAGTCAAGAGCTCCAGAAAGAAGCGATAGGTCCCAGCTCGCTCTTGAAAAGGCAGGGACCTCAGAAACAAAATGGCTGGTTCTGCAGCATCATCCTGTTTCTTCCTGCTTGTAAAAAGGAAAAGAAATAAAAACTTTTGTGATTCTTTTAAGATCCAGAATTCTTTATGGGCTGAACCATCCAAAACAATGGCTCTCAAAAGAGAAAAGTGATCTCAGCTTTTAGCCTTGGCTCTTACATCATAATTCTGGTTTTATGGCAGTCCTCTGGGCATTCCTGCCTTCCAGGCTGGTCATTACTAGATTGAGATAAAGAGAAGACAGATTTTGAAACAAAGTTAGTGATGAGGGAAAGGGCAAAGGTGCAGGTATAGAGCTAATGGGGCAAAGTGCGACATAAGGAATCAAGAGAGGAAGCAGAGCAGGAAGGGGACAGAGGGAAAGAAGGGTAGAGCTGGGTGCTCTCGCAAAGCCATCTCGATTTGCAGGTGTGATTCAGAGCAGCAAGAATGTAGGAGGGCTCAGAGCACAGGAATGTTTGGGAGTGACCCCAATCTCCATCCCACCTCCCCTCTCAAAAAGCCACCCCAAATAAACATTCAATCTCAGTTTTGTTCCCTAAGTCTCTCCTTCAAGCCAAACTGCACCCCTAAGCCCCTCCTCTACAGAAATTCTGGAGCTGTCACCAGGAGTATCTAGAATCACCATCGAAATATGCAGCCAATACAAAATTCATTTTAAATATTCTGGGCCTCTAGGTACCATTTAATATATTAATTATGTAATTTACTGATTAAGTGAATTAATGAAGAACCACTACTCTCGAGATTTTTGAGATTTTCTAAAGCTCTTGACATGACACTTCTCTTTAGTCCTGTAAAGCACAGAAGGGCCCAAGAAAGCATAACAGCTGAATGCTAATGGGAAAGCCTCTGGTCTCCCGGGTCTGAATCCAGGGACACACCTCCCAGCCGCCTACCCCATCCTGCAGTGGGAAGGTGAGCCATGAACAGGGAGACAGGGCAGAAGGGAGAACAAAGGGCCTCTGATGGGGAAGATGCAGGTACATTTCAAGGGCCTTGAGGAACTCAGGGCCTCGGAGAGTAGAGTCAGATTCCTGCTATTTGGCTTATTATTTACAGGCCTCTTTGAGGGTACTTTTAATGGTAATAACTGTGCTTTTGCTAATCTTTGTCTAAATCGAAAACTGGTTCTTTAGTTGGAAAGGCTTACTGTGACTCTGGTCTAAAGAATGAGGATTCCGTGCACACCAGCCTCTAAAGTGACAGAGAAAAGCAGATGAGCTCAGTTCTTTCAGAGGGTTTTGTGGACCTTGGATGAGGGTGACATGAGCCTTAGAGGAAGCCCTTTGCTGCAACACATGGATGTAAGAGAAACCACGCTATGGCCTGGCCAAAATGTCTGAAAGGGACCCCTTGCTCTTGGTTGATTAGAAAATAAGAGATCCTCCCTGTGAGTAAGCAGGGGAGTGCTCTTGTGGACAATGCCAGCGTCATGCATCCTCTTTTCCGTGCATTCAGGCAGCAAAGCATCTTCCCAGCAGAAGCCTCCACGTTGTTTCCTGCCAAAACCGAGCAATGAATTTGAAAATTGGGCCAAAAGAGCTTAGTATATATGTCAACACTGTATAGAGCTTTGTAAAGCTGCCCTCATTTCACTGATGGATACTCTCTTCACTGGGGACTGGGGACTCTCAAAGTGGGCTTGGAGGAGGTTAATAAAGGAAGAAATTGTGACATGTAGCCTCTTTTGTCTTCGAGGTTAACAACTGGTATGTCTTTAATACCCTTTGGTGGGCTACCGAGGAGCCTTAAATAGACATTAGGTAAGGACTGAAGTACTTACAGGGGCATCTGCTCGTTTGTTAAGAGTTGGTGGACCTTGGCCAGAAAACAGTGCAAATGATTTCTGTGTCCCGAGAAATTTTGGGACCAAATTGAAAACTTGGTTAATCTAAGCTTATGTTCATCCATGCCTTTTAACTGGTTTTCCCCATTCCATCTTTCTTTACTTGGTGTGGACAGTCTAAAGAGCAAGTCCCTGGCCTTTCATGAATTCTATGAAATCATACTTTAAAGGAAGGGGAAGGGGGAGCCATGTTGGATGTCTATGAGGCTCATTGCCAATGCCATGGGCTCTTTGCAAGGAAACTTCACAGACAGCCAGGAGAGCCCTTGCTGCTCTTATACAGTGCCTTGTTTGGCTGAAGCTCTGTGGGGCAATGGGATTGATTGTGCTCCCTGATTTGGCTTGTCCATTTGGTCAAACAACTGATTCTATCGATCGCTTCATGGAACTTGGCCAGACATTTGATTGAATTAACCAACCTGAGTGGCTGTTTTTTCTCGTAGACAAAACCAACGCCTCAGGGTACCATTAGACATTTTACTTCTGGTGTTTAGGGCCTGGCAGAGAAAAAGCAATATCGACTCTTCACAATAGCAACTAAAAACTGGCAGATTCACATCACCGGCCAAATCCCTCTGTCCCCTGTCAGCCAGTGTACACTGGGAGGGATACTTCCTAGCAGCAGCTTCCACTGAGTCCAAGCGGCTCTCCTTTAGCTGTACTGTTCTGCAGCGTCCTATCTCTTCTTCTCAGCAGGGTCCACCAGGGACTTGTATTTCTGCAAGAATCCTCGGGTATATTGTGTGTTCTCCTCTGCTTAGTCATTCAGCCATAACCTTTCCATTTAGAATCCTGCCCTGCTGATGGTTCAACTCCCTAGTTCAATATTTTACATTTATCTCTATTGAATTCCAGTTGCCTTCTGTTACAAGAGGCACTTAAATTATCCGAGCCTCGCTCCACAGGCTCAGGCTCCAAGTCCAGGACAAAACTGTTTAGCACTTAGGGATCACTGGCTGTATGAGGGGCTTGGGCATATAAATGTATTTGAATGGGGCATTTTTTAATGATGGTGAAGGCAGCAGACCTGGGTGAGAGCATGGGAGCCACTGAAACTATAAAATCTCAATCAGGCTTCCTCAGTACTGGGGGAAAATTGACTAGAGAATTATTTGGAGAAACAAAAATAACAACATAGCCTTGTAGTAAAAGAACAGCCAGCAAATTCCAAGCACCTACCAGATATGGGCATTGTTATTCACATACAAAATATAATGTAGCCTTTTCCTTATCCAGGAGATTTACAAAATATTATGTCATTAGTTCACTTGTTGCCCTCCCACTGATGATGGCAGGAAGTAGTAAGATTTTTCTCATATTTCAGGGTTGGAAGAGTGGTTCAGGAAGGGGGAAATGCTTGTAGTATGCTGGGTGTAGCCTGCAGCTCAGCTGGTCTATTCTCCTTTTCTTGCCAATGGATCACAGCCAGTGAAAAACAGAGAAAACAGACACTTAGGACGAGGGTCTCCGGAGTGAGGGGCTCTAAATCACGCCATTCTACATACCAAGCCATCATAGAAAAATCTCAGCTTTAATGTGGAAGGAAATGAAAAACAGACAGTTCCAACCAGTTTTTCTCTCTAGATGCAACACTCCCCAACACACACACGTTTTGGAATCCAGATTTTGTAATGCAGCAGTTTGATAGCTTCTTTGGTTTCTCCCTCTGGGATCCAGTGAGCATCTTTAGTCCCATAAAACTCTACAAATCATAGGGCCAAAATGCTAGAGGAGGCTGGAAAGTCCTTTGCATCTGTGAATCCACGGTTTCCTTCTGATTCTCTGACATCTTCTGTCTCCACAATGGTGAAGGGAATAGAAGAAGAAAAAACCAACTGTAGGAAGTAGGGCTGGCACGGAAGGAGATTTTTGTTAGGTGATGACTTTGCTGCTTCCTGTTTGTCTGTGGACCCCCTTCTTCCTCTCTAGAAGCGGACAAGCCATAGCACTGTTTCTGAGGAAAGAAGAGGAAAATGAAGTGGTGCCCTGAAGTAACAGTGAGGCTGCCCAGAAAGCTCTTCGATTAACTTATATATTAAAAGGTCACACACAAAAGATGAAAGGAGAAAAACAGAACCAAGGACAAATACAAAAGAGTCTCACAAGCCTGTAAGAATAGTGCCAGGAAGTCTAAAGCTCAGAACGAGCAGAGGCTTCAGAAAAATGCCAGGGACAACACAAAAGCTTTTAGTAGCTGTGTTCAGATTTAAAAAGACAGGCACATTGCTTGCGGAACTTTGTGCGAGACTAAAGATGAGAAGAGAAAGGAGAACCACTGAAGTATTTTGTTTCTTTACCAAAAAGGCAAGATCTTTCAGCAGAAGAGAATAGAATCAATGTTGTTAAAATAATCTTGAAACTCACACTAAGCAAACAAAAAGTAAGTAGTCACCTGGAGGCTTTAAAAGTTTCCAAACCTGACATATTGCATGTCAGAATTTTGAAGAAACTTTTATAAATGCTCATAAAAACCACAATTTAGAAATGATTGAGGGAAGAAACCAGAAGACTAGAGATGAGAAAAATCTGGATTTTCATAGAAGAAAGTGGGTTCCAGATTGCACAGTCTGGTGAATTTGATACTGATCACCATAGAAATTCTAAGATTATTTACTATTCAAATTGTCTATGAGGTCTTAGAGGGGAGATAGAAATCACTAGAAGCTAGCATGGGTTCAGTGAGAACAATGCATAGTAAGTGGAGTCCTATCTCCAGATGGTAAGATAATGTGAGTCAGGTGATACTGTAGATATGGCAAGGTCTTGGACAAAGTTTGCCTTGATATTCTTGTCGGTTGAATAGGAAATTGAGGACTGCATAATACTTTTAGCTAGCATCATGGTGAGTTGGCCAACCATGCCCAGGTATTGGATTACATCAACACTGTGGAAACATCTTGTAGTATGTTGAAGGGTTTCATCTCTGGCTCTATCATCTCTATTTTATCAAGGACTTAGACAAAGATGCAGAAAGCAAGCTTATCAAAGTTATGGATGGAATAGCTGAACCAGGACTCAAACTGTCTCTATACACTCTAGGGATGGCTAAAACTAACAAAGAGAAATTCAATAGGGAGAGAATTAAAATCCTGTACTTAAGCTTAAAATATTCAGCTGTGTAGATACAAACTGGGGATACTTGATTTAAGAGTAATTCATGTGGAAAAATACTTAGGGATTATTGTATAACTAAAATATCAATAGCAAGTTACAGTATATAAAGCTTCTGAAACATTTCCTGCAATCTCAGACCGCTGGTAGAGGTATTGTGTCCAAGATAAAGGAGGCAAACATCTCATTGTCCTGGAGAAGTATTCCTAACTAACCAGAGCTTCTCCAGGGAGGGCAAACACAATGGTGAGGTATCTCAAAACCTTATTATGAGAGTAACTTGGTGATAGCTGGTGGAACTAAATATATTCCTAGATATACAACCTAGGAAAGTTCTTGCACCTGTGCACAAAAAGACATATATAAGAACTTTCCTAGCAGAACTGATTGTGATGGCTAAGAACAGAAATAACCTAACTGTCCATCAACAGGAGAATGGCTAAAGAAAATATGGTATATTCATAAATCTCACAAACAATTAGAATGGGAAAAGGGAGTTCAGTAAGAATACCTCTAGTATGAGAACAATTTATTTACATTTTAAACTGTGCACAATAATACTATTTATTGTTCAGTGATACGTATATATGAAGTAAAACAATAAAGAAATACATGGAAGTGAGGACTACCAAATCCAGAATAGTGCTTACTTCTCAATGGAAAGGGAGGGCAAGGCAGTATGTAGTAGAAAAACAAGAGTCTTACTTCCATTCATAATGTTTCATTTTTAAACTGGATGTTGGGTACATGGGTCTACATTATTTTAATCTTTGTCCCATTTCTATTGTTAAAACATCCAAAATACATTAGAAGGAAGTGTTTGGTTTAACATAAGTAAGAGATTTCTAAGAAGATTGGAGCAGTACACCATAGTGGTTCAGAATATGGATCTTGAGTTAGACAGACTTGGGTTAAAGTCTGTCTGATGCTTATAAGTCCTGGGAAAATTGCTTGACTTCTCTGAGCTTTTATTTCCTAATATTTATAAAGTAGTTAATAATAGTATCAACAGTAGAATTATTGTGAGGAATAATTTAAATGAAGTATATAGATGAGAGCATAGTAAAAAGCACAGAATTAGTGCTGCATAAATATAAAATAATTATGAAAAATAAAGGAAGAGCTGTCCATAGATAGAATGATTATCTTGTAAGACGCTGAGCTTCGCAGTGGTATCAGAGTTCAGGTTGGGGCGGGGGGGCGTTGGATGATGAACTGTCCAAGGTGCTGGAGGCGGGGACTTCCACATCCAAGGGAGGCTACAGGAAATGTTCCCTATTGTTCTCACACATTGTTGAATCTAAAAATTCTTTGTTTCAAACACTGGAGAGTCATATTGGTGGGTGCTTCTAAGAAAACACTGTGAGCAGTATTACTATAAACTTAGTGGCTTAGAACAACACAGATTTATCATCTCCCAGTTTCTGTGCATCATGCTTAGCTGGGTCCTCTGCTAAGGGTCTGATCTGAAAGGTGCAATCAAGATGCTGACCAAGATCAGAGAATCCAGACTTGCTTAGGGGTGCTGGAGAGCCCTGGGTTTGATTCCCACTGATCTGCATGACTGTGGGCCACTTTCTGAACCACAGTTTCCCCATCTGCGTAATGGGGATAACACCTACTTTATGGAGTTGTTTTGAGGATATAAAATATTTAACACAGTAAATGCTCTGCAAATAACTTAAAAAAAAAAAAAAGATGCTGACCAAGGCTGTGGTCTCTTCTCAAGGCTCAATCTGCTTCCAGCCTCACATCCTTGTTAGCAGAATTCAGCCCCTTCTGGACTGTTGGACAGGGGGCTTCAGTTTCTCCATAGCAGCCTGCTGAAAACCATCCTCAATTCCTGGTGATTGTTGGTGGGGGACCATCCTCAGTTCCTTGTCACACGAGGTTTCCCAACACGGCTGCTTGCTCCAACAAAACCAGCAAGGGAAGGAGTCTGCCAACAAGAAGACTTTACAATCTTGTGTAACATCATCATGGAAGTGACAGCCCATCACTTTTGCCATAATCTGTTAGTTATAAGCAAGTCACAGGTCCTGCCCACGCTCAAGGTGAGGGGATTACACAAGGGTGTGACTTTGTGAGGCAAGGATAACTGAGGGCCATTTTGGAGTCTATCTGCGGGAAATGAGTGAGAAAACAAGAGTACCAGTGCTTCCTCTGGAGGCAGACACCGACGTGTAAACACAAGGAGAGGACGAGTGAGATTAAGAAGGAGCAAGAGGGGGAGAGTTAGGGAAGCCGTTGGTCTAAATAACCAGCAAAGCAGAACTCAGGGAAGAGGAGTGGTTTGGGGAACCCCAGGCTGATGGAGCTGACGTTTTGGCTAAGGGAGGCTGCTTGGCATGAGGACAGGTTGTGCCTGGAAGTCTTGCCAGAAAAGGTCCTGTTTTCACAGAGCATAGAGAGACAGTTTCTGTGTTCATGTACAAGGTAGATTTAGAAAAAGAGAAAAGCTGTGTGCTAAGATCCAGCTTGGTTCTGTACAGGCAGTATATCAGACCTTTGTCCCCTGGCATCCACTTCATCCTCCTTGGGAATTAGTTATTTTGTGCTTTGCTATCTGCGACTAAGGCTGCCTGACACCGATCTCGGTGTGTTGGGCTTTGTGCCACAGATCACTGGCGCTCTGAAGAGTAGGCAGAAAAGAATCAAAGGGAGAGGGGCTGAGGATAAAGCCCCAGGATGGTCACCACAGTGGCCAGAGAGCATACCTGAAGGATGGCCCTGGATCTCATATATTTGCAAAGGGGCCCAGAAACTCTGGATACAGTACTGGTTAACCTCTAATTAGATACATATATTTTGACATCTTCTTACTTCACTCTTCTCTTGTGAGTGTCCAGAGGTGGGGCAGAGTGTCTGAGTCTATAGCTCTTACTTTAAATAGGGTCTAGAGAAGTTTTAAATCAATGCATGATAGATGCATGTAAAGCCTGCAGCACGGTGGCTGTGATAGTCTTAGAGTCACACAACCTTAGGGTTGGAAGGAACCTTCTAGTTGAATCCTCCCATTCGAGGCTGGAATCAGGGATGACTTGGCTCAGCTACCACAGGTTTTTCATGATTTTATGTCTCTGGTTTTCTGGATAAGAGTAAAGCAAGGAGACTTTTAAATCTCTGGCATATGAGAGTCCTGTTATGAGTTCAGGAAATGTACAGAGTAACTTGGGTTCCAAGCCAAACAGCCTTGACAATATTTTCCCCAGACAACCACCCCATAACGTGTTTCAGTGATCTTTCCCTGAGTAGGGCTGATTTCTGCATCTCGTGAATGTCTCCATCTCCAGCCAAAGCCTAAGAAGATGGCTTTTCCTGCTCTGTAGGTGTCAGTGAGTCAGCACCAATGTATTTATGAGTCAGACCAGCATGGGTGAGCAATGCGTTCACCCAACACCCTGGAATAAAGGGGCAGCGGGAGGCACTGATGCCTTTATAGAACACCTAGGAGGTTCTTCCAGGCATGGACCTGGCCTAGGAGGCTTTATCACAGAACTAGAAAATGTGCTTTTGAAGGAGTAACAGGAGTTGCCCATCAGCTTCTCAACCAAGACCTGCAAAAACTTGACTAATTCAAATCTGAGATTTTCCTCTTTCCAGGTGTATTGGTAGGGAAGGGAGGGGAAAGGGAAGGGAAGCTGGGACCCATGGGATACCTCCTCTGAGCCAGGCACTGTGTGAGCTTCCCTCTGTATGTTGTCTCATTTGACAACATCTGCTGTGCCCTCTACTTTGTGGCTCCTTTGAACTTGCAGCATCTAGCGTGGTGCTTAATTCATACTAGGAGTTCAATAATAGTTGCTTAATAAAGAAATTAAATCACTATAAGGAGGTGGACGGAGCACTAGCTTCAGAGTAAGGAGACCTGCGTTCTAGCCCTGACTGTGCTCAGCTGCTGTATGACCTTGGGATAACCTTTCCCTCCAAGCCTCAGATTCTTTATTTATAAAATGAGAAGTTTCAATAAGGTGATCATTGAGGCCCAACCAGTGCTAACTCGCAATGGCTTTATGATTTGACAGGCATGGGAATAGGAGAATCTTGTATTTCACAATGAAAGAAAATAGCCAGTGCAAAGAGAGGCATCCTGCTCACCAGCTCAGCCTCTCCAGATATGAACACGCTCAGGGTGGGGGCTGGAGACATATGGAGCCAGGAGCCTGTCCTCAGCAGGACCAGCAGCCCCCATGGGCTATGCCCACAGCCTTAGCCATCAAACAATGCACAGTTCCAGCTCTTAACAAGCACAACTCAGCTTGAAGGAGCACAAAGTAACTAGCTACAGGAGAAATAATTATGAAATTGCCTGAAATAATTACAATTTCCAAACAAATAAAGCCCTGTGGTATGTGTCAATGCCTTGAAACACACACACACACACACACACACACGCACACAACTACAAGAGCTCTTTGCCTGAACGCTGATGAGCACCAGCCTCAAAATATGCCTTGATTTTAAAAAGTCATAAATGCAGAGAGGATAGCTTTTTTTATTTTTTGAGATGTAGAACACCTTTTTGTTAATCCTTTAGGAGTACACAGAAGCATGTGTTTTTGCACACATGCACACACCCAGAGTTTAGAGACATTTTAGAATACCATCTCTAAAATGGAAATTACAGCACTGTTAACTCTCTGGGCTCAGCCTACAACATTAGATTTTGTCTGGCAATGCAGAGTTTCAACTTCCCTCCCTACTAAGCAAGAGCAAAAGCTAACGCAGGGCAAACATATGCAATGGGCCTTTGAAGAGTTTTGAAAATACCAAGTCCCTGGGTGTTTGACCAGGGAGGAAATGTGCCCATCTCTAGCCATCCAGTGAGAGAAGGAAGCCACCTCTCCCTGACCATCTTTCAACAGCACTCAGTTCATTGAGATCGTTCATTTTATGGGATGCCCAGGGTTTAAGATGATGCATTTGTTCTGCCCACAGAATGACAGTATTTCCATTAGTGCATTTGGATCCTGCTTCTTTCTGAAATGGGTTAATATTCTTGTTTGTGCATGAGTGTGTGTATGCATGTGAGCAAGTGTGTGTAGATGCGTGCATATCACGTACTGTGTATGTGTGTGCAAGCTTGTGTATTTGTGTGTATAGACGTGTGTGTGTGTGCATGCACTAAGGTGCTGAAATTGTTTAAAATACAGTCAAGTCAGCTAACAGAGTCATTCTTAGACCCACTTTGTGTTATTGTTGTATTTTTCTTTCTCTCTGAATCGAAGATGCTGCAGAACTGAGGAACTGCTCTTGTCTTAATTTCCACAGAAATATTGCTAATTAGAAACAAGGGAAGAAGTGCTAGGGATTTGCCTCAGAATCAAAGACAGCATTATTTTCCTGTGGATATTAAAAGACTTGCAAAAGAGGCTAAGATGGTGTGGTAGATAGAGTTGTGATGTATGTTTAGGGCCCCAGTGGTGAAATGGCTGGAAGGGGAAATTAAATATCTGGGAGGAAAATATTCTCAGATGTTGGAATTATGCCTGCAGCCATAACACTGGATGCTGTGATCCTATCTACCTCAAACACAAAACGGGATCAAGAGATCTCTAAGGAACCTGAGGGCGGAAAAATATTGGTGACTTAAACGGGCGCCTCTTCAACCACCTTCTCCCTCAGCCGACATTGATGGCGGGCACATACATGCAAATATTTTAAATGTAGTCTTTCTTCTACCCCTGACACTTTCTCCATTTCATTTTTTCCCACCATTGGTCTCAAACTGCGTGTGTGCTTGAGGAATAAATCAAAAGATCGAAAGACCGTGAGAAGCCCATTTTCTGGGGCCTATTCCACGTCACAAGACCACTGCGTTTGTGGAAGACTGAACTTCTAGATGAGCTGAGAGTGGAGGAGATAACATGTGATGGGCTGGGTGCCTTGAGGTTTTGATCAAGTGGTCTCCAGGTCTAATTCAGATTCCAAGGCTGGGACAGGCCATGGTGGTTACCTTTAACCACAAAGGTAGCACCATGATCATGATGTATCTGATTACTCTCAGTGTTTCAAATGTTTCAATTCCTGAAGCCAAGAATTAAGTCTGGAGGCATAAGGAAAGGGGTAGGGATGAGATCCAAGCAATGGAATAAGAGCAATTCAGGAATGGGAAGGAAAAATGTAAAAAGTGGCATGGTGAAAAGACAGGGAAAATAAAGAATAGAATGACTCAATGTCCCCAAATTAGGAGTCCCAAAATAGACAATGGACCAGAGATAGATAAATGACTTATTCCAAAGTTATGCCATATTTCCCCTTGTTTTAGATCAATGGCTTCAGTAGGTCCGTAGAGCGACAGTTGCTTTGGAATCTAGGCTGTGTGACCACGGATAAGTCACCCAACCTCTCTGTATCCTACTCTCTGCCCTGACTACCTCATAAGATTGCTACTAGGATCGAACAAGGTAATGTGCATGCAGCAGCTTTGTAGATTCAATAGCACTGTATGCATAATAGGCATGGTTATAGTTGTGTCTCAACACTAGGCAGATGGGCTTTGCCATCCAAGACTCAGGTTAGTACAGAGAACCAGGAGTATATGCTCACATACAAAAACTTGGCTTTCAAACCAGGTTAAAGTTATCAGAAATAATCCCTTTTCCACCTCTCACCCCAACCACGGGATAAAGAAGGAGTATTCTTATTGTCAAGGTACTATGTAAATTAAAGTAGGTTTTCTATGGCCTTCTGATTGCTGACACAGAGTTTAAAAACTCAAACAATACTATAAGACTCATCATGAAAAAAAGCAATTTCTTGGCTATTTCCTCCCAACACTGGGGGCTGTTCTTCAGAGGGAACTACTTTTAGCCATTTATTATTGTATTTACCTAAAGAAATTTAGATCACACATTTAGACTACCATTTCTTCAATTTACTTTCTTATTTGAAATTTTAGAAATCATACACTGATTTACTCCTGTGGAAGTTAAGGATTTAACTCTTGTACAACCCTGGCCTCATTCCACCTACCACACATGCACACAGACATTTCCCCAACCCATCCTTCCAATGTAGTTTATCACAACTGTTGTTTAAAACAATATTTAGTATTTACATTATATTGCCTTTGTAAATATTATTCACAATACAGCTGTGTAGGGTACAATTATCACAATTAATCTCTTGTTTACTTCTTGGTTGTCCCTTGGGTTCAACTTTTCCTCTTTGTGACTAACTACAATTCTTAGCAAACTCTTTGACAGATCCATAAGGCATAAAAACAGCCAGGTCCATCAAACAAAGTGTCATTTCTGTGTTTTCCTGGGAGATACTCTTTCTAGAAGCTTCAGTCTTCCTGCCCTCTTGACTGGTGGCTCTCCAGGTCTCCAACAGACTGGTCCTCCTGGACCTTCCTTTGCTTAAATACTAGGAATTCCCTTTTCTTCTTTCCTCTGTAAGATCCTCTGTTTCCCGCACCCAATGCAGTGCCTTCATCTTTTTTGGTTTATTCCTTTGTTTTGTGGCATACATCCTTTACTACTTTCCTAAGAAATGGTGCATCAGGCTTCCCTGCAGTGGTTAAGAATCCTCCTGCCAATGCAGGGGACATGGATTCAAGCCCTGGTCTGGGAAGATCCTACATGCCATGGAGCAACTAAGCCCATGCGCCACAACTACTGAGCCTGCACTCTAGAGCCCACAAGCCACAACTACTGAGCCCATGTGCCACAACTACTGAAGCCTGTGAGCCTACAGCCCGTGCTCCACAACAAGAGAAGCCACTGCAATGAGAAGCCCGCACAATGCAACAAAGAGTAGCCCCCCTTGCCGCAACTAGAGAAAGCCCGCGCACAGCAATGAAGACCCAACGCAGCTAAAAATAAATAAAAAAATAAAATAAATAAATTTATTAAAAAAAAAAAAAGAAATGGTGCATCAGAGGTAAATTGAGACTGAGAACTTAGATATCTGAAAATGCATTTATTCTTCCCTCACACTTGATTGGTAGTTTGGGTACAAAACTTTAGGTTGAGAATTATTTTCACCCAGAATTTTGAAGGAACAACTCTATTGTCTTTTAGAATCTAGTTTTGCTCTAAGAATGCTGATACCATTTTGATTTCTGATATTTTACATTGTAACTTGCCTTTTTTCTCTGGACATTTAAAAAAGAGATCTTAAGATCTCTTTATCCCCGGTCTAAAATTTCATGGCAGCATACCTTGTTGTGGTTCCTATTTTAATTTGTTGTGCTATGCACTTAAATAAGCCCTTTCAATCTGGAAGGTCATGTCTTTCAAAAGAAGAAATTTTTCTTATATATTTCCTTAATAATTTTCACTCCTCTATTTTCTTTGTTCTCTCTTTACCTGACTCCTGTTAGTTAGAAGTTGGACCTCCAGGAATGAATCACCTAATTTTCTTATCTTTTCTTTAATTTTCTATTTCTGTGTACTATTTTCTGGGAGATTGACTCACTTTTGTCTTCTACACATTCTGTTGATTTTCAAATTTTTTTCTATCTTAATCTTTAATATACAAGAGTTTTTCTTATTTTCTGAACGTCTCTTTGTAAATAGGATCCTATTCTGTTGTTTCATAGATGAAATAGTTTTCTCAAGTTTTTTTTTTTTGTTCCTTGCATTTTCTGTCCCATCTGAATCTCAATTTCTTCTTTGTTTTTGTCTCTTCTACACTAGAGTCTTTTCTCAAATGTCTGCCAATTCTTTTCTATTTATATCTGAAATACAAATGAACCATTAGAAAGCTAATTAGAAGTTGTAAGCATACACATACACATGTGCACATATACTGTGGGAGGAGATGAAGTGTCTATGTGACTATAGGGTAATCAGTTGTGGTCCAAGTCACTTAATTAAGAGACATTGCATTCCTCCAGGAACAATGTTTCTAGTCTCCTTTTCAGGGGTTGAGTGTAATACATGCTTAACTGAGATGGGGAAAGAACAGGGGGTGGGGACAGTGTTATAGCTCAGTACATGACTTTCACTTAATACCCTTGCTTTCATCTGCTATCAGTTGTGACTAGTGTCAGGTCCACTGCCTCTCTGGTTCAGTGTCTCCAGCAAGTAAACCTCTTGCCTTCTGTAGAGTTGAAGGTAGGAAAGTTGTCTGACTGGGTGGGGAAGGAGAGAGAATCTGGGGTTTGTCTATCAGCTCCTTGTGTGGACTTTCACCCAGTCTTCCTGTTTGTTGTGCCACTTGTACTTCAGTCTTCAGAGGCACATGTATATCTAGTTCCCGAGTCTTTCCTGAGTTCCAAATCAGATTACTACTTTTTGGCTTCCCCTTCTGCAGGTACTTTCTCTGCTCTTCTAAACTGGTGACCTATGTCCACCTGCTTCCCATCTTTCAAAATTTGTTTGCCACTTCTCCTCTGCTGTAAGTGCTTCTTTTATGGGTTCAAATCTTTATTCCTTTTAGAGAGTGTATTAGTTTTCCACTGCTATACAACAAACTACCACAAATGTAGCCACTAAAAACAACACAAATTTATTATCTCAGTTTTTGTGGATCAGGAATTCAGCACATTTTGGCTGGGTCCTTGGTCTAGGATCCCATAATGCTGAAATAGCGATGTTGGCCAGGTTCATTGTCATCTGGAAGCTTGACTGGGAAAAGACCCACTTCCAAGTGGCTTCAGGTTGTTGGCAGAATTCATCTTTTTGCAATTACAGGTCTGAGGTCCCCACTGTCTTGCTGGCTGTTGACCAGTCTCAGGTCCTTGCCATGTGGCCGCCTCCAAATCAGCAATGGGGAATCTCACTTGCATTGAATTCCTCTTGTGTTTCAAATCTCTCTGACTTCCCTTTCTGTAACCAGCACACCACCCCAACCCCCCAAAAAAGCAAACTCTGCTTTTAAAGGGCTCATGTGCTCAGGACAGGCTCACCTAGATAATTTCCCTATCTTAAAATCAACTGTGCCATATAACATACCTAGTTACAGGAGTGAAATCTCATATGCACAGTCTCAGAGATCAGGCAGGGCATGCATACCAGGGGGTTGGAAATCTTGGGGGCCATCTTAGAATTCTGCCTACCATGGTGAGACTTTTAGGAGGGGACAAAAATAATTATGTATGTTTAATTAGAAGTCTTTTATGTCCTCATTAACACATTGTTACTGTATAATGGTTAATATCTGTGCTCTAGACATAACAGCAAACTTGACCCCTAACTTTTCAAATGTGCTCTCTTGAGTTATGGCTCAGGAGGAATGAGCCTCTCTCCTTTCATCCAAACGAGTGAGCCTTAGGTGCCTAGGAACCCAAAGCCGATTCCAGGTGGACTCCTGCACTCCCCTCCAAATCACAAGCTTATTAGGATCCCCCGGAGGCCAGTCTGGAGAGCTGTGGTTCTGATCTATCCTCAGGGGTCCCGATACACACACTCGGGTGAGAGTGCTGTTCAGGCATGTCCCCAGATGTTGTGTCCCAGGAGTACCCAGCTGCATGAAGATGTAACCAACAAGAGACAGCACCTTGGCACAGGGACTAGGTGATTTTTCCTGGCTTGGCAGATCCCACTGTAGTTGTTGTATTCAGTGATGAATCACTAATTTCTAGAAACCTTGACTAGAAGCTGAAGGGGGAGATAAATGTGGGTGGGGGTGTTCCTGTGAACATTTCAGCAGATAAATGACCAGTCGTGACTGAAAGATGGCTTTACATTTTCTGAGTGTAATCAAATGAGATGTAACCAATATTCTGTAGCTCATTAGCTGATGTCTCCTAACCTTCACTGTCAGGCACTCCCTCATGGAGAGACTCCCTATCCATCTCACTTTTTCCTTTTTTTTTTTTTAATTTTAGCTTAGAGTAAAACTGGTGGGAGAGCCCCTGGCAGGTAACCACCAGAAAGGAGGGGCCCAAAAAAGGGAGGAAAAGGTCACACACAATTTGGTCTCAGACCAAAGGGAGAGAAGAGAGAAAGCAGGGAGGCAGGTATAGGGAGAGAGATTGACAAGAAGATAAATAGTCTGATTTCAGTATCTTCCTGTTGAGGGGAATTTCTCATTATAGCCAACTGGGCATCAGCAAACCAATAAAATGTGTGCAATATTTGGAAGAAATTTATAGAGGTGCCTTCTCTTGCTGCTAATAAATGGAGTGGCAGCAGGACAGACCTTACTCTCTGCCCATTCAGCCTTCATTCCTAGCAAGGCTCTCTGGGCTTCCTTTTCAAAAATTCTACATTATCTACTTTCCTGTGAAAAGGAGGGGTGGAGAGACAGGGTTCTGAGACTATAACCCATGGAGGGGTACCTGATGGCTCCCTGCAGAAAGGCTGAGAGTCCCTGGGCGAGAGCCTGCCTTGGTCGTGCCTGTTTCATGGTCTGCCTGGTCCACTGTGGAGATCAATGCTGAGAATCTGGCTGTGGTCTCACCTGGAGGGGTTTCAGTGGCTTCAGGTGGGACGGTCTCTCTGCCTCTAGTCTTTGCCCATCGAATCCACCTTTCATGCAGCCACCCTTAGAGTTCTAAAACCCAAATCTAATCATGTTAGATTCCCCACTTAAAAACCCTTGGTGGACCTCAATTGTCTACAGAGCCAAGCCCAAGGCTAGATTTCTTAGTGGGACAGTCAATGCTCATGACAACATGCTTCATCAGTGTCATTTGTAGCTGCCATGCTCTGTACATAGGTGTGCACTTTAACCTCACTGAACTGCCCCTTTCCCTGAACTCACTCTGTCCTGTCACACTTTGGGGCCTTTGTACACCCTCTGTTCTTTCTACCTAGAGCACTCTCTGTTTCTTTGTCTATATGTCAAAAAGCATGCTAATCATCCTTCAAGTACCAGCCCCAATTTCACTTTCTCTGAAGTTCTTTCCTTACCACTGATTTGTACTTTTTCTTTTCCACTTCAAGGCACACAGGGGTCAGCAGAGTTAATTAAGGGACTAGCCATTAATTAAGAAGTAAAGACCATATAGGCTTAAGGTTGCAGGTAAGGGGTTGGGAATTGTGGACTCTCTCAAAGAGGATGAGTCCCACACAAAATAAATTCAGGAACAGGTGACTTGAATGCGACCCAAGTGGGAAGTGTCAGCCTGACCGAGAGGACCCTGGGTAGGAGATGCTGGTATCAGAAATGCTCAAATGGACTGTTATCTGGTGCTCCAGGGTCAGGACTCTGCTAAGCAGATTTGTAGGAGGCATCCTGGCTTACCTGGGAGACAGAGGTCCCCTGGCTCACATAAGACAGTTAATATTTGTGGTGTGTCTGTTTGAACAGTAGTTGCTCTTAAATAGAGAGTCAGGGGATGAGCTAGGAAGACAAAGTAAAGTGCAAAGGAAGGAAGGGAGAGAGGGGCAAACTTTGCAGAGCAGAGTCAATTGCTCATTTCACTCCAGCTCAGCAACACGTCTTATCTGGGAACAAAATAGACTCTGGCTGACTTGAAGTGAGCCTCTGCCCATTTGCCCACACTGCCATCTTGGGAAATTCACTCGCTTCTCTGTGCACACTTATGGAGGGAAGTCTCCAGACTTCCCAAGAGTCCAAAGGAATCCTCTCCAGTTCAGAGCAACTGCCACACACTGAGGTGACACAGGGTGACCTGACAACTCACTACACGTCCTGCAGACTCAATAGTGATGAAAAGCCACTCGCACTTTGAAATGTCTCCTAAAAGGCATGCTGAGCTGGGGTACTTAGATGTGGGGTACCATTTTAGATTTATCCAACTTTGAACTCTGAGAGCAACTCTGCCCTCATGGCCTTTCTGCCTTTAGTCCAGGTTGGAGGGGAGTTCCACATTCCATTAGCCAGCCGTGCCCTGATCTTCACAAAGAGCCAGTGAAAGGAGGGGGCATCCTGAGGATGAGAGATGGCTGGCAATTCTGCTTCCCGTTCGGTGGAGTCTGTGCCAGGAGATTCTGTCCCTCTGTGGCCTGCTTTTCTTTAGCTTTTTGCACACATCACGTTGAGACTCACCCCAGAGTCAGAGAAGCCTCTTATGTCTGCCCTCCCATTATTCTGGGGAGCTCCTCAGAGAAAGGACTAGGTCTACCTCTTGGAACCCCCAGCTCAACACAAAACTTGGCACATAGTGAGTAATGGTTGCACCAGAAACATGAGCTTGGCTTCCTCCCCTTCTCTCGACTCTTCTGCCCTCCTTTTATCGAATTTCCCTCTTCTTCTCTTTTCATCTTTTCTCACCACCCAATCCCAGACAGGCTGACAGAGGCTGAGGGGAGCCTGTAAAAAAGACCAGGCTGGTACCCCAATTGGCTGGTGCCCATAACTTTCCAATTCCGCTCTCCAAGAAACCGGAACTTTCTCCTTCTTGGGCACCCCCTTTATACTTCTCTGCCAGATCCCTCATTCATGATGCATATGACCCTCTCTGGCACATCATCTTCCCAGGCAGAGCTTACAGCTTAAAATCTATCTGCACCTCCATGAGAGACAATACAGCATGGTGGTTAAGGATCCACCCCCTTGGAGGTGGATGGCCTTAGTTTGAATCCTGGCTCTGCTGCATATTAACTGTGTTAACTAGGATGAGTTAATCAAAATCTCTATGCCTCAGTTTACTCATCTCTATAATGGGAATGATAATAACAGTACCTCCATCATAGAGGTGCCTTGAAGATTAAATTAATACGTGCAAGGCATTCAAAGCTGTGCCAGGCACTTGGTGAGCACCATGTAAGTTTTTGTTATTATCATTTTTAATATTATGGGGGAGTCACAGATACAAATATTTTCAGGCATATAGCCTCAATATAGTCGTTGGTCAGTATCCGTGGGGGATTGGTTCCAGGATCTCAAGTCTCATATAAAATGGCATACTGTTTGCATATAACCTATGCACACCCTCCCGTGTACTTTAAATCATCTCTAGATTACTTATAATATCTAATACAATGTAAATGCTATGTAAGTAGTTGCTGATGAGCAGCAAATTCAATTTTTGCTTTTGGAACATTCTGGAATTTTTTTTCCCAAATAATTTTGATCTGCAGTTGGTTGAATACACAGATGCAGACCCTGTGGATACGGAGGGCCAGCTGTACTTACATCTTCAATCTCTCCATTTCCAGCAAATCTTCCTCCTCAGTCTGCAAACAGTTTCAAATCTCCTCTAACCTAAATAAAACTTTCCTTCTACTCTGTCTCCACCTTAAACTGTTTCTCTCTCTCTCTCTTTCCCTCTCTTCAGTCAACATCATTAAATGAGTAATGTACACTTACGATCTCCACCTCCTCACCTCCCATTCAGGAATCAATCCACAGCCATCTGGTTTCAGCTCCTACCACACCGCTAACACTGGGCTCACCAAGATCACCCATCACCTCCCTCTTGCTACTTCTAATTACCTCTCTGTCACTTTTGACCTTCTTGACCATTCACTTTTTCTTGAAGTGTTTCTTTCATTTCTTGAGACACTATTCTTTTCGGGTTGTAACAGTCAGCTTTTGCTATGTTACACTAAAGTAATAATCCCTAAATCTCAGTGGTTTACGCTAATAAAGGTCTCCTTTCTGCTCACAAGCCACAGCAGCTGAGGGTCGGATGTAGCTCTGCCCTTGTCTATTCTTCATCTGGGGATCCAGGTGTCAGGAACAGAGGATCTTATGGCAGAACCACACAGTGATCCCTAAATCTTCTGCTTGGATGTTGTGTACATCACCTTTGGTCATGTGCCATTGGCCAAAGCAAGTCACATGGTCCAAGCCTGACATCAAGAGATCAAAGAAGTACACTCCTCCCACTCGCAATGAGCAGGGCCAATGATCTTCCAGGAAAGACAGAAAATTATAGGGAACAATAATACAATCTACCACACTGGTTCTCCCTCTACCTTTCCAATAGCTTGTTCTGACAACCTCTTTCACTGGATCGTGTTAATCCACCCACTTCCTAAATACTGGTGCTCTCCAGAGCTTCTAACCGTCCAGATCCTCTATAGGTAATTCCATCCATGCCTTTAACTCCAGTAAGCACCTATATTCTTACGACTTGCTTCCAAATTTCTAACACAGACTGGAAGCAGTCCCTTGAATTTAACCTGTCCAAAATTCAACTCATTTTCTCACCTTCCTATTCTTTTATTCTCCATCATGGTTAATGACAATGTTGTCAATCCAAAGGTCTAAAAAATCAGAAAACTGGGAAGGCTTAATTGTTCCCCCCTTTTCATCCCATCCAATGAGTCAACTACAATCCATTCTACCTTTAAGATAAATCTCTAATCTCTTCCGCACTCTCTGTTTACTCTGCTATTACCTGAGTTTGGGCCCTTACTGTTTCTTGCTTAAATATTTGTGATTCTTTAACTACCTGCCTGCTTCTGTCACTCTTCACTCAAATCCATCCCTGCATTGCAGCAAAAGGTGTCCACTCCACTCTGATCTTCTCCACTCTGATCTCCAGAGTGGGATCCACTCCACTCTGATCTTCTCTGCTTAAGAAACTTCAAAGGCTCTCCCATTAACCTGCAGTAAAATTCAGCCTCCATACAATGGCATTCAAGGCTCTTCACAACCAGGATCCTACTGTTCTTTTCATCACCCTGTCCTGTCACTCACCATCTTGCATCCTCTACTTTGCTGTATTAGATATATTATTAGTGTCAAAATGCCTCACAATATTTCTCATTCCCAGGTGTTTACTCATGCTATTCCCTCTGTCTAGATGCTCTTCTCATCATCATTCTTTACTGAACTCCTACTGACCCTTCAAAATCTAGTCTTAACACCTTTCATAAGACCTTCCTCAAAAACCTTGCCCATTCCCCTTGCCCCTACTCCACAATGGGTAACAGCATTCTTTTTTTATAACATTAATCACATTATATTATCTCATTCACGTCTTTCTCTTCTATATAGATTAGCAGTTTCCAGAGCAGGAACTGAATCATCTTTAAAATTGCTCAGGAACAAACGCAGTACGGGCCCACTGGATACTCCATAAATGTTTGTTGAGGGAACAAATAAATGAGCAAATGACATAATCCTGTCTGTGGCACATTAACACAATGGGCAGATTTTTCCAGTTATTGGTTTTACTCTCTGGCTGCTTGTTGTCTTTAGGAGACATAGTCTCCTTCCTTTGTTGGAGGACTAACTTCTTGCCTTTGTGTAATACGTGGTCTCTCTGCAGCCCGATAGCATAAATCTGATCATTCTAGCCTCACAGGATTCCTTAGCAAACCTCCCTTTCCCAGAGCCTGTCTCTCCAACTAATGAGGCTCCTCTGCAGCTGGACTCCCCACTCTGCAGCTTTCCTAACGGCCCCTCCAGCCAGCTTAGGCCCTCCTGAGGCTCCCTGGGAGCCCTCTGAACCTGGATTACACCATCACTCTTGCTGCCTTTGGTGTTTCTCACTGTTTCCTGACCATCTCTGCCAAGACTAGGTAAGTACTTTGCAGGACCCAGTGCAGAATGAAAATGTGGGGTTCCTTGTCCAAACACTATTAAGAAGTTCACAATGGCAACAGCGAAGCAGTAAGTCAAGCACAGGTCCCTGCTGATCACAGGGCCTTATGTGATTACATGGTTCTCATGCCCAGGAAGCTGGCCTTCAGCAATACCTCCCAGTGCCAAGCAGAAGCCACATGCCAGGGGTCAAGGTAGTAATCTATCAATTCTTCAGGAAAATGAGTTAGTACAGGTGAAGAGATGGCGCATTTTTGCTTCCATGAGGACAAAATCATTAGAAAGAATCTGGTGAGTTAAGTTAATTCTGAATAAGGTCTTCAATTAATGCAGTTGGAAAAGGGAGTTTTAAAAAACGTGCATTTGTGTGTGTGTGTGCGTGTGTGTATGATTAACATATATGGTTATTTGGTTAAGTAAAGGGTTTGGACCAATGCCATGTAGAAGTTATTTTAAAAGTAAGAATAAGTTGTCTCTAAAGCAGAAACTAACACCACTGTAAAGCAATTATACTGCAATAAAGATGTTAAAAAAAAAGCTGTCTCATTATAAGCACTTTGTAATTATGAAGAAATTGCTTGCCATTGTTTGCATCACATCAGGAGATTCAGAGTGATGTTAGTTCCTTGGCTTGGGGGTATGGGCACAGAGTGCCTTTATCTTCATTGACAAAAAATTAATCAGTCCATCTAAGAATGAAATGGAAAATATTATTCGAGCCAAATTTGAAGATTATAACCCGGGAAGAGCATCTCAGAAAGCTCTGAGAATTGTTCTACCCATTAGAAGTCAAGGCACAGTTATATAAGTTTTTTTGAGACAGAGGATTGTACATCAAATGAGGTATCACTGACGGTTTACATGATCCAGATCTAAGGGTCATGGTGGTAGGTCACGTGACCCCTTACAAGATCAAGAAGAAATGTTATCTGTAAGGAGTTGTTTTGTCAATGCTAGGAGAATGCTGCTCTTTATGGCTGAGCAGGTATTCCTGCTGAGGGGGGAGGTTTGGTCAATGTATCATGCAGATACTCAACGCACAGTGTGGGGAGAGAGGAGGCCAAAGGGCAGAGAAATTTTTCTTGTCTTGCCATAAAATATGAAGTTTATTTCACATCTGCCAGGCCTCTGCCAGATGACAGAAGGATAGGCAATAGGCCTACCAGGCTTTGAGAACTCATTCATTTGTTCATCCATTTATTCAACTAAACATTTACTAGGACTCTTTTCATGTCCGTGACTTAGATTCAGAAGTTTCCTCATAACAAGGGCAGTCAGGGATCAGCTTTGGGGGCTGACCCTGGGGCCAGAGATGGCTAGGTGCATCTAATACTACATAGCATCCCTCTCTGAACTCACTGTAAACTTACAGTGAAATAAAGCTTACACTTACAAATAAAATAGCACAAGGGAATGAGATATCATCTCACACCAGTCAGAATGGCCATCATCAAAAAATCTACAAACAATAAATGCTGGAGAGGGTGTGGAGAAAAGGGAACCCTCTTGCACTGTTGGTGGGAATGTAAATTGATACAGCCACTATGGAGAACAGTGTGGAGGTTCCTTAAGAAACTAAAAATAGAACTACCATACGACCCAGCAATCCCACTACTGGGCATATACTCTGAGAAAACCATAATTCAAAAAGAGTCATGTACCAAAATGTTCATTGCAGCTGTATTTACAATAGCCAGGACATGGAAGCAACCTAAGTGTCCATCAACAGATGAATGGATTAAGAAGATGTGGCACATATATACAATGGAATATTACTCCGCCATAAAAAGGAACGAAACTGAGTTATTTGTAGTGAGGTGGATGGACCTAGAGACTGTCATACAGAGTGAAGTAAGTCAGAAAGAGAAAAACAAATACCGTGTGCTAACACATATATATGGAATCTAAAAAAAAAAAAAGAGAGAAAAAAATGATCAGAAGAACCTAGGGGAAAGATGGGAATAAAGATGCAGACCTAGTAGAGAATGGACTTGAGGACACGGGGAGGGGGAAGGGTAAGCTGGGACAAAGTGAGACAGTGGCATGGACATATATACACTACCAAACGTAAAATAGATAGCTAGTGGGAAGCAGCCGCATAGCACAGGGAGATCAGCTTGGTGCTTTGTGACCACCTAGAGGGGTGGGATAGGAAGGATTGGAGGGAAACGCAAAAGGCAGGAGATACGGGGATATATGTATATATATAACTGATTCACTTTGTTATAAAGCAGAAACTAACACACTATTGTAAAGCAATTATACTCCAATCAAGATGTTAAAAAAAAAAAAATAGCACAAGGGATGTGGCATAGTGTCCTCCTGGGAGGAAGGGAGGGCTTGGGTTGAGAGTTGCAGGAATCCTTTTATCTCTTTTAGTCTTCTCCTTTCCTCTTTCTCCAACCTAATGTTATTACTGCAAATGAGGGAGGCTCACCGTTCCTGGGATTTGCCCCAGGTGAACACCACACTGCTGCCAGTTGTCACAGTCTTGCTGTAGTGCTGGGAGATAACTTACAGCAAGCCTTGCATGTGTAGAGCATCTTCCGATTTACATTATTTCATTTTGATCCTCACAAAAAAAAATATGAGTTTGAACCATATGAAATTGTCATTTCTGAAGGTTAAATACAGTCAACTGTCAGCAATTTCATATGGTTCAGCTTACATAACATAACATGATAATGGTGTTATCATCTCCATTTTCTCAGTAACCAATAGAGAAGCTTAGAGAAACTTCACCGACCTCACAGAGCCAGGCATGGGGTTTGTGAACTCGTACTCAGATTCCTGCTCTTTGTCCACGGTTGGTTGGTGCCCCTTTGGTGTAAATGGTAAATCAGCCTCATGCAGCGACACATACACAGGCTGGAAGTCTCAAGTTAATGAGCTTTAACTGTCTTTTTTTTTTAGCTCCAGATTCAGTAATGGTTCTCTGTACAAACTCATTCATTTTTAATCAGCTGACTGTAATGATTTGTTACAAATGATCTTTTAATTCTCAGCTGCGGTTAAATCAGTACTGAAAGGCACTTTTCCTGTTATTTTATTTGGATAGGACTCAGTGAAATACTTGCCTGCCATTACTTAATCACTTGTTTGTTTTCCCTCTGCACACAGTTTCTAGCAGCATACAGCAGTATTCAATGTGGGCATTTTCCCTTTAGCTAGTCAATTGAGTTCTTCAAGCTGTAGGTGCAGGGAGCTGCAGGGGCCTCTGAAGTTTCATGTTATGGTTTGATGCTAATTGACCCTCTTCTGCTGGCCAAGCACAAAGCCGGGTGCTGAGGACACACCAACTTATATGTAAAGATTATTATGAGAGCTCGTGGTGTAGGGGAGAGGAGACAGAGTGAATGTTACCTAAACCATCCCTGGAGTGTCAGGAGGTCTTCCTGGAGGAGGTGATCTTGGAGGATAAATATTAACCAGGCAGAAGTTTCTGGGCAGATGGACCAACAAATGCAAAGGCCCAGAGAGTGAGAGCTTGGAAGTTGGGGAACACACAAGTAGTCGAGCATGGTTGGAGGACAGACAGCAGGCAGGAGAGGGTGGCAGTGAGAACGGAGGTCAGGGAGGTAAACAGGATGGGATCATGAAATACCTTGGGCACACCTTAAACCTTGAGAGGTTTAAGAAGGGAAATAACCTGAGTAGATTTACTTTAGAAATATCCTGAGAGCAGAATGGAGAATGGATTGGAAGGGGGCTGAGAGTGGAGGCAGGAAGCCCAATGAGGAGGAGGAGGAGGAGGAGGAGGAGGAGGAGGAGGAGGAGAAGGAGGAGGGGGAGGAGGGAGAAAAATAGGCAAGAGATGCTAGGACCCTGAGCAAAGTGAGTAGCTATGGGGATGGGGAGAAGTGGTGGATTTGAAGTGAATGCTGGGCCAGAACAAAGATGCGGTAAAGGAAGAAAGGTACAGAAGATGAATTTCTAGTTTTGCTCTTTCAGGGCTAGGCTGAGGCACTTGCCTGCCATCCAAAGAGATTAAACACTCTGGCTCCAGGCTGGGGCTATCCGCAGGCAGGAGCGGCTGCCCCAGCAGAGAGGGCTAAGGGCTAGGCTCTTTCCTGAGTCATCAGCTCTCTTGAGGCCAGTAGGGTCCGCTTTGGGTAATTTTACCGTGATCCTGACCAATGAAAGAAATTGAAAATCTTTTCTATCCCCTTGCTACCCCCAGATTCTGGTATTTCTGGCATCACCATTCAAAGATTTGAGTCAACCCCTGGAGCTGAATGATTCTAGAAGGTTACCTTTCCTGTTCATTTTGTCCAGGTGTTAGGGAACTGTTGACCAAAACTGCCCACCTTGGCCAGGCACCATGATAACCTCTTGCCTGAGTTGTCTCACAGCAGGAGGTCCCGATAAAGAACATGATGCTGCTGCGGAAAACTAACCAGGAGAATTTGGGAGGACGTGCCAGCCCATAGTACCTCTACAACTAACCCAGAAGAATTCAGGAGGGGCCAAAGGGAGGAGGGAGGAGACAATATGTCCTGCCAACATCCCAGAAACCCTCGCGCTGGAATCTAGCTTGGCTGAGAGATGCACACACCACCAGGAAGGACCCTGAGTCAGAATGATTGGCCAGAGACAACCCAGAAACTAACCCCATCACCATAAAACCTGAGACTGCGAGCCACGTGGCAGAGCAGCTCTCCTGGGTTCCCTTACCCTGCTGCTCTCCACCTGGGTGTCCCTTCCCAATAAAGGCTTTTGCTTTGTCTGCACATGTGTCTCCTCAGACAATTCATTTCAAGTGTTAGACAAGAGCCCACTCTCGGGTCCTGGAAGGGGTTCCCCTTCCTGCAACACAGGGATGTGACCAGTGATGCCTCAGGAGGGCAACCCCTGTGCTCAGCTGCAGGGAGAGGTGAAGACCACCTGAGATTTCTTCCATAGTTTGTCTGTGGAAGGGCCCACACCTGAATGCAGGGAAATCATGTGGAACCTCTGTTATCAGGATGGCACTTGTCAGTGTGATGAGAGGAAGGGCTAGCTGATGAGGGAATTGCCATGGCAATAATGTGGTCTGACCACAAAAGCAAAAAACAAAAGGCAAACACGGTTCCAGCTCCCTCTCCACTCTGTATAAGAGATCCATTGGCCAGCTGGTGCCTGCTTTGCTGTCAAAGAACAGAAAGTGTGAGATTTCATTTGTCTTCTTTGTCTCTGCTTTTGATGGCCTTACCAGGATCCTGTTATCCTTTTGATGTCCTCCATGGAAAAAGTCCCTCTTCTCTCTTGGTATCCTGGACGAACAGCTGATGAGATTAATTCATGCTATAGTGTGAGTGACTTATGCTTTCGTTTAAAATGCTGACATCTCTGGGGAAGGGCAAATAGTAACACAATGGTATCAATCTAATGGTGGAAATATGAGTTTCAGAAACAGGGACTTTGGAGGGTTTTGTGAAGACCTTCCATTATAGTCAATAAGCAACTGCCTGGCTTAAGGATGGGCCTTCTTGGTTCTGACACATTCTGAAAGAACTGTGAGGTTTCTTTAGAACTACAATGGTGGAAATCGGAGAGGATCTGTGTTTCTCTTCAACCTCACTCTGAGGAAATGGATCTCAAGTAAAGATTCAGGAGCCACCATGTCTCCACTCAACTGGTTCTCTGTTTCCGGAAAGAGACACTTTTTCCCATTTCTGAGCCTTGACACTCCCATCTTCAACTGATTTCTCTTGGCTCTGAGCCTTCTCCGACTCCATGCTTGGGGTGCCCTGGTGCTTTGGTCATGCCTCTGTTAGACTCTGGACACAGAAGCCATGTGGGAATCTCTCTATATATGCATGAGTGTGTCTCCCCCATGGACTGTGAGCTTCTTTCTTGAAGGCAGGAACCATTTCTTATTCAGTGATTTTTTGAACTCTGGCAGATAATGAATGATCAGTAATTTTTTTTTTCTTTTCCCAGGGTGGGGTACAAGCAGATGAGTACAATGGGGAAAGCTGAGTGGGATTTTGTTTGGGAGCATCCCTCTGGCCTTCTCAAAGCTAGATTGTCATACTCCTCAGGCCCTCCCTGGGGAGATGAGATGAAAAAGTCACTCTGTGTGCCTTCAAGTTTCTCACAATGTCAGTTTAAACATAGATGTTAGTGGGTGCCAATGTTAAAAGCATGCTTTCCTCTTGGCCCATGCAAATGGCCTTGTCCTGAAAAACCACCACTGGGGATGGGCCAGCTCTGACTAAGTTGAAATCTGAGGGTTTGAGGAGCCTCCCAAGACTCTGCCTCAGGTTCTTGAGTGTAAACCCAACATCTGAGAAGTCGGTAACCTGCCCGCTGGCCGGAAGAAGCTGGGTTAACCAGAGGTGATCCTGCCTCCCCTCTTCCCTCCTACCCCAGGAATATTTGGAACTGTGTGTCTGGTGATCACAATGCTGGGTGGAAGGCATGCCAGCGCAGAGTGCATGGAGGCTGGGGGTGATGATCACCTTGCAATACCATGGACAGTCTCGCCCAAAGAAGAATCCACTCACCCGAAATGGCAGCAGTGCACTCCACAAAACACAAAACCAGACAACAGCCTTCGGTTATACCTGGATAGAAGTTTAAGTTTTGAAGACTCAGATGCCAATTAAAGAAAATAGACCTTCATTTTCTAGGGCCTACCTCATGTTAACCCACCATTGAGACTCCTCTACACTGGCTTAAACCCCTCCACCTCCACAGGTCATGCTAAGGCTGAGATTCTCCTCAAGCTACAAGGGACAGTGGCCTAGTAGTCACACATAGGGCCACTGTCTCTGCTCCAATCCTGTGCCTCCCTTTCCATTTCCCACAGGGCCTGCATCTGAGCAGAGCAAATTTGCACACCCCAACCCTGGTGTGGCCCTATGGGTCCCATTTGCATTGTTCTGGCCTTGTACCCAACTTCCTGGGCTGTTCCTACATGCACTAAGCTCTTGACCTCCAGCTTGGCTCCCCTATTTTGCCCTGGCACAGATTTCTTAAATACTCTACTTCTCTAGATTGTGACCTTGGACAGTCTCACTACCCCCTCCCAAAACAATTATCCCACTCAAAATGACAATGGTGTCTTCACCGGATTTACACAGGACCTTTGGTTTAAGCCACTTCCTGTTTGACTGGGTGATTCCCCACCGGCTCCCCTGCCCAGTCCACAGGCTGCCGAAGCAGGCCCTTGTCCACAGAGATGCCTGACCAAGCCTCTGCCCAGCGAGAGGGACTCGGGTGCTATGTGTATCTTCTGCTCAGAGTCTGAGTCTGTGCCCTCTGCGCATGTGCTGGCTGATGCGGAGGCCGCTGGGGTCTGGCTCACAGCCCAGCCACACCCGGAGGAGAGCCCTTCATCAAATGCCTGGGAAGTTGATCTTTTATCACTCTAGCAACTGATCCCCTTAATGGCAGATCCAAGGGAGATGATGATATCGACCAAATTAAAACTGAACACATACAGAGAAGGCATGGATTCCTGGGCCGGTTGTGAAGATGTGCCCTCTGGGTCGGGTCCTTTGAGAGGAAATTGATGATCTTTGAGGAGGACCTGAGAGCTGCCATCAGAAAAAAACATACTCAGCCTCTGGCCCCGAGGGTCAGGCCTTTGCCAGCCAAGCACCAGCTTAGCCAGTTACCTGCCCCACAGGAGCCATTTAGAGGAGAGAAGAAATATTCGCCTCTGTCCACACCCAGGCAAGGCGGGGCTAGATATCAGGCGAAGAAAGGGCCAGGGCTCACCTTAGATCCAAAGCTTTCTCTTTCCTTTTTTGACCTCATTTTTGGCTTCTTTTGCAGAGGAGAGCACACATCTTAAGACAGGAAATTACCATGGTGATTGATGTCTAGCAAATGCAATTAGGTCCCAGTTAAGTGTTCTCCAAGGGGCGCCCTTCCAGTGTGGCGTTCTGAGTTTGGTGATCACTTAATGACCGTGCGCCTAGGGCCTCCGGGTAATGCAGCATTTGTCTCTGTCAGGCTTTGAGCACCGGAACGTTCTGGCTCCCTTTAGATGCAGAAAGGCTGTGGACCAAGAGGTGGGAATGGAAGGTGGAGCAGGGAAGAGGCAGAGTGGGTGCTGGAGAGAGGACCTCAGAACAAGAACAGCCAGCTTGGCCAAGGACATGCCAGGGCTCCCGAGTGAGGCTGGAACATCAGTTGGGGAGCAGGGGTGCCTTCAAAGGCTAAAATTCTATCATATTTGCTAATCAACCCAGTGCTTGGAATATTATTCTTTAATACCACTCCCTTGGGGGCTTTGAAGGGATAAATAAAGAAAAATGACCCTGCCCCTGCCCTTGAGGTATTTGCACTCTACTTGGGAAGGTCAAACACACCCTATCAACCTTCCAGGCAACAAATTTCCATCTGGCTCGGGGACACACAAACACATGATGTAGCACATTCAGTATGGACCCATCGGTGGCGCTTAGGGCAGCACAAAGGAGGTCAGATGCATCCTGCCTGCCTGAGTTCAGAATCGGCTCTGTCATTTAGAAGCTGAGTGACCTTGAGCAAGTTACTTAACCTCTTACGTCTCAATTTCCTGTAAAATGGGGATAGTAGCAGTAGTTCCCCTATAGGCTTTTAGGGAGGATTGAGCAGGGCAATGCACAGAAAGCCCAGGGCCTGGACCACGGCGGTCTCAACACATGCCAGTTCCCTTGCTCTGCTTCTAAGCCTGGACTAATTAACCTTTTTTTTTTTGTCACAGACCTCTTTGGCATCCTGGTGATGCATATGAACTCCTTCTCAGAATAATGTTCTAAACGTAGAAAATAAAATATATAGGATTACAGAGGAAACTGCATTTTTATTGAAAGGCAGTTATCAAAATACTAAAAAAACAAATTTGCTGTATGGTAATATATGTGTTTCTTTATTAACCCAGTAAATAACAAGATCTGGTGGCACGTCAAATAACTACTGTGATTTTGAAGTAGTAATAAGCTTCAACAATATTTCAACGTATCTGCAACGACCGTAATGAGATAGAAAAATATCCGTGATTTCTGTGGATGACAAAATGACAGCTACCGCTAATACTGCTGTGACTTGTTGCCTACATTCAAGAATAGACGACTTGCTAAAGTTTGGTTAGCGGTTGGTGAAAATAAAGCTGTAATTTCTTTCTATCTAAGTTGCATGGATTCTCTGTGGACCCCAGGCTGAGAACTGTTGCTGTAACACTTGATCAAATCAGTTATAACCATACTTTCTAAAGTTTTAAAATAACATTTATTTTCTCATTACTAAAGAAAAACATAAACATAATTGAAAAGTTATGAAATAGAGATTCAGTGGAAAAAGACAGAGGACATTTAAAAATATGACCCCGAGAGTACAGCTGCTAACACTTGGTGTCGTAGTTTGAATTTTAAGGCAATGGAGCTCGTTGCTAATCCATTTTTCATGCCCTGAATCTGCTCCACTTAGAGTTATAAGATTGCAGTTTCACTTAGAGGACATCAAGGCACAGGGAATGGTTAGTAAAGCACCAACCCAAAGCATCACGGATGTAGGCCAGAAACTACATGAAGCCCAGTGATGGCAAAGGAGCCCTTGACCTTTGTGACACAGTCACCCATAGACAGAGCTAAGTGTCAAGAAACAGAGCTGGGTGCCCCAGCAGCCCAGAGGACATGCCGGAACCTTCCAGCCCCACTCATAGGAGCTGTCCCACTGGTCTCAAATCTCTCGTTAGACCTGATGAATTATCGTAAGTCGGAATCGTGAATTGTAATGGAAATTACCCACTTGATGAGGGATACCAACCGACTCTACTCAAAATGCCAGGTGTTTAGATCAGATCCCTGACACACACAGGCAGAGCGTGAGGGCTCATTCAAACAGCCCATTTAGAAATAATGATAATGAGGCAGCACTGAATCTAGGAGGTATGATACAATCCATACAAACACACATGTGTGGCCAGAGGAGGATCCTTATGTCACCCCAGACGATCCCCTGTGGCAACACTGCACAGCTCTCTCTGGGGTGAAAGGGTAGTTTGACATATGTCCAGCTGTCCCAAGTTAACTCTAGAAGACTGAAGCCTTGGAATGGCTTGTCTAGACCCTGTGAAACAATGCCTGTGGAGAATCCACCACGTGTGGGTTCAGAACACAGAGGAGACCAGGCCCTAGCTTACTTTCCCTAAGATCGCCCAGAGAAATCAACCCCAAGAACCCTCCAAGCAGTGGCCAGTTTCTGGACCCCTGACTTGCCAACCTTCGTATATGACCATGAGGTTGTGAAAGCATCACCCAGTAGGGTCTTTCTGCCCCTCCTGGATGGAACTTCCAGAACACTGGGGCCAATATCACTATAGCAACATTGGAAAAGCACCTCTCTTCTCCTCCAGCTCAGACCTTAGACCAGTGCCCTTTTCTGACCTCCAAACAGAGACCTTCCATTGGGGAGGAGAGAGGGGTATTAATGAAATGTTGCCGGCATAGTCTTCAAAATACACTTGTGTGCTTTCCTGGAGGGACCCTGCAACCCCAAGGGGGGCCCACCCTGCTACCTCTAAGCCTAGTTAAAGATCGCAGCCCAAGATAACAGGCCAGCAAATCTCCTGAGTGCAAGGCACTGCCAAATTTCAAAATGTTTTTAATAAAGCAGTGTGGAAAGGGCAGCTTACTCATTTTGATTCTCCACTGGGTCATTCAATTAAACCTGAAATTCTGGGAAAACTTGAACCACCCTGACCATATTTTCCATTAGTAATAATGATAAAAGATAATTACTGAGCTTGTCTGTCAGATATCCCAGACACCCGCACCTATACTTAATTAATTGCTAATTAAGATATGAAAGAACTGCAGTGTCTCTCACACATCCTGACTTTACGAAGCCTTGGCAAATCTTCCTCAGGGAAAAAGAAACCTCAGCTGCCAAGGCTGAGTCCCTCCTTTGGTTTGGAAGCCAGCAGCGGAGATGGGGGAAGGTGGGGAGAGGGCTGACTCTGAGTTGGGGTCATTTATCCACATCATTCAGGTGGTACACGATAGTCCTGGGAGGAGAGGATGAGGGGGAAAGCGAGAAGAATGAACAAGTTTTGAGTTCCTACCTTTTGTCACACACTGAACTAAGCCCTTTACATGTGTTATCTAAGTTAATCCTCACAGCAGGGAATATTATTATCCCCATTTTACAGATTAGAAAAGGGGTGCTTAGAGGGATTACATACCTAGCTTTTCCAAAAGTGTGTAGCGGGTAAGAGCTAGAGTTTTAGCCAGATTTCATGCCCTTTCATTTGTTGTTCTATGGAGATAAGAGAAACAGAAATGTTTTCTTCCAGGCCTTTACCATTATTGATAAAGGCAAAGGGCATTTGTGGTAGCTAACCTTCAAGATGACCCCCAATTAATCCTTGCTTTCTAGCATTCTTACCCTTGTGCTGTCTCCTCCTACATTAAATAGAGCTAATCTGTGTAATGAATAGGATGTTGCAGAAATGCTAACAAGGCAGTTCATCAAAGACCCCGTACCTTCCACTTGGGTTTCTCTTGGATGACTCGCTCTAGGGGAAGCCAGCCACCGTGTTGTGAGGATACTCAAGCAGCCCGGCAGAGACCCATGTGAGGAGGCATTCTGCAACAACGAGATCATTTAAGTGAACCATCTTAGAATCGAATCCTCCAGCCCTAGCAAGTCTTCCGGTGACTACAGCCCTGGCTGACATCCTAAAGGAAGCCTCACGAGAGACTCTGAGCCAGAACCTCCCATATAAATCACTGCTGAGTTCCTGACCCACAGAAACCAAGAGATAATAAATGTTTATTGTTTTCAGCCACTGAGTTTGGGGGTAATATGTTATGCAACAATAGATAATAAATGGAGCATTCATGAACTTTTCACATCTCACTGAATTGCAATGTCTCGCCAATAACAATGGGTCAGAGAACTCCTTCTAAGAAACACTCAAATTTGTATGCTTGCGTGTAGAAGCCCCAGATAACAGTCATTCAAGGTCCCTTCTGTTAGGAGACCTTGTGAGTTTAGGAGCTGAGTATAGGTCAGATCACCAATAGTTGCCTAAATTTCCCATTTTCTCATTAAAATGACTAAGTACAATTTGTCGGCCATTCACAATCTGATCCATTTGCAGCAACTGACCGCTGTGAGAGTTAGGAAAAAATGTGAACTGACAATGCTTTAGCATATTGGATAGTTTTATCTAGAGCTGATCAGCATCCTTGCAATCCCATGGCTATTCCTGAAACTTCTCCAGCAATTTGCAGTAAACAAACCAAAACCATCGAAGTAAGGGAGTTTATGCTGAATATCAAAATGGACTGTTGCTGTGAGGTCTGAAACCTCTGCAGGTTTTAGATGCTGTGTCTCACCCGGCCTGGTGGCGTCTTTCTTCTGCCCATGATTCACCTCAGCCAAAGGGGGAAAAGCATGGGGCTTTGGAGAGAATCTGTGATTGGGGTCAACGGGGTCTCCTAGCTTCTCTCTCTGGACTGCCTGGCCCTCGGATTCTGACTGCACAGTTGGGGGCCGGGAGCCCACGAGACGAAGTCAAAGTCCAGCCCCTCGGGTTCCTGAACTCACATCCAGTATCAGAGGGGTCAGCATTTGATGAGGAAAGAAAATACAATGCACATTTTCTGGACATATTTCATAGGAAAACTGGTGGTTGCTTTTTTTCAAAGATCAGCTGTTACAAGTTGACCCCAGAGAATGGCTGCGGGAGAAACGCTGGGCACGAAGAGGGGAAGTGCAGGTAAATGACGGGTTGAGAGAATAGGCAGCAAGAACACATCAATTTGCTGGAGCGGCCAGGGAGCCAGGTCACCGTGCTCTTTCATCTTGCGTGCATCTCCTATGGTTCCACGGCTCCTGTCCTCGGGCCCTCCTGGAAGTGTGTAGGCTGAAAGGATCTGGGAGCGTGAGCCCTGTGTTGGATGTTTCATCTCTGCTCACAGCTTTGTTTCTGCAACTTGTAACCACAGGGATAATGGTCCACATGGTGACACGTCAGCATCTATTTCCATTATAAGCATCCTTTGCCTTGTCACCAGTTATATGAAAATCTACTCCAAGATAAGGCCTTTGTGCAATCTCTCCAGGCCTATACAGCTTGCTAATCAAATAAAATGGATCTATTAGTGAGGTCATGCATATTCTATCACAGGGGCCAGTATGTTAGGTTCACTATGAGCTTCTCTAACAGAGCAAGTGTGGTCACGACTTCAGGAAGATCAGCACACACTGGCTTGAATTCAATGTGGCCATTGCTCAGCCCACAGTTTGAAACCTTTTTTTTTTTTTTTAAAGCGATAGTTAAATGGAAAAGAGCACAGGACTAGAACATAGGAGCCCTGCCTTCTAGTTCTAATTCTCCAAATAACTCTATGTGTTTGGTGCATGCCTCCATAAGTGAACCCCATTACAACTACCAGCTCCGGGTCTCTCCCTGCCATGGGCAGGACCTCCTCGAGGGCAGAGGCTGTGTCCTCTTCTTGTATCTCCAGTGCCTGGTGCAGGCCCGGGCATTCAGAAGGCTCTTAATAAATAGTTGCTGCCAATGACCAAAACACCAAATCAGCACGTCTGTCCCTATTCACACATGTATACATGTGGTTATATGCACATGAAGGAAAGCACAAAAGTCTACATTCCATGCTGTTAGCCTGGGGGTTGAAGGTAATATGGACAGTGTGGGAAGGAGAGGAGGTGGAGAGAGGTAAAGAACTGAGAAAAAAGATAAGGGGACTTCACTAAAAAAGCCTAGATGTAGACTATGATCTTCTTGTAAAAGTACACGTATATGTGCATAAATAAATTAGGGGGAAAATGACCATGTTCTTATGTTAAGTCAAAACAAGTTGCAGAGTATTTCAGTTTAAAAACTATAAACAAAAGCATCCCATATGTTTGTATGTATACGCATAATTGGGTTTAAATAAGCACAAGGGAGGATGTATATTGTGGGTGTTGCGAGGCATCACCCAACTGAGACACTCAACCTCCCAGCTGCTGGCTGCTGACGGCGCGCAGCTGAGTTCCTCTCCAGGCATCACCCTCAGCCAAAAGGAGCTGCTTTGCCCAAGGTTGTTCCTGACCTCTCCCTGGGGGCAGCCCACCTCCAAAGATGGGTGGGGCCCAAAGGCCTGTCCCTTCTCAATGCAGGACAGCTCCAGAGGTCCCTCCAGCCAATTCTGCTTCCGGTACTCCCCATAAGAGTTGCCTCAATAAGCCTGCAGAGTGCTTATCCTGTCTCAGCCTGTTTCCTGGGAACTGGACTGATGACAGTGTGGAAAGATACATGCTCGTCTATTAAAATGTTACATCAAGAAATAATGCTATTTGCAGCAACATGGATGGACTCGAGATTATCATACTAAGTGAAGTAAGTCAGACAGAGAAAGACAAATATCATATGACATCACTTATATGTGGAATCTAAAAAAAATGATACAAATGCCCTTATTTACAAAACAGAAACAGACTCACAGCCTTAGAAAATGAACTTATGGTTACCAAAGGGGAAAAGGGAGGGGAGGGATAAATTGGAAATTTGGGATTAACAGATACACACTACTTATATAAAAAATAAACAACAAAGACCTACTGTATAGCACAGGGAACTATACCAAGTAAAACCTATAATGGAAAAGAATCTGAAAAGATATATATATATATATATATATATATGTATTAAACAATCACTTTGCTGTACACCTGAAACATTGTAAATCAACTCTACTTCAATGAAAAAAATTTTTTTTTCAACTCTATGGAAATATATATATATATTCTTATTTAAAAGTAGGTATTTATTTTTTACATTTTTATTGGGGTATAGTTGCTTTACAATGTTGTGTTAGTTTCTACTGTACAGCAAAGTAAATCAGCTATATGTATACATTTATCCCCCTTTTTTTTTTTTTTGATTTCCCTCCCATTTAGGTCACTGCAGAGCACTGGGTAGAGTTCCCGGTGCTCTACAGTAGGTTCTCATTAGTTATCTATTTTACACATAGTATCGATAGTGTATATATGTCAATCCCCATCTCCCAATTCATCCCACTCCCCCCTTCCCCCTTGGTATCTGTACCTTTGTTCTCTATGTCTGTGTCTGTATTTCTGCTTTGCAATATAAAAATAATTTTTTTTTAATGAAATAAAATGTTACATCAAGGGGCTGAGGCTAGGGGTAAATTATTAGCTTTTCCGGTATACATCTTCATATGGATTCACTTATTACAATGAGCAATTATCACTTTCATAATTTCAAGAATATCAAATAAAGATATTTAAAATATAGTAAACAAATATATGTGAGTTGAATGAATGAATGGCCACGCCTATATCTAGTCAGAGAAATAATAATAAAATAGCATGCTGAATTGAAGGTATCAGTGTTGAATGAGCTAAACTGAAGGGGATTTAGCCAATACTTTTGACGACTTTTGACTTAGTTGGTTCAAAAGAGATTGGATTTTTCTAAGAATGAGGTCACCACCTCACAGATAGGATGAGAAATAAAAGGGTCAATGGGTATAAGTAAAAAGGAGAGGGAGTTTTAATTCCATGGAAGGAGAGATTTTCTAATATCAGAGCTACCTGCCAGTAAAATAGGCTGCAAATTTGGGGCAGCCACTGTCCAAATTACACTGTCCTAAGGATCTGCAGTGCTTCTGTTTGGTGAGCAGCCAGATTAGAATCAGAGGAGGAAAGTACCTGGTATTCATGTCACCTCCAACACTACCCCACCCTGGGCACTGACGACACCTTGACGACCACTCTTCTTCCCAATGACATAGCCTCACAATCCTTCCCAGTCCCACTCTCCAGGCAGCCACTGCACTGCTGATATTCTGCAGTCTTCTCCAGAGATGAAACCTATCTGCCCTTCCAGAGCTAAAGGATCTTTCCTCCAATTCTAAGGCTCCACGGGGTCCTCCAGGGAAGGTTAATTCCTTCAGGAACAGCTTAGATGAGCAAGCCTACACCTTAGCCGAAAGTCTGCTCCTTCCACCCTCAGTGCTGCTTGATTTTTAAGTAGCCTCTTTAGACGCCTATAAATGAGATCCCTGAAGCTCAGGGTTCCCTTGGAGAAGGCTCAGAAGGGTTTGTGGGAAGCAAGCCCTTGAAGGCATAATCATCCTGCTATGGACTGTGGGATGATCCGTGGGAATTGTGTAGGGGGGCGGGGAGTGGCTTGTCCAAATTTTGCAGAGGGGCCCTCTTTATTTTCTTTATTTTTTAATTTTTATTTTATTTTTTTGGCCACACCGCACAGCTTGTGGGATCTTAGTTCCCTGACCAGGGATTGAACCCGGGCCCTCAGCACAGCCCTCTGTGAGAGCACAGAGTCCTAACCACTGGACCGTCAGGCAATTCCCCTGCCCTGTTGAAAGAGACTGACAAATTGCTGACACAGAAGTGCCCCACTTGCAAGAGAACTCACTGCTTCTGTAGGTGGTGGTTCGAACCTGAGAAAATGACTGTTATGCGTTCACTTCCTTAAAGAGTATTATTGAACTTTTCTGTGCTGGCATTGTGCTTGGGACAGAGAATCTGCCCTTGAGGAGTTGACAGTCCAGAGTGAGAACAGCACAAATGAAGAAGCTTGCAATGAGTGGTAAGAAAGCACTGAGTGTCACGGACATGAAGAACATGAGAGGGGCTCGGGGTTAGGGGGGATGAGAGGCTTCCCGGAGGAAGTGTCAAGCATTTGTCATAATCGGATCATCTAAGCACGTAACCACAGCCACCTTCAAAGATCTCAGAAGGGATTTGCTACGTAAGACATATTTCTGGATTTACAATCCTCCTGTAGTATTTTTAGCTTAAATATTTGCCACTCCACTGCAAAGCTATGAGAATGAATGAAAGAAAACTAATGAAGTAAATAGAACTCTCTGGAGAGGAAAAAACAACAGTAAATAACAGTTTTCTTTAGGAATCCACATTTCACCTCCAAGTTTATTGAAATGGAAATGTGGCAATTGAGATGGAAAGGGAAACCAAGGTTCCTTATTCTGAAACCATAAACATAATTTCTTCCCTTCCTTGTTCCTGTTTCAGGTGGCCATATCATCGTGACTGCAGAGACCAGTTCTCTTTTGGTGTTAGGATAAAAGAACGTGCGGAGAAGAGAAAACAGCGAAGACACCATCACTAAAGGTACCATTTTCTGTGAACCTTTTACCATCCATCTTTGCAATGGTCAGTCTCAGGCTTTCACTTGTGACCGCATATTCCCAGGATTTGAGGTTCCTTGTCACTGTAACAACAGCCTGGGGGACAGTCTCTCTGCAATGAGGTGGTCAGGAACACTAGCTCCCCTGGGCTTCATGCTCAGAAAACGCTGGAGAAACTGGACATCAAGGTTTTGGCTTCTCATAAAACATTTTGGAAATGCATTTCATAACGTAGTTGGTCATAAAATTGCGTTACTGCACTCAGCCCCTCCAAGGGGCTAGACTTGCTACCCAGCCCAACTGCGCTTGCTCTGAGCCTGCATGAATCAGTGCTAAACTATTAACCAGCCTGACTCTAAAATTTCTTGAGTTCCAAAAGCTCTAATAAAGTATTATGAAAGAATATCCATCTCTTTATCTCTATCCATAACTATTTATATGGCCAGAGGAAAAAGCTGTCATTTTATTTCTTTTAATTTAGAAGTTTTCCTAATTCCTTTTCATACCACATATATATATATATCTCTAAAGAATTTTCAGGGTTGAAATAATAACCTCTAAAAAATGGTCCATGGGAGAAGGCTCTGAGGATTCGCAGAGTTGACAGGCACAATGAATATTTTGCTTCTTTAATAACTTTTCTTGGCACTCAAACTTGATACACCGAATTGGGAACTTTTCAAACAGGTTGTGGCTCTTTTTTTTTATTGTACAAAACAATGATAATATACCCACCAGCCTTCTCTATTTGTTCATAAAATTGCTAAAGTTTGTTCGGGAAAAACTCATTTCATTCCTCAGACTCATCATGCTTTCATTATCTATCATGGTGCTCTATAGCAGTAAGACAAGTCTTTTATGAAGCCCCACATTTGAATTAACCCAGAATATCCTCAGCAACATACTGCCTCACTTGGGGACACTTGACTACAAAGTACCCCAGGCCATTGAAAACACCTTTGAATGTACGTACAAACTCACGAGCCATCATTGCACTAAGTTGGCTATCGGCCATTCACACTTAAGAGTGAATTTGTTAATTTGGTGCTCCTAGGCTAACAGCTGGTTGAGATCAAGTTCTCTGCAACTGAGCAGAGTTGGAATAGGGTGGACCATCTGGACAGCAACTAGAGGTAACTATTAAGATGAAGACATTTTTACTTAACAGCTCTCTACTCAGAAACAGTATTTGTATAGCTAAAAGAACATTTGACAAACTATTTGCAATGAAAGCTTAAACTCTCCCACCCTCTCAAAGAAACTTGCTTAAATAAAAATAGTTGGTCTCTGAACTGACTTCTGAATAAGGTGAGTTCAATGGGATCTGGGGTGCTATCATCCTCTAGACTGATGCTGAATAAATATTTAAAGAATATTGGTTTAAATGTGAGACAAATTATGAGCTTGGCAAGAAAGCCACATATTTTCATTTAGTCCTGACATCTGATGATGATATCTGATGGAGGGTTTAGAAGGATGAAAGACCCAGGACCCCACCAGCCTGAATGAGACTCCATGGGGGATCTGAGAAGTCTGTGTGCAGAAGATGGACGGTGGGAGAGGGATGGAGACCAACATCACATCATATCTGGAGGCAGCCTTACTGCAGCAATGAGGACCCTGCCCCCGTCCCTCCTGTAGAATCAATCCGCAGGCCGAATCAGAGAATGCTCAGGAAAATCAAGGATGAGACTGAAGTTTAAAGCAGGGCCTTGGGATGATCCCTGTGATCGTGTGATTTATAATAAGAAATATATATTTGGTCTTCATGCTGTTTCTGGTACAGAGCTCCTAAAACTCTTGAAATTTCCTAAGCAATAGAGTGAAATAGGTGTTTTGTGGTTGAAACAAACCCCTTTCAAGCACAGCTGAGTTTGTTAAATGAGGTGATTTTGGGAAATCTCCTAAGGATGGGGGCTGGTTGCCAGGGGAACCGATCATGTGATTAGAGAGTTGGAACTTTCAGCCCCACCCCTACCTGACCTCTGGGGAGGGGAGAGGAGTTGGAGATTGATTTCAATCACCAATGGCCAATGATTCAATCAATCATGCCTATGTAATGAAGCCTCCATAAGAGCCCAAAAGGGGTTCTGAGAGCTTCTGGTTGGTGAACTAGAAGGCTTCCACGTGCTACCATGCTGGGCCCCAAACTCCACAGGGACAGAAGTTCCTTTGAAAAGCCTTGTTTGGGACCTCCCCTGTGCATCTCTTCATATGGCTGTTGATTCATATCCTTTAATATCCTTCATAATAAACCAGTAATCTTGTGAGTCAAGTGGTTTCCCAAGTTTTGTGAGTCACTCTAGCAAATTAATAGAACTGGAGGAGGGTGTTGTGGGAACCTCCAATTTGCAGCCAGTAGGTCAGAAGCTAGTAGGTCAGAAGCCAGTAGGTGACGACCTGGATTTGTGATTGGCATCTGAAGTGGAGGGTAGTCTTGTGGGACTGCACCCTCAAACTGTGGAGTCTGATGCTCTCCGGGTAGATAGTGTCGGAACTGAGTTGAATGGCAGGACACCCACCTGGTGTCAAAGAATTGCTTGATGTGTGGGGGGGAACCCACACATCCGAATTGGTGTCAGAATTAGAATTGTAATCCTAAACCACTTTAGAGCCATATACACACAGGGTTAAGCTCCATTTCAGTGTCGGTCTGACCCAAGTTCCCGGGTCCAGGAAGAGTCAAGCCACAGCTGGATATGAGAGGCTTACCTTGAAGCCAGCTAAAAACTGCAGGTAGGTCCAGGCAGGGGTGGTGGATCCTGCTGGCCCTCCTGAGGGTGGGACTTCTCAGAAGTCTATAGGATGCAGTATCCAGATGACCACCAGCTGCTCTGTTGATTAAATCTCAAAGCACAGAGGCCAGTCTTTCTCTGCCAAGCCTTGTCACATGTGTACGATTGACATCACAGGAGAGCGTGGTTTGTCCAGATCAGCCCCCTCCCCTGTTCTTACAAAGAGCTGTTCACCAGCACAGTTTGGTGTTGGAACTGCAGAAGTTACCAAACAGGAAAGCCAGCAGGTCACCTCCTGGCTCTCTGGCAACTGGAACAGAGGTGCCTTCACCAGGCTGGTGTGAACTGTCTTACTCAGCCTGCAGCCGCCCTACCGTCATTCCCCATGCATTTGAAAGCAGCTTACTTTAAAAGCTGATTAGATGAGCCCTTAATAACATTAGAATTTAAATGGCCCCAGATAGGCTTTCAGCTTCTTGCCAAATTGAGATAAATGTGATATTTGGGGAGCTGAGCTCCCAGCTTCATGACGAGCTCTGGGCCGCAGACAGGTTTTGAAGAACTACCTTCTCCCATGTTTTTCTGCAGCCTGATACTAGGTTTGTGTGCATCTATAAGATGTGTCTCCATGATTATGCATTTTCGAGGAAAGGTAAGTTAGGGACAGGGCACAGAGTTATAAGGACAGAATTTTTTTTTTTTTAACATCTTTATTGGAGTATAATTGCTTTACAATGGTGTGTTAGTTTCTGCTTTATAACAAAGTGAATCAGTTATATATATACATATGTTCGCATATCTCTTCCCTCTTGCATCTCCCTCCCTCCCACCCTCCCTATCCCACCCCTCTCGGTGGTCACAAAGCACCGAGCTGATCTCCCTGTGCTATGCGGCTGCTTCCCACTAGCTATCTATTTTACATTTGGTAGTGTATATAAAGGACAGAATTTTAATCTATGAGTGATAATCTACGGGAAAACTCTCTGTACTCCTGCACTCTGGGATAACTTTCAGTTCCAGGCAACAAACCTTTATTGAGCAACTACTATTTGGCCATTTAATTCAATATTGATGTTTTTAATACCTGATTTTTGCTGAGGCTAATATAAAATGGTCAAAAGTATGAATGTTCCATCTTGGTTCATCTGTTCAGCTCCCTCTGTACCTCTCATAGGTGGGTTCAGTGCTGGGAAGGATATGACCACCTTCCAATTTAACACGCTTCCATAAGTTTTAGAAAAAGTTAAAAACAGAATGGGAGGGGATGGAGTGGGAAACCAACCCAAGGTGAACAGGAACAGATGGTTCTGTGTCAAGATAAATGTATTCTTACAAACAAATAAACAACAATTGAGCTGTCTTCTCTCCCCCATCTTTCCCCAACCAAACCAGACCACAGGGTGTCCTTAGAATAAAAGTTGGAGGCTCTTAACATCATGGCTTGCCCTTTTGATGGAGGTGGTCATCGCAGGAGTGCCCCTGAATGTAAGCTTCCTTTTGGAACGCTCACCAAATATAGCTGCTCTTACAGCCTTTCAGAAGAAGCCAAAGCTTGAGCTTAAACCTTGCGTTTGCATTCCAGCGGGGAAAGACCATCTGCCATGTTTTCTGGACGTGAAGCTAAGAATTCCAAAGAGCCAGCTAGGAGTGAACGGGAGAACCTGAGCTTGGACACAGCTGTGGGTTCACCCACTTCTCCTGCTCTGGCCCTAAGAGTCCCAAACTCACCCAGCCTTCAGGGGCCTTTGAGGGAGTTTCAGGAGGAAAATACGGGTAATCCGTTTAAACTCTGGTTTGAGCGGATTCGAACAGAAACTACGGTTTGAACATGAATGGCTGCTCCAGCTGCCTCATAAAAACAGAGATGAAGAGGAGAAGCAGAGTAGGTGTCCAGACTGGCAGGGTGTGAGTGACTCTCCCAAACCTCGGATCAGCCTCGGCCAGGACAGAGCTCATCTGTCCTGCTCTGCACAGAAGGGGAGGGGAAAGAGGAGCGTCAGAGGGGTCTCCGCAGAGCCTCCATGCTCAGCCCTGCCCCAGAGCAAGTTAACCACCCCATTCAATGGTGATAAACTTTTATAAAGAGCATAGTATCTAAGAGGGCACTGCTCATGAAAGTGTTTTGAATATTTGTGTTTTCTCACAACATCTTGCAGTTTACAAGGGGAAAAATGTACTGGTATTGCGTGTGTCCACTAGCAGTTTACCCTCTGGCTCACCTCTCCCTTTGCTAAGCCTGGGACCACATAAAAAGAGCATCGCTTACTTTTGCTCCTCTCCTCCCCAAAAGGCCTCCTCATCCTCCCTGACTTGCTTTGTCCTGTCTCTCTGTACAGAAAAGTCCCTGCTCCTTGCCAAGGCTAACTCTTCCATGGAGCCCTTAGTCTCCTCTCCACCACCTCCTCCAGAGGCTTCAATTAGCCATTGCCCCTTTTCTCGCTATTTCCTCCAACTTTCTATGAGTTCTTCCCCTTCTGCTTATAAACAAGACTTGGTCTCCAGTCTAACCAGCAAACACACAGAGACAGCTTTCCCTTGACTTCCTATCTTTTTCTTTTATCCCAAACTCTGTGAAAGAATGTTCTACATTCACTTCTTACCATATTGTCACTCTTTAACCCCACGGAAAATGGTGCATCCTACCCACCCACGCAACAAATTCAACTGAATTCAGCAAACGAGCATGGAGCACATACTATGTGCCACGCCCAGTCTGGATCCTGACCACAAGGAGGACACAGTCTTACAAGGCAGGCAAGCATGCTTATCCCCTCCCCAAATTACAAAGCGTGTGAAAGTGGGATGACGGTGCCATGTACCGTAGTCGGGCAGGATGGGGATGATCAGCCCTATCTTGGGGGTGGGGGGTGGGTAAAGAACATGTCATAGGAGCTCTCTAGACAAATGAGGAACCCAGGAAGGGAGGAGAGAAAGGGAGAGAAGTGGGGGACAGTCCCGGTAGAAGGACTACTGTGGGCAAGGTCACTGAGGCAGTGCGACAGGTAGACAGCACTAGGTACACGACAGCCAGACGAGCCCTGTGTTGAGGTTACAGAGCATGACAGATATTTAGCCTTCAATGTGAGATCCTGAGAAACATTAACTCTTTCTTGCAGACAATGCAGGGGTCAAAGCCAGGGAGTGACGTAGTAATCAGATTGCCGTTTATAAAGATCACTGGAAGCAGCAATTAAAGCAGGGAAGTCAGATATAAAGCTGCTCTCATCATCCAGATAAGAGGGAGAGAGGCCTGAACTCAAAGAGTGGCCCTGGGGTTGGGGAAGAGGAGACATTAGCCCAGCCTCCTCCATCCTCTACAAATCCCGTTTGGATTCACCCAAACAGATGTGGTTGCTGCTTGAAACACTCAGGGCGTCTACTGTGCTTTTCTTATTGTCCTCACTCAACTTGTGCCCTATAGTCATCTGTGTATTTCTCTGATTTTCCTTATCAAATTGTGTCTTTGTCTCCCCTTCCTCGTATTACACTACCTTGCTCAGAATAAGTGCTGAAGAAAAGGTTATTTAGTTTAATTGAATTTTTAAGAGCTTCAAACCACGAATAATTGAGGAATCAGCCATGTATAAGTGCTCATCATTTTCATAATTGTGTAAACAAGCTGATAAATTTTTTTTCTTTTTTCCCATTATTTTTATTATCCCAGAATGCCTTGCTATCTTCTTAGTTCTCCAGATTTTAGGGAAATAGTAAACAAGCGTTCTCTAACACACACATGTGGCAGAGGCGCTGCTTGGCTCTCACCTCCCCAGGCAAGGGAAGCGGTTGAAAGGAGGGAAGAGGTGATTGCATTGATTGACTATGAAAGCCATGTACAAATATTGAGAAATACGCTGTCTGAAGAGACAGAGAATTACAGAGCACACTGCATGATGGGACTTGCACAGAATCCCGAAGGTCAATGAACAGATACGAATTGATTAAGCTAAGTACTTACTGAAATTGCTTTCCAACATACTGATGAGAATTGATCCTAAGCAGGACCCATATTTATAGTGAAAACGCTTATGTAAAGTTACCCTTTGGTATGTCATCAAAGCACATCTAAATGGTTTGGCTTTTTCCCCAAATGAAAGTATCAACAGTACTGTTAACAGATTTGTAAGAAGTTAACCAGCACTTACATAAAAAATTTTTTACATAAAAAATTGAATTTTTATGTGTGGATCCAATTGGCCCCAAAACAGCTTTTATTGCGGCAGCTTTTTATAACCTAGAGGTTAGCTCCCTCTCTTGCCCTCTCATGCCAAACCAAAGGATTCGGACTGGCCGGAAGTTAGTCCTATCTAGCGCAGTATCCAGGTGGTCACTCTTGAAAACAATCCCTAGCTCCTGGGAAACTAGGAGTCAGAAATCTCCTAAACCTGGATGCATCCAACATGCTTACACAGTGGTGAGAGCACCACCAGCCTGGGGCACTTAGGCAGTGGGGAAGAACAGGGAAAGTGGAATGCGGTGGCTAAAAGGACAGGCAAGGCAGATAAGGAAAAAATAACAGAAAGGAGCAGCAGACCCAGTTAGGGAGCCTTTCTTGAGTAATTTCTGTGTGTCAAGTATAAAAATATGTGCAAGGGCCACACAAAAGCACCTATCATGGTTCCCACTCTCAAGGAGCTTAGGATCTAGTCAAGAGGACAATTCTCAACCCAGAAAACCAGTGAAATACCAATGCACCACAATACACGAAGTACTAAATCCTACACCCTGCCATTGGCTGTGTTAGTTGCTAAGAACCAAGACAGAGTGAGTGTCACAGGGCTCAGGGAAGTGGAGATGGCCAAAGAAGACCTCATTCGAGTTAAGCCTTAAAAGCAAAGGGGGTACAAAGTCAGGAGGGCAAAATGAGTGTGACTCCTTGGACTATGGAAAAAAGTCAGACTAAGAGAAGAGGAAGAAAGAGAACAGGAGAAGGAAAAGTTGCTGATGATGGTGATGGCAGAGCGGCTACCACAGCTGCCTCACATTCCCCCGGGCACCTGTGCCAACCTTTGGATTGTCTTGGCCAAAGACCAACAATTTAGAGGCAGACAATATTTCTGTAGTCCCAGACGTCTCTGTAGAATTGGACTAGCGCCAGCCAATTTTTGTTGTCTCTGTAATCGCAAAGCGAGGCATCTTTTTCCTCCTGTTTGCGCGAGAGGTATGCTGTTTACACTGAAAGCCTCACACACTTCAGACTGATCCTTGACAACTGAATTCTCATATTACTAACAACTGGGTGTAAAGAACCCACAGAAACTTCACAACAGATGAGATGGCTTCATTAGCTGAAGCTTCCAGTAGCCTCTGAGAAATGTAGAGCTTGGTAAATTATGTATAATTTATTGGATGCATTTCAAGTGGGTTTTACAGAGAGAGCAGGAATTGCCCACAAAATATATTTTGATTGGCATGGTGAAATCTCCTTGCCCTGAAAATTACTCCCCGACCCTGCCTTCACCCCCTCGCAAATTTTAAGAAAATAAAATAAAAAATAAGACACCCAGTTCTGCTATGTGTCTGAAATTCTACCATTTGAGATATAGTCTTATTAAGGCGTTGCCTTTCCCAAATGTCCCTTCTGAAAGGCAGGTGTCCCCAGAGAGACCCATTTACCCACCCTAGAATCCCCATTATTTTATTAGATCATCTTCTGTCTAAAGGCCACTGGAGGAGGAAAATGCAGAGAAGAGGAGAAGAAATGATGGTGGGAGAAGAGGGAAAAATAATTTTAGAGCATGGGGCCGTGCTAGGTAAGGCAGGATTGAGGTGGGTATCCCATGCAAGTGGCGGATGGTCTGGCTAGTTAACGAGCAGGAGGAGGGGTAGAGAATCGAGCCAGAAAGAGAGACAGAGAGAAAATCATGATGGAGCAAAGCCAGAATCAAACTTTGTCTCCTTCGTAGTGTGGCCTGGAGCAGCCCTGGCTGGTTGGAGAGCTCCCACGTTAAAGTTGGGCATATTCAGGTTCCACCTGCGAACCCTCAGCATTGCTTAAGAGATCAAAGAGGAGAGAGAAAGGAGGACAAGACTAGTAGGGCAGGGGCTTCCCTGGTGGCACAGTGGTTGAGAATCCGCCTGCCAATGCAAGGGACACGGGTTCGAGCCCTGGCCCGGGAAGATCCCACATGCCGCGGAGCAACTAAGCCCATGCGCCACAACTACTGAGCCTGAGCTCTAGAGCCCGCAAGCCACAACTACTGAGCCCACGTGCCACAACTACTGAAGCCTGCGCGCCTAGAGCCCATGCTCTGCAACAAGAGAAGCCACGACAATGGGAAGCCCGCACACTGCAACGAAGAGTAGCCCCGGCTCACTGCAACTAGAGAAAGCCCGCGCACAGCAACGGAAACCCAACACAGCCAAAAATAAAAAATAAAATAAAATAAATAAAAATTAAAAAAAAAAAGACTAGTAGGGCAGGCCTGCTAGTTTACACAACTGTTCACAGAAGTACTATATCTGAGGTAGTGTGTTGTCATGCCTAATTTAAAAATGAAATTTAGTTTGTAAGCTGGAACTGTTGCTGCAGCCATGTCTGTTCATCCCGAACTTGCTTCATGCACGACAAATGCCTTGTACAAGCAAGAGCAGCTGCACTAAAGCCAAAGACTAGCAGCTTGGGAGGCCGTGCAGGTGGCGGCTGAACCTATGTGTGTGCAGCTAAGTCCAGTCCAGCCACAGCAAAACCACAGCAAGTCTTTCATTAGGCACAGAGAAGAAAATGCCTAGAGATCACCCAGAATGCAGAACAACTGTGGCCATGGGCCAAGGGAGTGCCATGCTCCCCAGCTGAGTCAGCAGACTACAGTGAGGCTGGGAAATGACTGACGAACCATGATGCTGAAACTCTGTGAGAACTCTGATAATCTGGTACCAGAAACTCAGACCCATCAAATGTTGTCTAGGACTTTAGAGATTATTCTAGTCCAACCCTCCTTCTTCTGGCCAGAAGAACATGGAGCCCTGAGAAGAGTTAAGATTTGCGGAGTGCTTTCTATCTGCTAAGTGCTGTTTTGATTACTTTAGAGGCATTCACTCATTTACTCCTCCCAACAACCAGTAATAATAGGTATTGTTATTATCTCCATTCTATAGATAAGGAAATGGAGGTACAGAAAAGCTAGATAATTTGGCCAAGGTTCAAACAACTTAGTAAGTGGCAGAGTGGGCGTTTGGACCCAGGCAGTTTGAATCCAGAGTTCCTCCACACCACACACTACCCTGAAGGATGCGTGTGAGATCGTACAGCGAGACACCGGGAAGGAAAAGCTGCCTTTTGTCATCCGAACCCCGGCACATTCGGGCGAGAGTGTAAGTATCACTTGTGCAATGATGGATGACTGCCAGGGAGAGGCTACACAGACTTGGTAATTCCTTGTGGAGGCCGAGGGCTGTTCTGGAAGGGAAGCAGGGCATCGTGGTGGAGTGGCCTATCTCTCCTTAATCAAGGAGAGGTAATGGAGTTGTAATGGAGCTATTGCCATTGAAGCCATGATAATTATTGACATAATGGCCCAGAAATGGACGAGTAGATGTAGCTCTCCTCGAAGAGGAGGAGCTTGAGGTAATGAAATCGTAAAGAGTGTATTGATGAGGTCTTGATAGTGATCAATGCGACAGCAGTAGACTGCGAGTATAAAGATAAAGGAAGAGCCATTTGATCAACCACGCTCTCTGAATGCTAACTTTAACCAGCTGCTATGTGCTCTGGAAAGGAAATGAGGTCTAGTCCACCATGAGCTTACCATCTAATGGAAAAAACAGGGCAATGGTAAGCAACTTGACTCTCCCAAACACACACACTGGAATATTAGAAATGCAATATGCATCGCTGGTTATATTAATAGGGCCTTGAACTGTTCTGAAGAAGAAACTGGTAGTTAGGATGCTTGCAGTCAGAGAGGCAACTGTAACACAGGGCTGAACAGATGAGAGGTTGGTGCCTTTTTCAGAGGAGGATTATTACTGTTTGGCAGTTACCGAAAGAGAAATGAGGATGGAGCAGTGAGTTGTAGATAAAAGTAACAAAGGCAATAGGGAAATCACCATGGAAAGGAGCAGAACTTCTGTGATTAACATTATCATGGGTGATTTGATGGAGGAAAAGAAGGGGCTTCTAACATTAGTGGAGATGTTGGAGTACATGTCTAGTGTGTAATAGGGACGCCTGTAGCTCTTTCAAAGGTGGCCAGGGTCTTGCATTGCAGAAGGGTGGAGAAAGACATGGAAATTGTTATGGGGACAATTATGATTGTAACAGAGGTAATAATAAAGATAATGGACCTGTAATTGAAAAGCTGGTGGCTGTAAAGGAGAAGGTGAGGGCAACTGAAATGTAGAGGGGGTGATAAGGGAGGTAATGGTGGTGATGGGAAAGGTAATGGAATTATAATGTAGATGATGCTAAAAGGTAATGGAGTTATAATGAGGTGATGACTACAGAGTTGGGCGGGGGGGAAAGGATGATTATCTTAATGGAAGCAAGAGGGACTGTGTGAAACCAGTGAGAATTGTATGCAGAGCATTCATCACGACGGCTGGAGCTGTGGGTGACCAGGAAAGTAATGAACAGCTACACCCCAAGTTCTCATTACAGTAGGAGTTCTAATGGACCCTGGACTAAGATAATGACGTTAATGGAAAAGACAATGACCGCCAGGAAAATCAGGAGCCTGGTGGTGGCATTTAAAGATACCACCCCACGATCTATATAGTGGGAGAGACCAGAGGAGGAATGGGGGTGGGATTGAGGGTGGCCCAGTATGGACATATGTACCTGTATGTCCCAGGACTGAGGTACCTGAGGGCTGTTCACTAGACACGTCCCTGGGGGTTATTTGGCTTTAGTGCAGCTGCTCTTGCTTGTACAAGGCATTTGTTGTGCATGAAGCAAGTTCGGGATAAACAGACATGGCTGCAGCAACAGTTCCAGCTTACAATCTAAATTTCATTTTTAAATTAGGCATGACAACACACTACCTCAGATATAGTACTTCTGTGAGCAGTTGTGTAAACAAAATGTCTGAGAAATGCATGAGTTTGCAGCAGAAGTGAATGTATACAGAGAATTATTTATTTCTTTTTTATATTTTTCACCATGAATGCCCTTTCCAAGTGGAGAACTGGGAACTTAATCCTCTGGGCTCACTGTTTAATTTCTGAGACGTTTCGGTGGGAAGAGAGTCTGGGGCAGCTTGTGCTGGTGTTCTGGCCAGACAGGCTCTGATGTGGGCTCTGCAAAGGAACCTGGGCACTGCCATTCACAAAGGCCCCTGATGCTGCTGATATTTCTGCATCAAGCAGCCTAGAGATGTACACAGAGCATACACTGTATACCTGAAAACAGATGGTCCCAGATGTACATCGGGGATCAGGGGACATGGGCAAGATGTAGAGCCCATGAGGGGAGCACAGACAGCCACATAGTCTCATTGTCTGTACAAGGAGACCTCTAGGAAACACAGGTGTGCTCTGCCTTTGGTACCTAAATGCCACCTCTCAGATCAACTACATCCAAACCACTCATAAATCTTTTACAAAAATACAGACTCACAGGTCCCACCTCATGGAGAATCTAATTCTGTTGGCTAGGGACAGGGCCTGTGGATCTGCATTTTAAAACTCCCCTGGAAATGTTCTCATGTGGTCCAGTGTGGGTACCACTGTCTAAGTGTCAGCCTGTGGCCCTTATAAGAAGGTTAGGTAAGAGGTAGGGGAAGCCTATTTCATGGGTATAGGCCAAACCAATCTTTTCAGTAGATTTGTCCTAACAGTGGGATTTGAGCAGCATTTAGAAGCCTCTCCTTCTCAGTAGAAAATTATCCTCCACCTGCTTGCCCCTCCACCTGCACAGGTACCTTTCCCTCAATGAAGAGTCACACAATTGACTTAAGCAGTGCCCCAGCAAGGGATTCCTAGAATGGCACTGTGGCAACAGGCAGCACAGGGCCACTGGACACTACTTCTCCTAGAATAGAAGGAATAAAGCAATATAGGAACTGAAGTATATGTGAGGGGAGCAGAGGAGGAAATAGAGTGGGAAGGAGAAAGGAAAATGTCCATACAAGATGTTTCAAGTACCTCTAGTTATGGGAATGAATATGGATCTAGGGATGGGGTTAGCACCACCACGCTGTCTTTTGAAGGTCTGTCCTGCCCAGCCCTCGGTGGCCTATTTTGTTCTTCAGCATTCTCTGGGATTAAAAAGCATCAATACCATGGAAATATTCAATTTATGTTTGGGGAAGTACAAATTCTTTCTGTCCTTAAATGGCATATAAGTTGGGCATGCATACCTATGTTTACACCGAAACCGACAAAATTCGAAAATGGGTATAATGACTAAACAATGCATGACACAGAAAACGTGTTTTTTTCCAATTGCTGAACAAAATGAAAGAATATTTCGCAGCAGCCTGTGTTCTAATTCTTCCTGTTCCCTTCAGCTCTTAAAGAGACCAGCAAGTTACTGAAAGATTCTAGTACAAAGGCCACACGTCACTTCAGAAGAAAAACTCAGGTCCTGTTAGCATCAGCTTGCTTGGCTCTGTCTCAGAGGGACGGAAACCCGGAGCATCATTCCTATTCCCTTAGGGGAGTACTGGAACTCCACCCCTACTTGATCCACTTGGGAATAACCCAAGCAGTAGGATTGAGGCTGCGCTGGAGTGTGAGCTCCTGAGCCCCGTGTGGGCCTACTCTACACTTCTCCCTCTCTCCATGGTCACCATGCTTATCAGAAAGGGGCCCCCCAGCCCTTTCAGAATGAGGCCTCACTTTCCCAGGGATGCTGACCCACCACCTGAGAAACACCACCTTCTTCCCCGGCCATGTTGCCATTTGTCAGCTGCTAATCGTTCATTAACCTCCCAGGTACCTCATGGAAGCTGGGACCTTGCCTTCATTTGCAAAGGTGGTTCACTGGGTCCCCCTTTAATAAAATTACAACTTCGGGAAACAAATCATTTATATCAAATACAACCCCACGGCATCCTCTTATGTTAATCATTTCAGGCAGGTGCTATTAGGTAATTCAATCACTGGGCTACAGAAAGCTGCCATTGAATTAATGAGGAACGAACTCAAATTCTGAATAAGAGATTTTTTGAATAAATGGCTCTGGATGAAAAACCAGGGGTCAAGCCTATAATCACAGCCGATGACAACAATACAAAATTGCATATTAAACACAGTCTTAGCTTCCATCTATTCTCGGTCCACAAACTCTTTTGGAGCCAAAAGAACATATTGCGACAACCAACAACAGCCTTCAGCATTTACCGCTTTTCTAATATTTCCTTAACGCTTTTTCAGGTGAACTGAATAAATTCTGAATTTATAACTTTATGAAATGCTCTCATCCCAATTTAGAATAAGCCTTAGGTTATCCCTAACGCTAGTCTTTTCTTAAAAATAGCATCTTTTATAGAGGACAAACCAGTAGTTGCCAGTGGGGAGAGGGAAGGGGGGAAAGGCAATATAGGGATAGGGGATTAAGAGGTACAAACTAATAGGTAGAAAATAAGCTACAAGGTTATATTGTACAACATGGGGAATATAGCCAATATTTTATAATAATAATAAATGGAGTATAACCTTTAAAAATTGTGTATCACTATATTGCACACCTGTAACTTATATAATATTGTACAGCAACTGTATTCCAAGAAGGAGGGGATATATGCACACATATAGCTGATTCACTTCGTCGTACAGCAGAAAGTAATACAACATTGTAAAGAAATTATGCTCCAATAAAAATAAATAAATAAATAAATAAAAATGAAAAGAAAAAGAGCATCTTTGTCCATAGCCCCATTCAGACTCGAACCTTACCTTCTCTGTCCTCCCACCTGCCCCACCTGCATCCGGCCTCCCTCCCCTCCAGGACACTTACCTCGAAGTCGCCAGGGGATCTTCCCTAAACGCAAATCTGACCACATCACGTTCCCGCCTCACACCCTCCACTCATTTGCTTCACACTCTCCACTCATTTGCATGGTCTTCCTCTTTCTAGCATGTTATACGAAACTCTTCACGACCAGGCCCCTGGTTATCTTTCCAGTCTCTTCCCTTATTGTTCCCTATAGGAACACATCCTGAATTCCAGCCACACCCAAATTCTTGTCATTTCTGAATGTTCTATGCTCTTTCATAACACCGTGCTATTTCTCCCATTGGAGTGCCTACTCCAAGCTAATTCTCATCCTTTAAAATTTATCTTGAACAGGTCCTCCTCCTCAAGCCCTCTCTGATCCAGTCCCAGACTGAGTTAAGCGCCCTTCCCCCATGCTTCCTTAGCACTTGAGGGCAGAGCTCAATTCATGAACACAGCATCACCATCACAGTTGGAGCACAAGTCTCTCTCTCCAACTAGACTGACATCTTGAGAATAAGACTCCATAGTGTTTCATCTTGCATTTTCCAGGCTGGGCATATTGGTAGATACATAGTAAATATCTGATGAATGAATGAACCAGTGATAGAAAAAATGAAATCATGGCCGAGTAAATGAATGAACCCAGTGACATGATTTGTGCCAATTCCAACAGCCACACTTCCATTTCCCAACTCTGGGTAGAAGCATTTGAAAAGTTTATTTCCCTAATCTGAAATTCAGTCAGTGAAGACTTGGCCCAGAACAAGTGAGTTTCCCTACAGCGAGTGATACCATCACAACTTCTTCATTCTCCCACTCTTTAGTAAATATCTGAAAAAAAGAGACCCTGTGGCATGGATACGATGCTCCCCTGTGGCAGGAAACCAGTGTTAGGATGAACCACGTGGTGACCCATGTGGCCTTCCTTGGGCCCAGGCTTCCAACCCTGCAGGAAATCTCCTCCACTCCGCACACTGCATTTGCTTTCACAGAGCTGTGGTCGCCTGGCATTTATCAAGCTGTGCTTCATCAGAGATTTAATCAGGTTTGAGTTTTTAACAACGTGTTCGTCATGCTCACTTAACTTAAAATCAAGCCTGTTCGGGGCATTAGTTAGTCCTATTCACTCAGTCTAGTAGTTTTGGCGTTTAAAACTTTAGAATTTTTTAATCAAGGAACACTATATGTTTTTACCAAGCAACTCTTATACATAAACCTCTCAGGCTGGTTCCCTGGTTGAAATATCCCAGCCTTAGGGATTATACTGCTGTGAAGGAAGTGTCTGCGCATTAGTTTCCTATCGATGCCATGATGAATGACCACAAACCTGGAAGCTTAAAACAGTACATATTTATTATCTTATGGTTCTGTAGGTCAGAAGTCTGACACGGGTTTTATTGGACTAAAATCAAGGAGGCTGCAGCGTTGTATTCCTTCTGGAGGTTCGAGGAGAGAATTTGAAAAACTTGCCTTTTCCGCCTTCTAGAGGCTGCCCACACTCCTTGGTTCACGTGCCCTTCCTCAATCTTCAAAGGTGGCCATGGCTGTTGGAGTCCTTCTCACATCATATCCCTCTGCTGCCTCCTCTTTGGCCTCCCTCTTCCACTTTTACGGACCCTTGTGATAATATGAGGCCCATCTGGATAGTCCAGGATAATATCCCTATTTTAAAGAAAGCTGATTAACAAACTTCTCTCTATCCGCAACCTTAATTTCCCTTTGCTATATAAAGTAACATAACCACAGGTTCCAGGAATTAAGACATGACATCTTTGGGCGGGAGGTTGTCATACTGCCTGCTACACTTGTATGGCTCTGGACTTCTGAAAGTCATCCTTTATATAATCATTGTGGGTCCAGTGTGAACTTCCTACCAAGAGCACTCGTGTCACCTGAAAGATTCTTAGACATGCAGACTCGCAAGCCCTACTCCAGACCTTCAGAATCAAAATGTACATTTTCATCAACTTCCAGGGGAATACATAGCTTATATATATTGAGAATCACCGCTCAGAGGTTCCCCGTGGGGCAGAGGAAGGCGCTTGGACTTGGTGGTGGACAGACAGTGGTCTTATCTGGAACCATGTATGTAATAATGCAGTGATCTTGAGGAGCCCAATCAATAGCCCCCCTCTCCCCCGTCAGAGCTCTGAACAAATAAAGGCATAAGACAAAGAAGTGGGGACAGATGGGGACCAAGATAGCACCTTGGTAAACTGGTATCTGGTAATGTAGCTTTACCTGCAAATATAGCATGGAATCTCACAATGAGGAGAACTTCTTCCCACCCCATCACGGCTG